>NW_027361875.1:6890000-7270000 GCF_039654945.1 Dendrobates tinctorius
ATGACTAATGACTAATGCTGTCTCTTACATAACCCCTGAACCAGCAGGGACAGGTCACATTCCCTAACACACATCATAAAGACAGTTTCAAAAATGCCACTGAAATTTTTAAGTAATTCTTTATTTTGAGCCAAAATCAGGAATTAAAGTGGTTATCCATTAATTGGACAACCACTTCTTAAAAGGAAACATTGTTCCACATAAAATAAAAAATAAAAACAGCATATACCATATTTTTCGAACTATAAGATGCACCGGACCATAAAACGCACCTAGGTTTTAGCGGAGGTAATTAGGAAAAAAAATTGAAGCAAAAAATGTGATCAATTCTGTACTTAATATCCCCTATCCTGGTAATATATGGTCCCCCTCATCCCTATCCTGGTATGCATGGCCCCCTCATCCCTATCCTGGTATGCATGGATCCCTCATCCCTATCCTGGTATACATGCCATTCATCCCTATCCTGGTGCGCATGGCACCCTCATCCCTATCCTGGTGTGCATGACACCCTCATCCCTATCCTGGTAGGAATGGTCTCTCTCATCCCTATCCTGGTAGGAATGATCGCCCTCATTCCTATACTAGTATGCATGGCCCCCATCTTGTCATGGTATGCATGGCCCCCATCTCGTCATGGTATGCATGGCCCCCATCTCGTCCTAGTATGCATGGCCCCCATACTTATCCTGGTATACAGGGCCCCCATCTTGTCCTGGTATGCATGGCCCCCATCTCGTCCTAGTATGCGTGGCCCCATCTCTATCCTGGTATGCATGGCCCCATCTCGTCCTACTATGCATGGCCCCCATCCTTATCCTGGTATGCAGGTCCCCCATCTCGTTCTGGTATGTAGGGCCCCCATCTCGTCCTTGTATGCTTGTCCCCATCATTATCTTGGTATTCAGGACCCCCATCTCATCCTAGTATGTATGACCCCATTCCTATTCTGGTAAGATTGGCCCTGATCCCGGTCCTGGTATGCATGGCCCTATCCTTGGGGTTAGGGTGGTGTTGGGGTTGGGATTAGGGATAGAGGTAGGGTTGTGTTAGGGTTGGAGTTAGAATTGATGGGTTTCCACTGTTTAGGTACATCAGGGAATCTCCAAACATGACACAGCACCTGCCATTGATTCAAGACAATTTTGTATTGAAAAACTCAAATGGTGCTTCCTTCCTTCTGAACCCTGCCATGCGTCCAAACATTGGATTTCCCCTACATACGGGGTATCGGCATACTCTGAAGAAATTGCACAACAAATTTTGTGGTCCATTTTCTCCCATTACCCTTGTGAAAATAAAAAAGTTTGGGTCTAAAATAAATTTTTTGTGAAAAAAGGAAAATGTTAATTTTTTCATTACACATTGATTTAGTTCTCGTGAAGCACCTGAAGGGTTAATAAACTTCTTGAACGCGGTTTTGAGCACCTTGAGGGGTGACGTTTTTAGAATGGTGTCACTTTCTTGTATTTTCTGTCATATTGAAACCCCAAATTCACTTCGAATGTGAGGTGATCCCTAAATAACGTCCTAAAAAAAATGTTGTTTCCAAAATTGTGCTGATGTAAATTTATGGGAAATGATCTTTATTAACTATTTTGTGCAATATGACTCTCTGATTTAAGGGCACGAAAATTAAAAGTTTGAAAATTGCAAAATTTTCAAAATTTTTGCCAAATTTCTGTTTTTTTAATAAATAAACGCAAGTTATATCGAAGAAATTTTACCACTAACATGAAGTAGAATATGTCACAAAAAAAAAAAACAATCTCCGAATCAGTGGAATCCATTGAAGCATTCCAGAGCTATAACCTCATAAATTGACAGTGGTCAGCATTGTAAAAATTGGCTTGGTCATTAAGGTCAAAATTGGCCCTGTCACCGAGGGGATAAATATGTTATATTTTTTAAAACATTTTTTTCAATAAACAGTTGTTTTTAATTACTTAGCTCCCTGGATCGGTTGCTGGACATCCCTTCTACCAAGTTGTGTGCAGCCCTGAAGTCTGACCTACCAAGTGATTCACTTTGTGATCTGACAGCTGAATTGCTGTGCTGCTGTGTTAGGCCTCATTCACAAGTCAGTATTTTTGCATCAGTGTTTGTATACCAAAACCAGGAGTGGAACTTACAGAAAAAAACTATAACTGAAAAACTGACACATGTTCTCTGTTTTGGAGGCACTCCTGGTCTTGGCATACAAATACTGATAAAATACTGATCAAAAATACTGATGTGTGAAGTAGGCCTTATAGTGCTGAGCTGGCAAGCAGTGGAACATAGGCAGAAGTTCATCCACTCAATGCCGACTTTTATTCCCCATTGACTTGCATTGGGGTCGGGTTTCGGACGAAACTCCGACTTTTTTTGCCCTAGTCGGACCAGTTTCATCTGAAACAAATTTTGTTTCATGAAACCCGATCCGACCAAAGTCGCTCAACTCTACTTATCGGCTCAAAATGCACTTGTGTGATTTAGGGAAAGAAAAAAGGAGGTGGGTGTACACTACAAAGACTTTAGTGACACCTCTGTGTGGGCATGATATCAGCTGGCTCAGCTGGACTGCTCAGGACTAAGTGCACACCTTCCAGTCCAAGATCAAACATATCGTGTTCTTAACGCCCTCGATATTCATTTATCGGAGGCCTCTGTACACATTTAACTGTTGGACGAACCTGTTGATATTGGTGGGTTCAGCCATTAATCTGATTTACATGGGGCCTTTAGTTCTATATTATAGTAATTGCCAGTTGGGACTCCCGGCCGCTGTCCCCGAATCCCATAAGGCACCGCGGCAGCGTCACTTGCGCAGGCGCAGTACGTGGCCGCAAGACCACGAACTGCGCCTGCGCAAGTGACATACACGTCTCCGCTATTCCCATGCAGGTGCAGTAACAGCCGCGTCGTTACTACGCATGCGCGGAAATAGAGGTGACGTGTAGGTCTGAGCAAGTGACATTCAGGTCACTGCTATTCCCGCACATGCGCAGTAACAGCCACAACTGCATGCTCTACCCGTGCAGGCGCGGTAACGACGCAGCTGTTACTGCGCCTGGGGAATAGCGATGACGTCTAAATTTCACCGCACTCCCGATGCAATAGCATCGGGCCTATTTCTAGTAATGCTATAATGACGTGTGCAAATATGAGATACTTCAAGACACATCAGCGACTTATGTTCTGAAGTGTCTTTTTTGGCGTCACTTCAGTTGTTTGTCGTCAGTTGAAATCCGCCAAGATTTAAAAAAAACGGATCCGTTTCCGCTATGTAACAAACGGATGCACCGAATCCGTTTTGTGGATGGATCCGCCAGTGTATGAAATTTAAAGTAACAGATGTCTGGAAAAAAGGAGCGAGAGAGAGAGTGAGAGATTTTTTTTTTTGCCGCTTCCAAAATGCAGTTTAGGGTTAAAATGCATGAAAGGGAAAATATTCCGGGCATGCGCAGTTTAAAATAGTGGTCCGCCGCTGGAAAAAATCCTTACATTGTCCGTCTACTCCACCCAGCGGACGCTACAATTCAAACAGATCCGTCAAAAAACGGATGCAACGGACAACCATCATCGCTATGTGTAAAACCCCCTTTAGTCCCACCGCTAAGTGTTTCATTGTGCAGTCAGTCATTTACATACACCTTCCCACCTGCTGGTTTTCCCTCTGTCTCCACCCTCATCTTCTTTGATTTGACAGCTCTGGCTTCATAGAGCCAGAAAAGGGTGGAGATAGATGAAAACCAAACAGGTGGGTAGGTGTATATAAGAAATTAGCCCTGCCGAGAAGCACCGAATTCTTGTACTTGGCTTGAACAGTCATTCTGTGCTGACAGAGTCCCTTTAACATGTGGAGGCTGGAGTCATGCGCCAATGCCTTATGTATCTATCTAGAGAACTCTTCATGGTGCAGTTTGCTAAATGAGTTGTCTAGAATAAGAAAAGACTGGCAGATTTTCTTCCCCAAACCAGTGCTTCTCTTGTCCAGGAGTTGAAGGAAGCTGACCAGCAATACCGGACAATGCCTACGGACAAAAGTGTACCTATTTATTTCCTAAATTATAGCAGGGGTATATCTACCAATGACGAGATGTGTTATTTGTAGCAAATTGGTACGGACTGGTTTGTTAAAACTTAACTTTTAATCATCCTTTATATAAAAACAAATAATGTCAACAAAAAGTGCCATACAAAGTGCTCGTGCATAAGTGCATATAAAATATCAGACTGTTCAATGCCGCCTGAAATAGCCCATACAGGACAATATAGCAATTGTTATATCAAAATGTAGCATGCGTATTAGGCCTCAGTCCCTAAACCCAGATACCACAGACTGTTCCCTATGCTCTAGATATGTCCATAAAGAACATTAAATATATCAATAAGTGAGTCACTGTACAAATATCAAACACCCTCAGAGCAATGCAATGCAATGCCACCTGACTAAATGCCACTACTCCCCTGATGAATTTGTGGTAGATGAAATGCGTTGGGAGATATTCAGAGGGAATCGAGCTACCCAGCGATTCATGATATGCTGATGCGTGGAGCCCCCTCGTAGTGAGCAGAATTTGGGTATCGCTATGAAAAACAACGATATCTGAGAAAAGTACAATGTCTATTTCATACACCAGAAAGGAGTTATGTGGTCAGTGATATAAAAGGAGATCCTATACACTGTGCTCTGAGGGTGTTTGATATTTGTACAGTGACTCACTCATTGATATATTTAATGTTCTTTATGGACATATCTAGAGCATAGGGAACAGTCTTACCCTAAAAGGACAGTTTCTATGTGGAGCTATAGGCTGTCTTTGTGGTATCTGGGTTTAGGGACTGAGGCCTAATACGCATGCTACATTTTGAGGTGTGGCTGCTGAAATCAAGGCACAATATGATATAACAATTGCTATATTGTCCTGTATGGGCTATTTCAGGCGGCATTGAACAGTCTGATATTTTATATGCACTTATGCACGAGCACTTTGTATGGCACTTTTTGTTGACATTATTTGTTTTTATATAAAGGATGATTAAAAGTTAAGTTTTAACAAACCAGTCCGTACCAATTTGCTACAAATAACCTATTTATTTCCTAACACACCCTTTAATGTAAGCTGCCTAGAACTGACACCACGCATTAATAAGATTCCTGTAAAACATGATTTTGCAATATAAAATTACAGAAGAGTGCCTCCAACATAGTTTTGAGAAAAAGCATTATACATGAAGCTCTGAATCACCTTGGTAAACTAATTTGTCATAATCATCTGCTGCTTATTAATAAATAATTTCTCATCATAGCATCATGCTGCCATCTCGTTTATTCTCTGTGACACATTAATAAAATGCCGGCACACATATTAAACATCAGTGTAAGAAAATTATTACACCAGAGCTCTGCTCAACAGACAAACAAACGAGAATGTGCCTAGGGCAGCGCAGAATTTTTTTTGATTTGCGCATGGGAAATGAAGGATGCAATACAGAAGCAGTAGTGGTCCTTATCTCTTATATGATTTTGTGACTTTTATGACTACCCCATCTCCCTTCTTGGAGAAGCAGAGGAGATAGCTAACCAAAATATGGCATAAGAGTTTGTTTTATGGTGGAGAATGAATACAAATCCACTGCTACAACCCATTTTCATCCACAGCTGGAATCACAATTCTGTAAGCTGCTGACACATACATGTACAGTATGTCAATCATTTATTGTTTGTTCCATTTCTGCAGAGGACTTAATGTATTTTGTGAACTATCAAAACTCTCCCAGATTAGACCAGCATATCATGAAGGCTGTAACGGGCTGGGTGGTGGAACCACTGCGCCGTGATCATGAGGAGAGCTTGGACGGGCGTGAATAGGAGCCTCACCAAGTCCAACCTCAGGTGCACGGCGGCTGACGATACCGCGATCCTAGGAGGATGAGGAAGCAGAACCAGGTGCTACTCCAGGACTGTTCTCGGATGCATGTCAGCCAACCCCCAAAGGACAAGAGCCAGGATCGGTAGACTTGGCAAGTACTGGCTGGCATGGCTGATATAGTGGCTGGCATGACAGACACACAGGCAGACAGGTACTGGCAGGCAAGACTGGTATTTTGGCAGACAGGTACAGGTGAGCACGGCTGATAGATAGAAAGGTATACTGGGGTACGAGCACTTGTACCTGAGAACTAGCAAGCATGTTTTAGAAACAGACTAACAATGTTGCACAGGCACCTCCCATCGGGTGAAGGTGCCTTAAATAATAAGTGTTTCCTAGCCTTTGGGGACACTTTAGGATGGTGAGTGCTGTCTAAGAGGGCGGGACTGTGGCACCCTAAGCACAGTTCCCGTGGATCTGCGAACCAGGCAAAAACCCCGGGCAGCAGCAGCAGGAAAAGGAGGTGCGGGGCCGCGGTTGTGAGTGAGTCATCGTCCCTGCTGGGGGAGAAGGGCAGCGAGCAGAGACGCCGGTACTACAGTACCACCCCTTTATGCTCCCTCTTTTTCAAGCCTGCAAGAAATCTCTCCAGGAGCAGAGAGGCATGGATGTTCTCCCTGGGCTCCCATGACCTATCCTCAGGAGCAAATCTCTTCCAATCCACAACTAAAAAGGTTTTTCCTCTACCCTTTTGGTGGCCAGACTGTTCTATACCTCGAAAACGTCTTCAGTGCTGACTGGAGCAGGAGTGGTACCAGGATCTTTGAAAAAAGGACTGAGGACGAAAGGCTTCAGGACAGTCACATGAGAGGAATTGGGGATCTGTAAAGAGACCGGGAGTTTGAGCTTGTAGGCTACAGGATTATTCTGTTTTAAAACCTCAAAGGGACCGATGAAGCGAGGACCCAGTTTTTAGGAGAGTACTTTGAGATTTACATACTAGTGCGACAGCCAGACCTTGTACCCAGGACAAAACAGAGGTGGATCCAGACGTCTTTTGTCTGCGTGTCCTTTCAACCATTCAGAAAACTTCAGTAAGGTGGACTTGATGTCCTCCCAGATTTTAGAAAAATCCTTGATGAGGGATTCAGCAGCTGGAATATCGGAGGTGGTAGAAACAGGGAACAGAATATTGGGATTCTGATTGTAGACCACAAAAAACTGAGATTTGCTAGAAGATTCACTCACCTGGTTGTTGCATGAGAATTCAGTCTAAAGCAGGAGTATGGCCCAGTCACTGTGGTGGGCATTGGTGAAGTGCCGGGGGAAGTTAGTCAGGATCTGATTGACCTGCTCTACCTGGCCATTGGACTGAGGATGGTAGGCCAATGAACAATCCAAAGTGACATTCAATAATAAACTGGACACCTCTATCCAAGACAATATGGAGCGGCAGACCATGGATGCAGAAGATATGTAGAATAAATTTCTTTGCAAGCACTGGAGCAGATGGAAGGCTGGTAAGTGGAGTGAAGTGAGCCATCTTGGACAAGCGACCCGCAACCACTCTGTAATGCAACTGCGGAGCAGTTGTGTGCAGCCACCACCAGGGGGCGCTGTAAAGGGAAAAAAGGGGAACGTAGTATCAGAGACAGAGAAACCGGAGGCGGAGTTCAGAGTTCAAGCCGAGTTATACACTGTAGGGAAATCACCAAACATACACAAGGTCAGGGATAGGTAACGGGTCAGACACACACATGAGATCGTATGCCACTCCGAAGATCCAATTTAGAAAACCACTTAGCCCCAGACAGTTAGTTGTATAAATCAGGGATAAGAGGGAGGGGGTAATTATTTCTCACAGTGATCTTATTCAGCTCTCGAAAATCGAGGCATGAGCGCAAACCACCATCTTTCTTTTTCACAAAAAAGAACCGAGCCACCACAGGGGACATGGAAGGGTGAATGTGCCCTTTGCGAAGACTCTCAGAGATGTATTCCTTCATGGCCGTACGCTCGGGACCAGATAAATTATACAAATGGGCCACGGGTAATTTAGCATCAGGAACAAGATTATTATTATTATTTGCTATTAAAGAACCATTTATTCCATGTGAGGAGGGGTATACATAATAAATACAATAATCTTAAACAATACAAGTCACGACTGGTACAGGATGAGAGAGGACCCTGCCCGCGAGGGCTCACAATCTACAAGGGATGGATGAGGATACAGTAGGCGAGGGTACAGCTGGTCATGCAGCGGTTTGGTGAATCGGTGGTTACTGCAGGTTTTAGACTTGTCAGAAGAGGTAGGTTTTCAGGTTCTTTTTGAAGGTTTCCATGGTAGGCGAGAGTCTGATATGTTGTGGTAGAGAGTTCCAGAGTAGGGGGATGCGCGGGAGAAATCTTGTATGCAATTGTGGAAAGAGGAGATAAGAGGGGAGTAGAGAAGGAGATCTTGTGAGGATCAGAGGTTGCGTGCAGGTAAGTACCGGGAGACGAGGTCACAGATGGAGGACTCAGGTGGTGGATGGCTTTGTATGTCATGGTTAGGGTTTTGAACTGGAGTCTTTGTGCAGGCATTGACAGAGGAGAGAGGCCGGGGAATAGCGAGAGGACAGGTGGATTAGTCGGGCAGCAGAGTATAAAATAGATTGGAGGGATGCGAGAGTGTTGGCGGGGAGGCCACAAGGCCACAGAGCAGGAGGTTGCAGTAGTCAAGGCGAGAAATGATGAGGGCATGGACTAGGGTTTTTGCAGATTCTTGGTTGAGGAATATATGGATCCGTGAAATGATTTTGAGTTGAAGTCAGCAGGAAGTGGAAAGGGCTTGGATGTGTGGTTTGAAAGAGAGATCAGTGTCAAGGATAACCCCAAGGCAGCAAGCTTGTGGGACTAGAGAGAGTGGGCAGCCGTTTACTTTAATGGATAGGTCCGGTGGGAGGGGTCGCGTGAGATGTGGGAAAGATGATGATTTCTGTTTTGTCCATATTAAGTTTTAGAAATCTAGCAGAGAAGAAGGATGAAATAGCAAACAAACATTGAAGGATTCTGTTTAGTAGGGAGGTGATATCTGGTCCAGAGATATAGATCTGTGTGTCATCAGCATAGAGGTGATACTGAAAGCCGTGAGATTCGATGAGCTATCCGAGGCCGAAGGTGTAAATGGAGAAGAGCAGGGGCCCGAGCCCTAGGACTGAACCTTGCGGGACTCCGACGGATAGGGGGCGCGGTGAGGAGGTGGTGTGCGAGTGGGACACGCTGAATGTCCGATCTGTTAGGTATGACGTGACTGAATGCTAGCAGCAAAGGTAAGAAGTCTGTGTGGAAAGCTGAGTGATGTACCAAGTGAATGCTAGCAGCAAAGGTAAGAAGTCTGTGTGGAAAGCTGAGTGATGTACCAAGTGAATGCTAGCAGCAAAGGTAGGACGTCTGTGGGGAAAGCTGACCGACGTACCAAGTGAATGCTTGCAGCAAAGGTAAGAAGTCTGTGTGGAAAGCTGAGTGACGTACCAAGTGAATGCCAGCAGCAAAGGTAAGAAGTCTGTGTGGAAAGCTGAGTGTTATAAGGAGAATAGATAAATAGACATGCTGATTAGAGTGTGATGGTGGGAGATGGTAGGGCACAGTCTGTATACATCATTCTGGATTAATTCATATCATCTCACACTTCTACGATCAATGCTACATTCAAATGGGCGGTGTGGTGGTAAAACCTCAGCCTCTTTTTCGGAGAACACAGTCCTTCAGGTTCTCCGGAATACCCTCCAGACTGACGGATGACATAGACATAGTAGGAAGACAAGCTTCAGAACAATTAGGTCCCCACTTCACAATATCCCGGGACCCCCTGTCAATAACCGGGTTATGAAGTTGCAACCAAGGAAACCCCAACACCAGGCCAGCAGGGAGATTATCCAAGACAAAACATGAAATGCGCTCCTGGTGTAGGACCCCCACCTTCAGGGTGAACTCTTTAGAGATTAAATTAATCCCGCCCTTGGTGAGGGGTGTAGAGTCAATGCTGACGATTTTAATGGGAGTCCCCAACCTAACTGTCCCTAACTTACAGCTGGCCACCAGTTTAAAGTCAATTAGGTTCATGGATGACCCAGAGTCCACAAAGGCCAAAGTGAAGCAGTTCTCAACCACCTCCTCGGTAGTTACCCAGACTTAGGAGTTATCGGGGTGGAGGTGGCATGGGGGGTGGGGTTAGAACAGTTAATAATTTAAGAAAGAATAGAGGTACAGAGAGATACATAAAGTGCATGTATACTAATGCCAGAAGTCTCGCCAACAAAATGGAGGAATTGGAGTTAATGTTGTTGGAACATAATTATGACATGGTGGGGATATCTGAGACATGGCTGGACGAGAGCCATGACTGGGCGGTTAATTTACAGGGCTATAGTCTGTTCAGAAATGACCGTACAAATAAGCGAGGGGGAGGCGTGTGTTTATATGTAAAATCATCCTTAAAACCCATCCTTCGTGATAATATATATGAATCTAATGAAAATGTAGAGTCGCTGTGGGTAGAGATAAGGGGAGGGGGGAAAAATAATAAATTACTGATAGGGGTTTGTTATAAATCTCCAAAAATAATGGAAGCTACAGAGAATATCCTCATAAAGCAAATAGATGAAGCAGCGACTCAAGGAGAAGTCATTATTATGGGGGACTTCAACTACCCTGAAATACATTGGGGAACCGAAACCTGCAGTTCCAGCAAGGGTAATAGGTTTCTGACAACGATGAGAGACAATTACCTTTCACAACTGGTTCAGGACCCAACAAGAGGGGGGGCACTGCTAGACCTAATATTAACCAACAGGCCAGACCGCATATCAAATGTAAGGGTTGAGGGTCACTTGGGTAATAGTGATCACAAATTAATAAGTTTTCATGTATCCTTTAATAAGACGTGTAGTAGAAGGGTTACAAGGACACTAAACTTCAGGAAGGCAAATTTCCACCGGATGAGAGATGATCTTGGTGCAATTAACTGGGACGATATCCTGAGACATAAAAACACACAAAGAAAATGGGAGACATTTATTAGCATCCTGAATAGGACCTGTGCACAATATATACCGTATGGGAATAAACATGCGAGAAATAGGAGGAAACCACTATGGCTAAATAGAGCTGTAAGGGGTGCAATAAGGGACAAAAATAAAGCATTTAGAGAATTAAAGCAAGTAGGTAGTGATGAGGCATTAACTAAATACAGAAGATTAAATAAATTCTGTAAAAAGCAAATCAAGACAGCAAAGACTGAGACAGAGAGACTCATTGCCAGAGAAAGTAAAAATAATCCCAAAATATTCTTTAACTACATAAATAGTAAGAAGCTAAAAAATGATAGTGTTGGTCCCCTTAAAAATAGTCTGGGTGAAATGGTGGATGAGGATGAGGAAAAAGCCAATATGCTAAATAACTTTTTTTCAACAGTATTTACACAAGAAAATCCCATGACGGATAACATGATCAGGGATAAAAATTCTCCATTAAATGTCACCTGCTTAACCCAGCAGGAAGTACGGCGGCGTCTACAAATCACTAAAATTGACAAATCCCCGGGCCCGGATGGGATACACCCCCGAGTACTGCAGGAATTAAGCACAGTCATAGATAGACCACTATTTTTAATCTTTAAAGATTCCATAATAACAGGGTCTGTACCACAGGACTGGCGTATAGCAAATGTGGTGCCAATATTCAAAAAGGGGTCAAAAACTGAACTTGGAAATTATAGGCCAGTAAGTTTAACCTCAACTGTGGGTAAAATCCTGGAGGGTTTTCTAAGAGATACTATACTGGAGTATCTGGAGAAGAATAACTTTATGACCCAATATCAACATGGGTTTACAAGAGACCGTTCCTGTCAGACTAATCTGATAAGCTTTTATGAAGAGGTAAGTTCCGGACTGGACCAAGGTAATGCAGTGGACGTGGTGTACATGGACTTTTCAAAAGCTTTTGATAAGGTGCCACACAAAAGGTTGATACATAAAATGAGAACAATGGGGATAGGGGAAAATATGTGTAGGTGGGTTAAGAGCTGGCTCAGGGATAGGAAACAAAGGGTGGTTATTAATGGAGCACACTCGGACTGGGTCACGGTTAGCAGTGGGGTACCACAGGGGTCAGTTTTGGGCCCGCTTCTTTTTAACATATTTATTAATGACCTTGTAGGGGGCATAGAGAGTAGAATTTCAATATTTGCAGATGACACTAAACTCTGCAGGGTAATTAATACAGAGGAGGACAATTTTATATTACAGGAGGATTTATGTAAACTAGAAGCTTGGGCTGATAAATGGCAAATGAGCTTTAATGGGGATAAATGTAAGGTCATGCACTTGGGTAGAACGAACAAGTTGTATAATTATGTGCTTAATTGTAAAACACTGGGCAAAACAGTCACTGAAAAAGACCTGGGTGTATGGGTGGACGACAAACTCACATTTAGTGGCCAGAGTCAAGCAGCTGCTGCAAAGGCAAATAAAATAATGGGATGCATTAAAAGAGGCATAGATGCTCATGAGGAGAACATAATTTTACCTCTATATAAGTCACTAGTGCGACCACACTTAGAATACTGTGTACAGTTCTGGTCTCCGGTGTATAAGAAAGACATAGCTGAACTGGAGCGGGTGCAGAGAAGAGCGACCAAGGTTATTAGGGAACTAGGGGGTCTGCAATACCAAGACAGGTTATTACACTTGGGGTTATTTAGTTTGGAGAATCGAAGGCTTAGGGGTGATCTTATTACAATGTATAAATATATGCGGGGACAATACAAAGACCTTTCTAATGATCTTTTTACTCTTGGACCTGTGACGGGGACAAGGGGGCATCCTCTACGTCTGGAGGAAAGAAGGTTTAAGCATACTCACAGACGCGGATTCTTTACTGTAAGAGCAGTGAGACTATGGAACTCTCTGCCATATGATGTTGTAATGAGTGATTCACTACTAAAATTTAAGAAGGGACTGGATGCCTTTCTTGAAAAGTATAATATTACAGGGTATATACACTAGTCTCCTTAATATTGCGTTGATCCAGGGAGCTAGTCTGATTGCCGTATGTGGAGTCGGGAAGGAATTTTTTTCCCCAATGTGAAGCCTACTGTTGCCACATGGGGTTTTTTTGCCTTCCTCTGGATCAACATGTTAGGGCAAGTTAGGATAGGATATGGGTTGAACTAGATGGACTTAAAGTCTCCCTTCAACCTTAATAACTATGTTACTATGTTACTATGTTACCTTGGGAGTAGGGGACAGTCCTTCTTCCAATGTCCTGGAGAACCGCAGTAAAAACAAAGTTTGCCTTCCCGTCGATATCTCCTCTCCTTTTCCTTGAAAGTGATGGCCCCTACTTCCATGGGCTCAGCAGATTGTGAAGGTTCTGGTTTAACTGGAAGGAAAGAGGCTTCCCGTTGCACGACTCCTCTCTCATAACCTCCGATCCATGCGAATGGATGAAGAGCCAGAGCGTCTTTTAAATGATCAGACAGTCCCCTCCGGAACTGACACCTGAGTGCAGAGTCATTCCAGGACACCTCTGGGGACCATCTCCGAAATTCCGAAAAGCAGAGATATTTCCTTGCGATAAACCCATAATAGTGTCCTCTGCCAATCTAACTCGGTCTGGTTCATCATTGTTGAGGACCAGAGCCTCAAAAAACTTTTCAACATTCTCTCAGGGGCAGTCGAGGGTAAGGAAAAAGCCCAAGACTGCAGACCCTCCCTCAGTAAAAATATAATTATCCCCACCCGCTGACTCTCCTCCCCTGAAGATCAGGGTCTAAGGAAAAATAATAATTTGCAACCCTCCCTGAATGTGCAGAACTTGTCCTTCTTGCCAGAGAAGGTGTCAGGGAGTGTCACCGAAGGTTCAGGAGAGTGTAGAGACATATCAGTCACCTCACCAGACTTACTGACAGAGGAGGTCCCCCGGGTTAACTTAACTTTCTCAGCCATCTCCCTCTGCACCTGCTTCTGAGAAGTAACCAAGGCCCTGTGCTCCACAAATTTCTCCTGCATCAACTGAGTAAGGTTGGCCACTTGGTCCGCCAAAGTATGCAGCGTATTCATACCAGAGATAAAAAAAAGTGCAAAATCCCCTTTAAAATGTAGTGGGTCAATGAAATTTAATGCAACTGCGGAGCAG
Organism: Dendrobates tinctorius; assembly: GCF_039654945.1. Lineage (NCBI taxonomy): Eukaryota > Metazoa > Chordata > Amphibia > Anura > Dendrobatidae > Dendrobates > Dendrobates tinctorius. Next base: position 6,904,040 of record NW_027361875.1, read on the forward strand.
TTGTGCACAGCCACCACCAGGGGGCGCTGTTACAATAAAAAGAGATTGCACTTACAGTGTAGCACCTCGGTGCAGAAGTGCAGGCCGCCACCAGGAGGTGGCAGAGTAGTCAGACAGGCCGTCGTCAGCAACAAACAGGAAGACGAAGTACCAGAGGTCACAGCAAGGCACGAGGTCAGGGACGAGCCAAAAGGGAGTGCGGTATTCAAAAACGTGAGACAAAAGAGGAGTCAAGGTACAAGCCAGTGGGTCAAAAGCCAGTAGGGGAATGCAGTACTAGAGACAGAGAAACTGGAGGCAGAGTTCAGAGTTCAAGCCAAGTCATATACTGTAGGGAAATCCCTAAACATACACAAGGTCAGGGATAGGGAACGGGTCAGACACACACACGAGAAGTCAGAGGCAAAAGGATCACTAGGGTATACGGATTAACTGCTCAAGCCAAGGATCAGAACTATCACTGACAAAGGCTACCAAAAACAGTACCCATAAATAGCCACCCAAGAACCAAAGAGAGGCAGGAAAAGTTAACCCCTCCATGACCAGGCCGGGGAAAGAAAAGCAAGAATCAAACCTCGACCTGGATCATGACACTCAGATGACAGTACACCAGGCCTATACTGGAAGATCAGCGATGAAATCCATTGCAATATGCTGCCAGGGAGCTGATGGTGCGGGCAAAGGAAGTAACTGACCGGTTAGAAGATGTTTCGGAGTTTTGTTCATGGCACAAGAGGGACAGGCAGAGATGAAATCAGCAATATCCTTGCACAGGGTCAGCCACCAATAGTGTTGGGAGAGGAGAAATGCTGTCTTCCTCTGTCCGGCATGGCCAGCCAACTTAGAAAAGTGACCCCAGAGAACGATCCGCTTCCTCTCGGGTTCAGCAACATAAGTCTTTCTGGAGGGAGGGAAGATGAGACAAATCCAACGGAGAAACCATAAAAATTTTGAAGGGCTCAATTATGTGTTGGGGCTCCTCCTCGTATTCGGAAGATTGGAAGGATCTAGAGAGAGCCCAATATAAGAAAGAAAAAACTGGCATCTTCGGTAAAATCCTGTTGATGTGATTCGACTTTAGCAGTCGTAACAAGGGGCAGCGAGCAGGGTTGCTGGCACTATAAAGGCCTTAGTACAACTGTTAGGGGACTGTCTGTCCCAGACGTCTTGACTGTTTCAAACAGCACACAGGCAATCTGTGGACTTAGTCTCTATAAGAACCATTCAACCATACTAGTAATATACCTGTTACTAGTACAGTGCCTGAGAACTTTTAAGGCATCTGCCAATGAGGAGGTTTTGGTGCACCATCGGCATGGCCAAGAGTTTGGTGCACCACATATTGGGACCCTTACCCCTCTTTTGATACACAGTGCTCACTTCGTAGACCAAGCACTGTCTGAATTCTGCTAGCGGGTGTATGGATGAGTGCGCTCGCCACCCCATGCCTCCTTTTTTTTGTCACCGCTCACTGCAATAATACACCTGGAAGTAGTGCAGCAGACACTAGAAAAGAGACAGGAAGTAGGAACTGCACAGCCAGCACGCAGTTTCACACTTGCCAGCAACATTCAGACAGTGATTGCTTTTGGAAGTGAGCTGTGTCAATCAGAATTGTAAGGGACCCAATATGCAAATGAGGAGGTTTAACCAAACTTATGGTCACGCCAAGGGTGTACCAAAGCCTCCTCATTTAAAATGCATTTTGAGAATGAAACACCCCCTTTAAAATAGAATTTAACAAAGAAATAGCTTTAAGGTGTGCAGGAATATCAGTTGACCCAATGTCTGGGAGCCTCATTGAGCCCAAAGGTTTCTTCTTCACATATTAAGACTCTAAATACAAATGGTAATGGTGGAGACCTATTACTTTTGTTATGAGGCCCTCTAGGTTTAAGTCAAGAAATGTGTAAGCCACGTATCTGGAAAAATTTGAAAAAATTGCTGTTTAATCAAAAGGAGATTTTTGCTACAGGACAAGTAAACCTTCTGCCATGCAGTCTTCCATAATCATCAGTTCTGCTTAACCCCGCCACTGATTGCCAGCTTCTGTGTACACTGTGCACAGGCAGAATGCTGCCAATCAGTGGTGTTGGTGGGGTTATACACAGCTCGGCATTCAGAGAACTGCTAGATCTACAGCAGTTAATACTGTTTTTTATAAAAACTGCAGCAAGTAGCTCAGGAAGTGGTAAATTGTCGTAATCAGGATTTCTGCCCCCACATCTTGCTGCAATAATTTAGTAACAGATTCCCCTTAAACTGTATGGACGCCCTTTCTACGGGTCCGGTTCCTGGAACCACTGTCATTATCGTGGAAGTTGCAGGAGAAACATATTACTTGATTCCAACTATTCAAATGAGTAGCCGACCATCTGTTACATGGATGGGCTGAGTCAATCAGAGCGCCGCTGCTTGTACTTAGAAACAGGAAAGAATCCATCACTCTCTTGAAAGTTGCAAGACATTTCTTTTTAATTTAGGTGTACATGAACACACAGGAGGTAAGGTGTGACAAGGCAGAAGAGCAACAAACAAAAGAAAAGTTTAGACCCGTTCAAGGTCTTTGTCATAGAGTCGCTGGATGGTAGGAAAAATAAAAATGGGTGTGCTGCAAAGCACCATACATAACAGGAATAAAATATACATAGAGATATAAAACAAAACAAAAATCACAGAGTGATTAGAATTGTACCCAACAACTCACTCCTCTATCAGGATTGTGAGCCCTAGCTGGCAGGGTCCTCTCTCCTCCTGTACCAGTCGTGACTTGTATCGTTTAAGATTATTGTAATTGTTTTTATGTATACCCCTCCTCACATGTAAAGCGCCATGGAATAAATGGCGCTATAATAATAAATAATAATAATAATTACCAAATAGAAGGAGACGTGGACATTACCCTATTATGATTAGGTCACCGAGGTGGATAGCCGGGGAATAAGCTAGGCAACCAGAAAGGTTGGTAACTAAGCAGATTGCAGACCCCTAAAACTAACAACACAACTAGAATTAGCCGTGGGACGTACCTACAATGCCCTAGACGCCTCGGCACAGCCATAGAGTTAACTAAGCCTAAAGCAAGAAAGAGGAAAGCTAAACTGCCCTGGAGTAGAACCCCAAAGGAATAGATAGCCCCCAAACACATATTTCCAGTGAGATAAGATGAGGCACAAACACAGGCAGAAAATAGAGTAAACAAATGATGTGCCCAAACTGTCTAGATAGAACAGGACAGGAAAGATACTGTCTGCAATCACGCAAAAAACCCTAAGAAAAATCCAACATGTCTGATATGCAAAAATACTGAGGCCACATGATCTCTCCCCCACTAGATCAGCATTCTGGTGAGAACTGGAAGCAAAGCAAAAGATACTGATACAACAGGGAACTAGTAATACTGAACATACTGACATAAGCTGTGGCATATGGAACGGGGTTCCAGCACTGGTCTCAGCAGGGAACAATGCTGAACCCACACAGCAAAGCAGAAAGCAGAGAAAGGCAAAAACTGGATCAAATGCAAAAAGATTCCAGCAAACAAATAACTTATCTGAACGATGCAGGACCAAGCAGGGGGCAAGCGGACTTCAAAATGCACAGGAAGAAAACCAAATCACCAGCAACAACTGAGGGAAGCTTTCTGACTTACATCTTCCCAGTCTGTAACACCTGACCTCCAATCATCCTCTTCAGGTGATTGACCTCTGTCAACCCAACCAGCTCCATTACTCGCAGCAACCACCATAGGGAGCCCAAACTCAGAAGTCAGGTCAAAAGTGTTCACAACATTACCCGCCCTGCTGTGACAATAACGATCCAGGCATATGAACAATGGTAATGTATTCACTATTCTCTCAATGCATTTCGAAGATCATATAAATTCTTCCTGAGGAGATGCATTGACTTCTGCATCTCCTGAGGAAGAAGTTATATGAACTTCTAAACGCGTTGAGAGAATAGTGAATAAAATACCATCATTTTCTATCCATATGCCTGGATTGTTATTATCACAGCAGTGCGGGTAATATCCATGTCTCCTTTTATCTGGTACTTTGAATTGGTCAATGGTTTGACCTGTGAATCTGCGGCAACTGTTGGCTCTGATGAGTCTTATATGCTTTTGCATTGTGGAATACTAGGTGAGTGCAAACTGAAATTAATTTTGAAACTATCACTGTATAAGACCCTATTTGCGCTTTTCTCTCCTAGAGTGGTTCTGTGTTATTAATAATAATAATAATAATAATTAGAGATATCTAGAAAATTCACCTACAGAGATTATCCCTCCAATTCTTGAAACGGGAACAACAACTGGCCATTAATAGAACCCTTGCTGCCACACCCAAACCACACCTGGAATGGGACAGGCTGAAATGTTTCTTTTGTTTGTCGCTCTTCTGCCTTCACACACCTTACCCCTTGTGTGTTTATCGGTTTTGTATTTTGGAACTTTCTTCTTCAAAAGTGTGATGGATTCCTTGTTCTGGACATTTTGAGACTTCCCACTCAACCAGCAGCTCCAATTTCTATGAGTGCAGACCAATATCTTCTACTAAATGACTACATACCATACTTAGAAGGAAACAGCCATTTACAGTTCCATGTTCCCTAATACACCACACAGCCTCAGACCCCTTACACTTGGTAGCCAGGTCTACAAATGACATCTGCCACAATATCTTGCTGGTCAGCTTTCTCCAATTACAATTTATGTTTCATTAAACAATTGCAGACATTTTCCTTCCCCATAAGATGTTTTTTTCCGAGCTGTTATGAAAAAGGTTATAGCTAACCTGTTGCCAAGTTGGTTTTATCTCAGTTGTTAGCCAGCTGGCTCAATGATTAACCCTCTCACTCCTGGCTGTGTTTGCACAAGTCATAAATATCTGGCTGCCATGACAATCAGACATTAGGTGCTCAGTTCACATCACCTTGGGTGCTCCAGTCCATAAACCAAACAAAATATAAATTAAATTTACGGCTTTATTGTGCTATTACCTATTATATATCTACTTAGCTCTGCTTATATTTTCAGTTACCCTGTACAGCTATTACAGCTACTGTGTTAATACATTTAATCTTATTTCTTTCATCTACGGTATGGGATCCATAACAAGGGCTTCATAAAAAGTAATTTCACTGTTTACAGTAAAATTATGCCTCTTACCAAGTCAATAGTGTATATTATAAGGCTTACACATTAGGCATGTACTGGAGCGAATATGTGTGGATAAATAGATTACTCCATTACTGAACTACCTTTGTTCTTATGAATATGGTTATACTTGCTTACTCAAGTCACATGCACATCAAAAACATCTTTAGAATCCGTTTCTTAACTTTAACACTACAACATCTGTCTACTAATTGGTCTCCCCCTTACTAAACTTTTCCCTCTTAAATCTTTCCTGAATGTGGCAGCCAGGGTCATATTTCTGTCCAGCTGCTAAACCAATGCCTTTAGCCTGTGCCAGTCATCACACTGGTTGCCCATCTGCTACAGAGTACAATAAAAACTTATCATTCTCAGCAGGGGCGTACATAGAAATCATGGGGCATGATAGCATAAGTTCTAAATGTGCCCCCCTCCCCCACCCCAAACAAAAAACAAAATAAATTATTGTTGGTGTCACAGAAAGCATATCTCACAATATTCCAAACTTTACATAGTAATTTTCCTCATAGTGAAGTCCTAGATTCCTTTCATTGCCCACATTAAGTATGATGCCAACAAAAGTCCCCTCCACACACAGTATGATAACCCCATAGTGAATTCCTTCACATTAGCCTCCACCTCCCACATACACAGTATAATGACCTTACTGTACCTCAACTCAACTCCCAAGGCAAAGTATGGTGACCCCAACATAGTATGATCCCCCAACTGTGATTCCCATACAGCCCTCCATGCAATATTATGAGCCTACATGCAGTATAATGGCCCCACACTGCTCTACACTGTATAATGGCCCCCACTAGCCCTTCAAACAGTAGAATGGCCCCCACACAGTATGATGGACCCCACACAAACTTTCATACTGTATAATTGTTTGCACACAGTATAATGGCCACCCATACAACCCTTCAAATATTATAATTGCCCCACATAGCCTTCCATATAGTATGCAGTATATAGTAATGCATTCCCCATGGTCCTCCATAGAATATAACACACTCCCCATTGTCCTCCATACAATACCAAACAATATAATGCACTCCTCATAGTCTTCCATACAATATAATGCACTCCCCTGGTACTACATACAATATAATGCATGCTCCATGGTCCTCCATAGAATATAATGCACCTCCATGGTACTCCATACAATATAATGCACTCCTCATGGTTTTACATACACCAAAGCAGAGTGATGGGGGTGTAACCATATGTTGATGCTCCCTCCATCATCATTGCTCGCTCTGATGGCCAGAGAGGGGGCCCAGTGTGGGCACTGACACCTGGCCCCCCTTGCTCACGGGCAACATAGCAGTCACGTGGCCTGCCGCCATTGCCAGTACACCACTGATTCTCAGCCACAAAGCTCTCCATAGTTTTGCACCACCCTACTACTCCTCCCTCATCTGTCTATCACTCTACCCATGCTCTCCCTTCTGCTAGTAGTCTAAGACTTGTCCTGCTGCATAACCCAAGTGCGCTTCAGCCTGAGGTCACTAACAGATGGCTACACATTCGCCTTCAGGATTTTTTGGTAAACAGCAGAATTGATGGTTCCATTTACCTCAACAAGTCTTCCAGGTCCTGAAGCAGCAAAAGAGCCCCAGACCATCACAATGCCACCACCATATTTTACTGTTGGTATGATGTTCGTTTTCTGAAATGCTGTGTTACTTCTACGCCAGATGTAATGGGACATACAACTTCCAAAAAGTTATACTTTTGTCTTGTCAGTCCACAGAATATTCTCCCAAAAAGTCTTGGGGATCATTCAAGGTGATTTCTGACAAAATTGGAACGAACTTTTATGTTCTTCTTGTACAACAGTGGTTTTCATCTTGGAACTCTGACATGCAGGTAATTTTTCCCCTGTCTCTTGCTTATGGTGGCATCATGAACAGTGACCTAAATTCAGGCAAGTGAAGCCTGCAGCTCTTTGTATTTTGCTGTGGGGTATTTTGTGACCTCTTGGATGAGTTATTGCTGCACTCTTGGGTTATTTATTTGTTGGCTGACCACTCCTGGCGGGATGGGGCGTGTCAACCACTGCTCATCAAATTCATGATAAGCAGCAGCGTTCTTTAGACCACAAATCTTACTCCTGCAGAAACTGGAGAAGGATTTGTGCCAAGATGCACCCCAATCGTCCAATGCTCCTGATATATGAGGATGCACACTACACCATCTCATCACGATTGGAGTGAACAACGAGGGCTTGATGAATCGGGTGTAATCAAGTGTAATTGTCATCTTAAAACAGAAGTCATGGATATTACCCGCCACATGCACTTTTCATTATTCATTATATTTGAGCAAAAATATACAAACTGCCTGGTTTGGTCATTCATGGCAGTCAGAACAGGGAAGTCTTTACTTTTGCAGCCAGCATCCTTGGCCCAAAACCTCTTCTGTTTACTAGACTCTTTGACATCATGATCAGCAAGTAATAAATGTAGCTTTGGATGCTACATTATACTTTTGGTAATATCAAAATGACTAATTTTTGGATGATACTAGAGCAGAGAAAACTGAGCGGATCTAGAAATGCGACCAAGAAATATGGTAGACTAGGTAGAATGTTAGGATTTTCTATTTCTTCTAATTACACATGAATTGTCATTGAAGAGATCCAGCTGGTGTCTGGAGATTCTCCTCCCGAAGGAAGGACACTCACATTGCCGGGATTGGCTAAGGCTGGATTCACATATCTGTGTTTCGTGTTCTGAGTACAGACCGTGATGCAGTAAATAACCACGGATTTCCTTAACTGAACTCATCTTCTTCTTGCATGCCTATAAAGCCGTTGAGTTTCGGTAAGGAGGCTTGCGAACCAGTCAATGCACCACGTTCTGCACTCAGACCACAAAACACAAATGTGTAAGTTTGACTTAACATGAGTTTTCTTCCTTCTGGAGGACAGTTAATTTGCAGATATAAGTTAAGGAGACACAATTGTGAGATGTTAGCTGTTAAAAAAAAGTGCTACCCTGCTAATGTATGTGTTTTGGTTGTGAAGTCTGGCCCGCATGTAGATATAATGATTAAGGTCATTACAATGGTCTACCATGTTGTTAATTCTATCTGTATTATGCTCATGTGAAACTGGCCTTAGGTGTCATGTCTGTATGTCATAAATTCATGTGTAATGTTTTAGACTCTCTACACTGACCTTTTCCCCAACCCCTTCCCTGTGCTCTGATTGTCCTCACTAGTGGTCTTCTGATTGGATGTTATAATTGTCATGGCAGAGAAAATGGGGGGTTGAGAAGCAATCATTAAAAAGGACCCAGGACAATGCATATAAAGGGAATGACCAGAAGACACTGACAAGGGGGGCTAAAAACTACTTTCCTAAGTAATGCAAAAAGCATGACCATCAATCTTGGTATTTTTAAACAACTTTTACTCCCCCCTATCTATGGTGATTAGCAGTTTTAAGGGGTCAAAACAGCTGACAGACTTTTACATTTAGGAATATTTTATCCACATACTTTATTCCACATACTGAAGATGCCCTTTTGATCACAATTTACATTGCATTATGACTGAATTAGGTTGAAATATATGTCAGTCGGAAATTGATTGAACTATTCAGTCTGTCGTTATGTAAATATAATTACTGTTACAATCTTATCTAACCTTATTATCCGGAGAAGTTCTCTCACCCTATATCCAGTGCAACAATCACTCATGTGTCAGAATGCCATTACTGATTAAATACCATAGGGGCTTCCTTTGTTGAGGAAACCTAATATTCCTATACCCATATCCTGTACTTTAACGTAGACCAACACAACATTTTATACAAACAATTCTCATATTAAAAGGGGTTCTGACACTTTCTGACACTAGCGTCATAAAGGAGTAGAACCAGAGGAGAGAAAGTAAATGTGGATCTAGAAGCAACGCAGATTTTAATTAGGTTACTATTAAGGGGGTTTTCTACTACTATGACAAACCCATCCTCAGTTTCATAAATAGGATCTCTTGGCAAAGGCTACTAAACAGTATGATACAGCATATTATCTAAACCCAGAAACGAGAAACAAGGAATGTAATAAACAATAAGTGAAATGTATTAATACATTTACATCAAGAGTAAAATATAAAATGGATGCCTCATGTCAGACTATACAGCTCTGGCAAAAATTTAAGAGACCACTGCACAGTTTTATAAAAATCAGCTTCTCTACATGTCTGACATCCATTCTATTCCAGTGTCAGATGAATTCCAACCGGAGAACACCTCATTCTACTTAATGTGCTTCTGCTTAGGAGATCACTTGAACCAAATCTTATTTAACGAAGGAAAGTATAAAAAAAATCTGCTGTGGTGTTCACAATCCTCTTGCAATAGGACAAGCTGGATGGAAAAACAAGTGCTAATAATATCACAAAAGTAACAAGAATGAAAAAATAACTTTTAACCATGCCAAAGGAGTTGAAAAGAAAAGTCTTGAGTGAGGAAAAGAAGGGCTCAATTCTGGCTTTACTAGCAGAGGGATACAGTGAGCATCATGTTGCCTCCATCCATAAAATTTCTAAGATGGCAGTCCACTACAACAAGGTCAAGCAGCAGACATTGGGGACAACAAAGCTACAGACAAGCAGAGGGCGGAAACGACTCTCCAATGAGCAGGTTGACCGTCATCTTATTCGAATGTCACTCAGCAACCACAGAATGATATCAAGTGACCTACAAAAGAAGGAATGGCAAATGGCAGCTGGGGTGAAGTGCATGGCAAGAACAGTTTGTAACAGGCTCCTAGAGGCAGGGCTCAAGTCACGTAAAGGTAGAAAAAAGCCTTTCATCAATGAGAAGCAAAGGAGAGCCAGGCTGAAGTTTGCCAAAGACAATAAGGATTGGACCATAAACTAGAGTAAGGTAATCTTCTCTGAGTCTAATTTTCAGCTTTGCCTAACAACTGGTCATCTAATGGTTAGACGGTGACCTGGAGAGGTGTACAAGCTACAGTGTCTTGCACCCATTGTGAAATTTGGTGGAGGATTGGTGATGATCTGGGGATGCTTCAGCAAGGCTAGAATTGGGCACGTTTGCAAAGGATGTATGAATCAAGCCGCATACAAGGTTATCCTGGAAAAAAGTTGATTCCTTCTGCTCAGGCAATGTTCCCCAACTCTGAGGACTGATTTTTCCAGCAGGATAATGCACCATGCCACACAGCTAGATCAATCAATGTGTGGATAAAGGACCACCACATCAAATCCCTGTCATGGCCAGTCCAAACTCCAGACCTGAGCCCCATTGAAAACCTCTGGATTGTAATCAAGAGGAAGAAGGATAGTCACAAGCCATCAAACAAAGAACTGCTTAAATTTTTGTACCTGGAGTGGCATAAGGTCACCCAAAAGCAGTGTGAAAGACTGGTGGAAAGCATTCCAAGACGCATGAAAGCTGCGATTAAAAATCATGGTTATTCCACAAAATATTGATTTCTGAACTCTTCCTGAGTTAAAACATTGGTATTGTTGTTTCTAAATGATTATGAACTTGTTTTCTTAGCATTATTTGAGGTCTGCAAGCACTGCATTTTTTTTTTTTATTATTTTGAACATTTCTCATTTTCTAAAAATAAATACAAAATTTAGTGCTTGGAAATTTGAAGACATGTTGTCACTAGTTTATAGAATAAAAGAGCAATTTACATTTTACTAAAAAATATACCTATAAAGAGATAAATCAGACAAACTGAAAATTTTGCAGTGGTCTCTTAATTTTTGCCAGAGCTGTAGAACTGAAAAAAATTGACTGACGCCCTTATTATAGGTAGAGTACATAGTTGTCTTAAGCTAAAGTGATTACAATCACATACACACTTGTCCGCATAAAAAATATTATGTTAAACAGTATTTTTCAATCCCCAGCTAAAGTGCCTGCTAAATCATGCAATCAAGAGTGCATGTGACTGTGAAAAAAAAACCTGCTAATATAATTTAGATGGAAGTATGGTGCTGTTCACATTCATATACTGTAGGTAGCTGCCATTAAAAATTATCACAAAGTGCCATTGTGCATGAAGAGTCTACTTATTGCTATATATGTCAGGAATAAAACAAACCGGCCATAAATGTATTCATAGAGAAAGGCTGCCTAACAGTCAAAAATGCCACGGTGCATGAAAAGAAGTCTATTGTTTCTAACTGAGGAGCAAAACATGCAGCAAAGTAGTAACTCGTATCACCCCATATAAAGTATAACAGTGCAGGTAAGGCCACGTTGACTAAAATGCACACTGATTGATACCTGGGTTTGAGCCAAGATGAACTGCTTCTCCCACCCCAACGCGCGTTTCGCCAATTCTTCTTTCAGTGGTGTGCTCTAAAGGAGAAGCTTGTGAAGTATTTAAAAGCCCAAGGGCCAATCCGAGATAATTTCTGTTAACATGTGATGCCTATATACAATAGAGGCTATTCCCTGTGGTGAAAGTCCGTCCTATTATGACCATGTGACTGTGGCAATTGGTGCTGGGAGTTGTTGACGCATCCGGTCTTGATGTCACTGCTGCAGGGACCTCCCACTTCTGGCGGCGATGAAACGTTGGACCATCCTGCTTCTGGCACCTGATGGTAGGGGTGACTTCCGCCGAGGCCAGGGCGGAAGTCACCCCTACCATCAGGTGCCAGAAGCGGGATGGTCCAACGTGATGCCAGTGGCGCATGCACACAACCGAGCCACCAATGATGTGTGAGGAATAATTGGTCTGTGCAAGGAGTGAATGAAATAAGAGCACAAGTGTAAATTCAAAAACCCGGAGCGATGTGAACATAAAAGGTGCCTGTTTAGTGCAATTGCTATATTTAGATGCTCAATATTTCTCAGACTATATACTACCATAGTGCAATATGTACCACTATATACAGTGGGGGAAAAAAGCATTTAGTCAGTCACCAATTGTGCAAGTTCTCCCACTTAAAAAGATGAGAGAGGCCTGTAAATGACATCATTGGTAGACCACAACTATGAGAGTCAAAAAGAGAAAACAAATCCAAAAAATCATCTTGTCTGATTTGGCAAGATTTATTTTTCAAATTATGGTGGAAAATAAGTATGTGGTCATTAACAAAAATTAATCTCAATATTTTGATATATATTCTTTGTTGGCAGTGACAGAGGTTAAACATTTTCTGTAAGTCTTCACAAGGTTGGCACACACTGTTGGTGGTATGTTGTCCCATTCCTCCATGCAGATCTCCTTTAGAGCAGTGATGTTGCAGACCTGTCCCTCTGCAACACGGATTTTCAAATCCCTCCAAAGGTTTTCTATGGGGTTGAGATTTGGAGACTGGCTAGGCCACTCCAGGACCTTCATATGCTTCTTACAAAGTCACTCCTTCATTGCCCTGGCGGTGTGCTTAGGATCATTATCATGCTGAAAGACCCATCCACATTTCATCTTCAATGCCTTTGCTGAAGGAAGGAGGTTTCCACTCAAAATCTCACGATACATGGCCCCATTCATTCTTTCATGTACATGGATCAATTGACCTGGTCCCTTTGCAGAGAAACAGCCCCAAAGCATGATGTTGCCACCCCTATGTTTCACAGTAGGTATGGTGTTCTTTGAATGCAACTCAGCATTCTGTCTCCTCCAAACACGACGAGTTTTTTTTCTACCAAACAGTTCTACTTTGGTTTCATCAGACCTTATGACATTCTCCCAATACTCTTCTGGATAATCCAAATGATCTCTAGCAAACTTTAGATGGGCCCGGACATGTACTGGCTTAAGCAGGGAGACACATCTGGCCCTGCAGGATCTGAGTCTCTTTGTTACGGTGGTCCCAGCTCTTTGCAAGTCATTCACTAAGTCCCCCCGTGTGGTTCTGGGATTATTGCTTACTGTTCTTGTGATCATTTTGACCCCACGGGGTGAGATCTTGCGTGGAGCCCCAGATCAAGGGAGAATATCAGTGGTCTTGTATGTCTTCCATTTTCTTATTATTGCTCCTACAGTTGATTTCATAACACTAAGCTGCTTGCCTATTACAGATTCAGTCTTCACAGCCTGGTGCAGGGCTACAATTTTGTTTCTGGTGTCCTTCGACAGCTCTTTGGCCTTCATCATAGTGGAGTTTGGAGTGTGACTGTTTGAGGTTGTGGACAGGTGTCTTTTATACTGATAACAAGTTCAAACAGGTGCCATTACTACAGGTATTTAATGGAGGACAGAGGAGCCTCTTAAGAAGTTACGGTTAAGGTCTGTGAGAGCCAGAAATCTTGCATGTTTTTAGATGTTTTAGATGACCAAATACTTATTTTCCACCATAATTTGCTAAATAAATGTTGCCAAATCAGACGAGATGATTTTCTGGATTTGTTTTCTTATTTTGACTCTCATAGTTGTGGTCTACCTATGATGTCAATTACATCATCAAAAAAGTGGGGGAGCTTGCACAATTGGTGGCTGACTAACTACTTTTTTCTCCACTGTAGCTAACATTAGAAATTATCACCATAATGCATGAAGAGTCTGCTTATTGCTATATATCCAATAATGTTAAACATTAATGCTCTGCCACAGCCAATTCTATTGAATTTCTTAAAATTATAATCAAGAGCAACACCCAGACCTTGCTGCGATCGAGGGTGATTTAGAGAGGCTCGAACTAACCATGAAAAAAGACATAAAAAAGAACTTCTTGAAACATGGTCGACTGACCTTGACAACGACATGGAAAAATGGGAAAAAGAGATTTGTCAGAGAAAAATCAACAAATATCAGAGATGTGACTGATTATGAAAAGAACAAAATCTTTAGATGGCAACTAAGAAAAAATAATACAAACAATTTTAGACCAAGAGAGTCGCAATTCAGCTCCATGTCATCTGTCTCTGACAATAATATATCAGTAAATGAACGAAATCTAGTTACTCAATAAAATACAGGACACGTAATGGTATAAAAAGACAGGCCGACATTTTCACCAAAAATCCTAGGAGAAAGGATGTCCATCCCAAGGTAATTAACTTGTCAAAACATCAATTATCTGATGCTCAGATTTCAATCCTCGAAAAGGGCTTATATTTTTCCTCTTATCAATATTTAGAGCCACTTGTAGCCATAAAAGACATATCTTTTCTACAGAAAAATTATCTTTAAAAAATTACATCACAAAGCAGAAACTGATGATCTTTTTCCAACTACTGAAGAAAAGAATGCTCTGGCTGATCTGGAAGCCATTGCGGACTAAATTAACACTACATCAGTGAGACAGAATTTTCCCTCCTTCCTTATCAATAAATGAAAGAAAATTCCTTCCCTTAACATCTATCCTACAGTTGATGCCTTCACCAAATTAGTAACCAATGACATTGAACAACTTATTCAAAATGGCTTTGGAGCATCTAACTGCAGTAGGACAGAGAGGGAAGCTATTGAAAGTCTCAAAACTTAACCGATGTGGTGTATAAACCGGCCGACAAAGGGGGCAATTTGGTGATTTGGCCAAATGACATGTATGAAACACAGGCATTTAAATTATTAAATGATAAAACAAGCTACAAAAATTGCCATCTAATCCCTTGTATGTTTTTCAGGAGGAACTAATTAAAATTTTGGAGTAGGCCTTCCATAAGGGTATCAAGCCCAAGAAGCTGGTTGATACCATCAAGGAGATGCATCCACAAGTCCCAAAACTATATCTGATTCCTAATATCCATAAGAATCCCACTGACCCACCCAGTAGACCCATAGTGTCTGGAAACCAGGGCCGCCTTTGTGAGGAGGTCACCACAGTGATTGACCATTATTTGAAACCACTAGTGAGTTACCATCTTTTATTAAAGATACAAATTCTGCACTATGTAGATTGGATAATGTACATTTGAATGACAATGCAGTAATGGTAACGGCTGATGATGAAGCCTTATACACCTCCATACATAACAGTTATGGGCTTAGAGCAGTTTCCTAGTTTTTAAACTCAAGCAATATGGATAAGGATTTGATTTCCCTATTATTACAACTCCTGGACTATGTCCTTACACACAATATTTTTTGTGTTTAAAAATACAACTTACTTACAACTGCAAGGGACAGCCATGGGGGCCAGTTGCGCCCTCTCCTATGCCAATCATTTTATTGGAGCATGGGAGCATGACATCTTTATATGTAAACCAGTACTTCAATCCAGCCTGATTTCAGGCTGGATGAGGTACATTGATGACATCTGGTTCACTTGGGAAGGGCCAACTGAGGATCTTGACAGCTTCATGGAATCATTGAACAGGAATAACTTGAACATCAAACTTACATATCAATATGGTAGAAAAATTGATTTCCTTGATCTTCCGCTTAGTGTTGAAGGTAAAGGCTGTTTATCCACAAATCTTTTTTTAAGTAAAAAGCTGCAACAAATTCCTTCCTCCATGCGAAATCATCACATCCACCAACAACCATAAGAGGAATCCCGACGGGACAGTTCCTTAGGGTTAAGAGGATCTGTGCTGATCCCAAGGACTTTGAATTTCAGGCACTTGATCTTACTCGAAGATTTCGAGAAAGAGGTTACAGCAAAAGGAATATCAAAAGCGGATACCAACGGGCATTAAATACGAGAAATTAATTGTTATATGGTGAAAAGACAACACAGGATAAATCGAGCAAGGCACGAATGTTCACTACGTACCACAAGTGGCACCAATTTACAGGTTTGTTCTAAACAAACATTGGAATATACTCCACACTGACCCCATACTGTGGTTTCTACCTGAAAATCCTTTTGTAGTGGCAAAAAGATCAAAAAATCTACGTGACTTATTGATGCATAGTCTCTACAATCCCTCAAGACTGACTCTCATTCTGCCATTAATTCTGGCTTATATCCCTGCTGCATTTATAAGCCATGCCTCAACATGGTTAAAACTAAGATCTTCTCTAACTTCAACAATACAAGAACTTACAATATCAGGAAACACATCATATGTGCGTCCCTGGCGTTATCTACCATGCTACCTGTCCATGTAAAAAAGCGTATATTAAGCTAACTCTACAGGAACTGAAAATTAGAACACGTGAGCACTGTAGGGATATTGCAAAGGTAAAGACTGAGGATGAAACAACTCTCAAAACTTTGCCCAAACATTTCAAGAAATACCATCAGTGTAATCCCAGTGGCCTAAAGATAAAAGGTATCGATTCTGTATCACTGGGGATTAGAGGAGGTAATATTGGGAAAATGTTGGCACAATTGGAGAGTCGCTGGGTTTACTGCCTAGGTACTTTATCACCTCAGGGACTGAATGAGAGTTTTGGTTTTGGGGCCTTTCTGTGATCTATCTTTACCGATCTGACTTCCTGTCCGTGATGTGGCCATCATACACTCCTATAAATCTCGGCGAGGGGTCAAGAAAGACATCTACCCTAATGAAACATCTCCTACTTCCAGATTTGCCTACCTTGGTCCCGTCTCCTCCTATGGCATGACAATTCCTTGTCTCTACAAGTCTTTAATCCGATCTTCTATCCATGATGTGGCCATCATAAACTTTCATGAATCCTTTGGAGGGGTAAAGAAAGACATTTACCTGGATAAATCTCCCATTTCTGGATTTACCTATATTTGTCCTTCCCCCCACTCATGGTATGACCATTCCATGTTTCTATAACCCTTTGAGAACGGCCAAAAAAAGATATATACTTTGAAGCATCATCCTTTTAGATGGGTGGCTCAAAACTGAACTATTGCAGTGTAGACATACTTTAAGCTTACCTTATGGACTATTCCCCAGTGATGGGGTTCATGAACCTTCTTGAGCAGAACTTACGATTTATTACAATAGACATATATTGATTTTTTTATTGATTTATACCTGCAAAATTTGTTGTAATGAACAAATAATCCTAGTTCCACGTCTTGTCTTTTAAATTGAAAGTATAAAGGAGATAATCTACTTCATTGACACCCATTACACCCCATGCTCATTCCCTCCCTCCTCTCCTCCACCACTTACCAACCCCTATAACCCCACCCCCGCCCCTACATTTTCCCTTCCTCTCCCAGCCCCTTCCCCCCTCTTAAGAGCACTGTTATACTTTATATGGGGTGATACAAGTTACTACTTGCTGCAGGTATTGCTCTTCAGTTAGAAACAATAGCCTTTTTTCATGCACTGTGGCACTTTTTGACTGTTAGGTCAGCCTTTCTCTATGAATACATTTATGGCCAGTTGTTGTATTCCTGACATACAGTATATAGCAATAAGCAGACTCTTCATGCACTATGGCACTTTGTGATCATTTCTAATGGCAGCTACCTATATGAATGTGAACAGCACCAAACTTCCATCTTAACTATATTAGCAGGTTCTTTCACACAGTAACGGTGTTAAGGTCACGGAGTGATGGACCGGAGCGACACGACCCAACGATTGGTCGGTCACCAAACAGCAAACAAACAAGAGTACACCGGGAACACAATTACAATGGTGGGCCCTGCAATAGGGAACGCGGAAATGGACACCTCCTGCACTCTCCTGAGGATGTGCCCTGCTCTTACTAGCGTCCCTATACAGGTTCTTTCAACCTGTCACCGAGCAGGATACCTGAGCCTTCGCTTGCCCTGCACCTATCAATAAGTAGGGAATTGGCAAGTGAAGACACTGGTCCCATCGCTGCACTTAGGCTAGTTTCACACTAGCGTTTAGGAGCGCAGCGACGGCCTGCACACGGCCGCCGCTAAGCCCCGCCCCTGCCATGCCTCCGCCGGTAGCTCCGCCCACCGGCGCATGACGCTGCATGCGCCCTGCGTCCCCTATCTTTATCACTGGGGGCGCAGGCCATGCGCAGTATGCATTTGGCGGCGCATGCGTCCTTTTGACGGTGCGCTGACCTGCGCCAAACGCAGCCTGCTGCAGTTTGGTTGCGTCGGCGCACCGTCAAAAAGGCGCATGCGCCGCCAAACGCATACTGCGCACGGCCTGCGCCCCCTGTGATAAAGATAGGGGACGCAGGGCGCATGCAGCGTCATGCGCCGGTGGGCGGAGCTACCGGCGGAGGCGCGGCAGCGGGCGGGGCTTAGCGGCGGCCGTGCGCAGGCCATCGCTGCGCTCATAAACGCTAGTGTGAAACTAGCCTAATACAACACAAGGTAAGGATAGACAGACAGTAAAAGGAACAGGGTAACAAAAATACAACACTTAGCTTTCTGCTGTAAAGCACCGCACAGCAGGATCACGACACCAGATACACCATAAACAGCTGAGGCACCACCGCTCCCAGGAAACTCCTTCCTCCAGTTCGGTCCCTGTAGCATGAACTCTAACACGGCCAGTCAGCTGATGCATCAGGTAACCTTTTAAAGGATGGTTGGAGTGGTTACCACCTGCATCAGCAAATTCAGCAGCAATGTAATTACACCAGCAGCCACCGGGGGGGGAAAAAACAGACATTAACCCCCAATGGCCTGAAAGGAAAAAAGTTTATATGTGAGAATCCAGATCTGCCACAGATCCAAAAATGGATCGTGACACACAGTCACATGCACTCTCGATTGCTTGATTTAACAGGCACTTTAGCCGGGGATTGAAAAATACTGTTTAACATATTATTTATGCAGACAAGTGTGCATGTGACTGAGCGTAAGACCACTATATACTCTACCTATAATAAGGGAGTCCATCAATTTTTTTCTCTGCGTTTCTATAGTCTGACATGAGGCATCCATTTTATATTTTACTCTTGATATAAATGTATTAATACATTTTGCTTATTGTTTACTAGATTAAGGCCCGATGCTATCGCATCGAGAGGATAGTGACACACCTCTTGCCATGTTAACCCTCAATACACACACACCTCCTCAACACACACTCCTCTCACTTTTCACCATCTCTACTCACATCCACTCACTCTTTCACTCCACATACGACCCTTTCTCTCACTCCGTCTCTCATACTCACACTGTCATCGTCGCTGCTCCATGATCCCCGACATCTTCTTCCGCCGGCGCCATCCTGGATCCCGACGTTGTCCACGCCGGCGACATGTTCTTGCGGCCATGCCATCTTGAGTATTCTGAAATCCTGCGAGTGGACATTAGTGGAGATAGTGAAAGATGAGAGGAGTGTGTGTTGAGGAGTGGTGTGTTGAGGGTTAACATGGCAAGAGGTGTGCTGTGACGTCACCAGTTACAACTGGACGGAAGTTGTTACAACCCGGAAGCTGCTTAGCGCATTTATTATAGTAGATTAAGGCCCGATGCTATCGCATCAAGAGGACAGTGACACACCTCTTGCCATGTTAACCCTCAATACACACACACCTCCTCAACACACCACACCGCCTCAACACACACTCCTCTCACCTTTCACCATCTCCACTCACGTCCATTCACTCTTTCACTCCACATACGACCCTTTCTCTCACTCCGTCTCTCATACTCACACCGTCATCGTCGCTGCTCCACGATCCCCGACATCTTCTTCCGCCGGCGCCATCCTGGATCCCGACATTGTCCACGCCGGCGACATGTTCTTGCGGCCATGCCATCTTGAGTATTCTGAAATCCTGCGAGTGGACATTAGTGGCTCACCATTGTCATTTTGAAACACGACTGCTACTTCACTGACAGTGGGATTATTGTAGCGTCGAGGGTCTTGAGTACGATCTTGTTTAATAGCCATAGTGATGTTTGGCATGACAGTTCCGTTTTGTACATTTTTGATTTTCTTTACATCGTAAGCGTTGTTCGTTTGCGGTAGTGGTATCGAGAATGTAAAGTTGGGCAAATGCGCGTTGCTGGTCATCTGAGGGATGTAGTGTTCCAGTTCTATGATAGATCTGGCCATGTATGCGGAAACAGTATGGGCCATATCCAGGAGGTGGTGAAATATTTGCACCCATGGAGGCAAAAGCAAAGGAACTGTTAATACTTCGAATATTATCCATGAAATTTTTGCTAAATTCACTTTGCCCTTTCAGCAAACGTGTAAAGACATCAGGATATTGTAGTATGGGTACATGGACTTTACCCTTCTGACAGCAGAGCGTAAAGTTGTTATCAGAAGGTATCTCTGCTACAAAATGCAAAGCTTCGCAATGCTCACATACATGTGTCATGTCACCACAGCTGTGTTCGGTAATACTATTTTCATCATTAGTGAAAATGTGAGGTTGTAGTAGAAGTGCATGTCCAACCGATGGGGTGCGCCTAGTTTTGAGACCAACGTATATTTGTCTTGGTTGCACTTTCTGCGGGCTAACTGCAGCTTGTATGTGAAGAAACTGTGCGTTGGTATTGACTAATGGTGGTATTGATAGGGCAGAAACAGATTGCTGATTAGTTATGTCAGTGAACGGCATATGGGATGAAGTGTGGTAGTAACTTGTTCCACATGCTGATGTGGAAGCATCCTGTTGTGAGTCTACTAATAATGATGAGGAAGAAGCCGTCTGTTGTTGGCGGTGATGGCGTGTAGAGGCTTCTTCAGCCAATGTAATAGATTTAGAGTTAGGGGATTCGTGTGTGAGACGACGGCGTTTATAAGCCTTAATCTTGTCAAGTCGATGCTGTTTTTCCTCAGGAGTCTCATTAGCACGGCGTTGTTTTTGTCGTAGTGCTAAAGCTGCTTTCCTTTCACTGGCATTGGCATACTGTGGATCGGTATTGAATGGTGGTATTGATAGGGCAGAAACAGATTGCTGATTAGTTATGTCAGTGAACGGCATATGGGATGAAGTGTAGCAGTAAATTGTTCCACATGCTGATGTGGAAGCATCCTGTTGTGAGTCTAATAATAATGATGAGGAAGAGGCCGTCTGTTGTCGGCGGTGATGGCGTGCAGAGGCTTCTTCAGCCAGTCTTATGGATTTAGAGTTAGGGGATTCGTGTGTGAGGCGACGGCGTTTATAAGCCTTAATCTTCTCAAGGCGATGGTGTTTTTCCTCAGGAGTCTCATTAGCACGGCGTTGTTTTTGTCGTAGTGCTAAAGCTGCTTTCCTTTCACTGGCATTGGCATACTTTTTGTTATGACTCATGTTGGCACAGGTAAAGGAGTCTATTTGGCAGTTATCTGGCAGTGAAGAAGGCGTCCTGGAGTATTGTAGAGTAAACAGATACTAATTGACCCTGTAATTGCCCAGCAGTAGTTATGAAGTGGTAGTGGCAAATTGGCCCTGTAGTTAGACACCGGCAGAGGAGCAAGTTAGCAGTAGTTATGGCGGTAGAGGCAAATTGGCCCTGTAATTAGACACCGGCAGAGGAGCAAGGCAGCAGTAGTTATGGCGGTAGAGGCAAATTGGCCCTGTAATTAGACACCGGCAGAGGAGCAATGCAGCAGTAGTTATGGCGGTAGAGGCAAATTGGCCCTGTAATTAGACACAGGCAGTGAACAGTCAGAGGAGCAAGGCAGCAGTACTTATGGCGGTAGAGGCAAATTGGCCCTGTAATTAAGGAGCAAGGCAGCCGTAGTTATGGCGGTAGAGGCAAATTAGCCCTGTAATTAGACACCGGCAGAGGAGCAAGGCAGCAGTAGTTATGGCGGTAGAGGCAAATTAGCCCTGTAATTAGACACCGGCAGAGGAGCAAGGCAGCAGTAGTTATGGCGGTAGAGGCAAATTAGCCCTGTAATTAGACACCGGCAGAGGAGCAAGGCAGCAGTAGTTATGGCGGTATAGGCAAATTAGCCCTGTAATTAGACACCGGCAGAGGAGCAATG
Source organism: Dendrobates tinctorius (assembly GCF_039654945.1). Classification (NCBI taxonomy): domain Eukaryota; kingdom Metazoa; phylum Chordata; class Amphibia; order Anura; family Dendrobatidae; genus Dendrobates; species Dendrobates tinctorius. The sequence continues at coordinate 6,925,897 of NW_027361875.1, forward strand.
CAGTAGTTATGGCGGTATAGGCAAATTAGCCCTGTAATTAGACACCGGCAGAGGAGCAATGCAGCAGTAGTTATGGCGGTAGAGGCAAATTAGTCCTGTAATTAGACACAGGCAGAGGAGCAAGGTAGCAGTAGTTATGGCGGTAGAGGCAAATTAGCCCTGTAATTAGACACCGGCAGAGGAGCAAGGCAGCAGTAGTTATGGCGGTAGAGGCAAATTAGCCCTGTAATTAAACACCGGCAGAGGAGCAAGGCAGCAGTAGTTATGGCGGTAGAGGCAAATTAGCCCTGTAATTAGACACCGGCAGAGGAGCAAGGCAGCAGTAGTTATGGCGGTAGAGGCAAATTGGCCCTGTAATTAGACACCGGCAGAGGAGCAAGGCAGCAGTAGTTATGGCAGTATAGGCAAATTGGCCCTGTAATTAGACACTGGCAGAGGACAAAGGCAGAAGTAGTTATGGCGGTAGAGGCAAATTGGCCCTGTAATTAGACACTGGCAGAGGAGCAATGCAGCAGTAGTTATGGCGGTAGAGGCAAATTAGCCCTGTAATTAGACACCGGCAGTAAACAGGCATAGGACCAAGGCAGCAGTAGTTATGGTGGTACAGGCAATGCCAAGCGTCCGCACAGCAAGTCGGCGTGAGGTAAATGACGCAATTTCACGAATGCAAGATGGCGATTCGCCGACGTCGTTAACACCTCTTGCCATGTTAACCCTCAACACACCACACCGCCTCAACACACACTCCTCTCACCTTTCACCTCCACTCATGTCCACTCACTCTTTCACTCCACATACGTTCCTTTCTCTCACTCCGTTTCTCATACTCACACCGTCATCATCGCTGCCCCGACATCTTCCTCCGCCGCCGCGATCCAGGATCCAGACGTTCTCCAGGCCGCCGACATGTTCTTGCGGAACGCCATCTTGGATTTCGTGAAATCCCGCGATATTCAAGAAGGCGTCGCCGCAACAACATGTCGCTGGCGTGGACGACATCGGGATCCAAAAAGATGGCGTCGGCGAAATCTCGCGAGATTACGCCGACGCCATTTTGGATCCCGATGTCGCCCACGCCAGCGACATGTTCTTGCGGGACGCCATCTTGGATTTCGTGAAGTCCCGCGATATTCAAGATGGCGTCGCCGCAACAACATGTCGCTGGCATGGGCGACATCGGGATCCAAAATGGCGTCGGCGTAATCTCGCGAGATTTCGCCGACACCATCTTTTTGGATCCCGATGTCGTCCACGCCAACGACATGTTGTTGGGGCGACGCCTTCTTGAATATCGCGGGATTTCACTAAATCCAAGATGGCGTCCCGCAAGAACATGTCGGCGGCCTGGAGAACGTCTGGATCCTGGATCGCGGCGGCGGAGGAAGATGTCGGGGCAGCGACGATGACGGTGTGAGTATGAGAAACGGAGTGAGAGAAAGGAACGTATGTGGAGTGAAAGAGTGAGTGGACATGAGTGGAGGTGAAAGGTGAGAGGAGTGTGTGTTGAGGCGGTATGGTGTGTTGAGGGTTAACATGTGCGTGTGTGTGTGGTGACGTCACCGGTTACAACTGGACGGAAGTTGTTACAACCGGAAGCTGGTTAGGGCATTTATTATTATAGATTACATTCCTTGTTTTCCATTTCTGGGTTCAGATAATATGTTTTTACGGAGTGTAGTCTTGGTGAAAAAGGCTGTTTATGGACTAATATGTATACTAAGTATGATAGAGCAGTAGTGTTCCACTCCGTACTCTGTATATATATGGCTATGGCTGGTAATAAATAATTGATGGAGGGGTGCTGAGTATTGGACGTTAGAATAGGTCATCAATATTATAGTAGTGGAAAACCCCTTTAAAGGTATGCCATGTGTAGTGATATAGACAAGGAGTGTTAGGACAAGGAGCATGTGTTATTGCGGCTGTTATTGACAGTAATTTTGTTACGCACGTGGTTGTGGAACATCTGTTCCGCGGTACGGGGAGATCCTGGAGGGGCATAACTAAGCGCGCAGCTGACTCTTTGCTAGAGCCACATGTCACATGTCACAAGGTCTTTTGGCTCCGTTTTTTGAATTTTGAATGTATATAAGCGATATAACAGCACTGTCTTCACACGTCTCTGTGGTATTTTCTAGAAGAAGTCATAGACTTTGAAACGTGTTGAATAAACCACCAGAGTGTTTTACAACCATATCTGGAATCGTTTTGTCACAGCAGCGTGGAAATCATCTCTGAAAGGTCGCTAGCCGACCCGTGGATCTGCAGTAGCTGACACGCACATGCTTTCACTCTGCACCATCAGGTGAGCAGTTTTCTGACATTAATTGGAAATAATCCGTGAGATAAGACCCTATTTTCGCTTTTGTGTCTCCCAATATTTTACTAGGTGCTACTCTGGGACAGACCCACAGTGCCATGGCAGCTGACCTCCATGGGAGACAGGGAAGCAGGACTGGTCAGTAACTGAAGCAAGTTGGTACGGCACAAGCAGTTCAGAAATACAGGACGGCCACAATACACAAACACTGATGCAGGTTCTGAGGTGCAAGTTCAGACAGGGTAGATAAGTGGTACAGGACAGATGGATTAGGATCGGGATTAGAAACAGGCAAGGAGGACTCGAGTATGGGAATAGCTTGGTGGACTGGAACAGGAACGGATCGGGTGGATTGAATCAAGAGCACTGGGACCTTACAACTGACTAGCAGGAAACACTAGAACAAATTTACTAAGGTACCTCAAAATAAGGAAGGATGCCTTATGTACAAGACATCTCCCAGCTGTTGGCTGGGGACGACTTTATCAGTGAGCGCGCCGGCCCTTTAAGATTCTTTATTGCCAGTAGAGTTGAGCGAAACGGGTCGAAAAAATTCAAAAGTCGCCGACTTTTGGCAAAGTCGGGTTTCATGAAACGAAACCCGACCCTAGGATGAGGTCGGCCACGAGGTCGGCGACTTACGCGCCAAAGTCGCGTTTCAAAAGTTTGTTTTGCGCTCTTTTTCAGCCAATCAGGATCCACGGACACTGTGGGCAACGTGATGACATAGGCACGGGTCACCACCATCTTTCAGAAGGGCATGCAAGTGATTGGCTTGCTTTGGTGGGCGTCACAGGGGGTATAAAAGGGCGTGCACGCCGACCGCCATCTTACTTCTGCCGATCTTAGTATAGGGAGAGGTTGCTGCTGATTCTGTAGGGAGAGCGTTAGGCAGGGAAGAAGACAAAAGAACTGCTTCTGCTGCTAGCGATTTGGCCTGCACAACACACAAGTCACTGTGTGTGCAGTGCAAGGGGAGGCTATATTGTGGTGTATCAGTGGTGTTGGTTGTTGGGCTGCCTTCTAAGGCTTCCTGACACGCTGGCATTGCTGTTTACCCACTGCTCCGCAAACTGCTTTTTTAAAAGCAATCCAATCTCCCTTATCCTCTAGTCACTTTTGTCACAGCTGTGCCATCGAGCGTGTCACATAGCGCTCAGATATCAGTGGGCCTCACACAATCTACAAGTGTCCAAAAGTGTACGCAGAGATTCAAAATCTCCATTATCCTCTCGTCACTTTGGTCACAGGCAGCTGTGCCATCGAGCGTGTCACATAGCGCTCAGATATCAGTAGGCCTCACACAATCTACAAGTGTCCAGTGTCCAAAAGTGTACGCAGAGAATCAAAATCTCCATTATCCTCTCGTCACTTTGGTCACAGGCAGCTGTGCCATCGAGCGTGTCACATAGCGCTCAGATATCAGTAGGCCTCACACAATCTACAAGTGTCCAGTGTCCAAAAGTGTACGCAGAGATTCAAAATCTCCATTATCCTCTCGTCACTTTGGTCACAGGCAGCTGTGCCATCGAGCGTGTCACATAGCGCTCAGATATCAGTGGGCCTCACACAATCCAAAAGTGTCCACTGTCCACAAGTGTGTGCAGAAATTCTAAATCTCCCCTGTCCTATAGACACCTTTTACCTTGTTTTACATTACTATATAGTTTGTTGGATTTTGTCTACATTTCTACCAAAAATGAGGAAGGCTGGTGGAAGAGGCTGTGGAATTGGGCGGGGGTTGGCAGCTGGTAATGATGGTGTTGGTGGTGGATCTGATGGTAGTGGCAAGAGCAAAATAGGACCGAATGCAGGAGGTGCTGACCCTGCGTCATCGTCTGGCTACATAAGGCCTCGAACGCTTAGTTTTCTAGGAGTTGGCAAACCGCTTTTAAAGGCAGAGCATCAGGAAAAAGTTTTGTCTTACATTGCTGACTCAGCCTCCAGCTCTATCGCCTCCTCTTCTTCAGTTGTAAAAAGTAAAAGCACTGAGTCGTCATTGGAGGCTCATGTTCATGAACCACACCTTTCCTTGTGTCCTTCACCCCAACCAAGATTGAAGGATGACGCAGGCCATCCTACTGATTACTCCATGGAGCTGTTTTCACATACCATGCCTGGATTATCAAGTCAAATGGTGAATTACCCAGGCCAAGATGAATCTGACATGGAGTGCACTGATGCACAGCCGCTGATGGATGATTCTGCTGGTACATTCACTCAGAGCACTACATTGTCCTCGCAGTGTACAGAGCCAGATTTTGACCCTGATGAGACTCAGGTGCCCCTTCCCGCACACTATACCACCATACACGGTGACACAGAGGAAGGTGCACATGACATAGAAGAGGAGGTGATTTATGACCCAGTTGTTGACCCAGATTGGCATCCATTGGGGGAAGAGGGTGCTGCTTCCAATAGCTCAGATGAGGAGCATCCACAGCAGACATCGACATCGCAACAGCTGTTATCTGGCAGGCCCGGAGCACTCCAAAGACAGGTTCCAAACATCAAAAGAGTTGCTGGACAGCTTGTCCAGAGGGTCAAAAGATCACAGCGTGCTAGGCCGCAAAATGTCTGCCAAAGTAGGAAGAGTGCAGGGTGGCACTTTTTTGAACAAAATCCTCATGATCAGGCCAAGGTTATCTGTAAGAAGTGCGCAAAGACCTTTAGCCGAGGGAAAAATCTGAAAAATTTGAATACCAGTTGCATGCTTAGACATTTAACCAGCATGCACTTGCAAGCGTGGACACAACACCAAACCTCAAGTGCCACATGTGCAACTGATCACAACGAAGGTAGTCAGCAACGCTACATTGTTTCCCCCATTGTAAGCCCACCGGTTAGCACAGCAGCAAATGTTGAGGTGTCGTTGCAAGGCCACAGCAGTCAGGGAATCCCACTGTTATATCAACGAAAGACTGATTCTAGGCCATCAGAAAGAACACCAACTCCATCACCATCATCAACCCTCTCTCAGTCCGCCCTGTCCACCGCTACTTCCACCATATGCAGCTCTCAAGTCCAGCTCACCCTCCCAGACACTATGAGTAGGTCAAGAAAGTACTCAGTCTCTCATCCGCGTACACTGGGTTTGAACGCCCACATTGCCAAACTAATCTCGTTTGAGATGATGCCCTTTCGGTGGTGGAAAGCACAGCTTTCCGCGAACTCATGGCCTATGCAGTACCACGCTATGACCTACCCAGTCGCCACTTCTTCTCTCGCAAAGCCATCCCAGCCCTCCACCATCATGTGAAAGACCGCATTGTCCATGCACTCAAGCAGTCAGTGAGCGGAAAGGTGCACCTCACAACTGATGCATGGTCCAGTCGGCATGGCCAGGGCCGTTACGTGTCCATCACTGCGCACTGGGTTAATGTGGTGGATGCAGGGCCCACAGGGGACAGCGGTGGTGGGACAGTGCTGCCTAGCCCACGGTATAGGAAACAGTTGGCTGTAGGCGTTCGACCCTCCTCCTCCTCCTCCTCCTCCAGAAGCGAAAGCTCATCCACAGAGCGCAGTCGTACGAGCACTCCATCTGTAGCTGCCACTGTTGCACACGAGGTGTCCCCCTATCGAGCAGCTAGTGGAAAGCGTCAGCAGGCTGTGTTGCAGATGATGTGTTTGGGCGACAGACACACCGCCGAGGTGCTGGCCGAGTACTTGAAGCGACAAACTGAGTCATGGCTGGGCAGTGTACATCTTGAGGCAGGCAAGGTAGTTAGTGATAACGGCCGTAATTTTGTGGCAGCCATAGCCCTTTCAAAACTCAGCCACATACCTTGCTTGGCTCACACATTGAACCTGGTGGTGCAGTGCTTCCTCAAAAATTATCCGGAGTTAACAGCCCTGCTCCAGAAGGTGCGAAGACTGTGCGCGCACATCCGCCGGTCGCCTGTACACTCCGTTCGTATGCAGAAGCTGCAGCGATTGCTCCACCTTCCCAACCACCGCCTCATTATCGACATTGCAACAAGGTGGAACTCCACCCTGCACATGGTGGAGCGGCTGTGCGAGCAGAGGCAGGCCATAATGCATTTGTGGGAGGATACACGGCCAGGCACTTTGAGAGCAGACATGGAGTTGACAGGCGTGCAGTGGTCGAAGCTGAAAGACCTTTGTAAAGTCCTTCAGTGTTTTGAGGAATGCACACGGCTGGTAAGCGCAGACGACGCCATCCTAAGCATGAGCATCCCACTTATGCGTCTGCTCATGCAAACTTTGACGCACCTTAAGGAGCAGGCGTCTGCAGCCAATGTTGATGAGGAGGAGGGAATCCTTGATGACATTCAGCCATTGTCTGCTCAGGGACCTCTCCTGGACGAAGTGGAGGAAGAAGAGGAGGAGGAGGAGGAGGAGGATGATGGGGATGATTACTTAGGGGAGGAGGATGCATCTCGTGGGGCAAGTGAAAATGTTGGCGTGGCAAGGTCTGGTACAGGGTTTGTGCGTGACTGGAGGGATGTGGATTTGCCAGAAAGTGCTCCTCCACCCAGCACTCGCAGTGCATCATTGACACCGGGAACATTGGCCCACATGTCAGATTATGCCTTGCGGATCCTAAAAAGGGACCCCCGCATTGCCAAAATGATGAACGATGACGACTACTGGTTGGCCAGCATCCTGGATCCACGCTATAAAGGCAAATTACAAAACATCATGCCACAGGAGAACCTTGACCTAATATTGGCTAATAAACAAGCAACTCTGGTAAATCGGTTGCTTGAGGCATTCCCAGCACACAGCAGCGGTGATGGTTCTCACACGAGCCGTACGGGCCGGGGGCAGCTTGGCAGAGGTGTTCGTGGTGCACACAGCAGAAGTGGCGTTGGAGACAGGGGTTTCATGACAATGTTGTGGACTGATTTTTCAAATACCGCTCACACAACTGGTAATACTGCATCGATGGAAAGTGACAGGAGACAGCAGTTGTCAACTATGGTTACAAACTACTTTTCCTCCCATATCGATGTTCTCCCACACAGGTCATTCCCCTTTGACTATTGGGCCGCTAAACTGGACACCTGGCCTGAATTGGCCCAATATGCCTTACAGGAGCTCGCTTGCCCAGCTGCAAGTGTGCTATCGGAAAGAGTCTTCAGTGCAGCTGGATCAATCCTGACAGAAAAAAGGACCCGTCTGTCAACCCAAAATGTGGATGATCTAACCTTCATTAAAATGAACCACGCATGGGTTTCCAAGGATTTTGTCCCACCTTCCCCTGATGACACATAGGGTGACAGAAAAATGGCTTGCTTTGGTCCACCTCTTCCTGGTACTTCACCTATTTCGCCTTTTGCATCAGCTGAATGTCCAACATCAACATATGCCACTTTCTAAAACTCCCTAACTGTGCTGCCTCCCCCCCCCATGGCCGGGGTCACCACCTACCGCACGACACCGTGCGAGTGCCGTTGCCCTGGACAGGTGGGTAGGCCGACTCTTGGGCGCGGGCACTGGCACAGGGTCCCTCATAGTGCAATCAAGTGTCTCTGACGGCGGTGGTGCACACCCGCCCTCAGACACACCGCTGTACTATGAGGGGCCCAGTGCCAGTACCGACGCCCACGAGTGGGCCCCCCTTGCTTGGGCAGGGCCCCAGCATTTGCAATCTTTACCTCTCCCTGCTCCTCCTCTGTGTAATCTGGGCCGTCAAATCCATACTGTGCCTGACACCGTCTGAGCCTGCCTCCTGAGACATATATTTTGAATGTGTACGCTATCCATACATGTTATCCGGGGATACGGTACCCTTTCTAACCTTTGTGCAATGACGTGCAATCCATACTGGGCCTAACACCGTCTGAGCCTGCCTCATGCTGTATAGACATATATTTTGAATGTGTACGCTATCCATACATGTTATCCGGGGATACGGTACCCTTTCTAACCTTTGTGCAATGACGTGCAATCCATACTGGGCCTAACACCGTCTGAGCCTGCCTCATGCTGTATAGACATATATTTTGAATGTGTACGCTATCCATACATGTTATCCGGGGATACGGTAACCTTTCTAACCTTTGTGCAATGATGTGCAATCCATACTGGGCCTAACACCGTCTGAGCCTGCCTCATGCTGTATAGACATATATTTTGAATGTGTACGCTATCCATACATGTTATCCGGGGATACGGTACCCTTTCTAACCTTTGTGCAATGACGTGCAATCCATACTGGGCCTAAAACCGTCTGAGCCTGCCTCATGCTGTATAGACATATATTTTGAATGTGTACGCTATCCATACATGTTATCCGCGGATACGGTACCCTTTCTAACCTTTGTGCAATGACGTGCAATCCATACTGGGCCTAACACCGTCTGAGCCTGCCTCATGCTGTATAGACATATATTTTGAATGTGTACGCTATCCATACATGTTATCCGGGGATACGGTACCCTTTCTAACCTTTGTGCAATGACGTGCAATCCATACTGGGCCTAACACCGTCTGAGCCTGCCTCATGCTGTATAGACATATATTTTGAATGTGTACGCTATCCATACATGTTATCCGGGGATACGGTACCCTTTCTAACCTTTGTGCAATCACGTGCAATCCATACTGTGCCTGACACCGTCTGAGCCTGCCTCCTGAGACATATATTTTGAATGTGTACGCTATCCATACATGTTATCCAGGGATACGGTACCCTTTCTAACCTTTGTGCAATCACGTGCAATCCATACTGGGCCTGACACCGTCTGAGCCTGCCTCCTGAGACATATATTTTGAATGTGTACGCTATCCATACATGTTATCCAGGGATACGGTACCCTTTCTAACCTTTGTGCAATCACGTGCAATCCATACTGGGCGTGAGAACGGCTGGCGAGCTGTTAAGCAAGCTACAGCACCTGTCCAGACAAGTACAGGGATTCCCTAGCGAGGAGACTTATTTGATTGTTTTCAATGTTGGGACAGCAATTTTTGGGGAGCACTATACTCTGGAGAATGATAGATGGGGCCCACCATACACTGGAACATTCCAAAGGTGGACATCAGACACTGGAGCAGCATTTACAGGGCCCATTATACACTAGAGCATTAGAAATGGGGCCCATTATGTTTGGAGCATTATTTGGGCCCATAAGACAGTGGAGCTTCATCCATGGGGACCAACATATACTGTAGCATTATGTGGAGCTCATCATATACTGTTTCAAACATTATATGGGACCAATGATTCTGTATGGAGAAATAGATGGGCCTCGTCATGAGATGTAAAAAGTGAGGTATTTTTCATTGGACTATACCGCTATTTCTCTGCCGTATCGGAGCATGATGAGTTGTGGTATGTGTTAAAGGGGCGCTCTTTCGCCCAGGGCACATGAAAACCTGGAGCCAGCCCTCCCCCCCCACAGTTTGTAGCCAAATAACCCCCATTTTTCAGTGCATAACTTGTAATATGAAGTTAATTAAGGTTGACAAGCTTAAGAAAGAAGAATTGATGCTTTTGGCATTCAAATGGGCACTGTAGGTGTGTTTCCTGTCCTCCTCTCACTGCCGACTTTTATTCCCCATTGACTTACATTGGGTTTCGTGTTTCGGGACGACCCCGACTTTTCCCTATAATCGGACGATCTTGCTCGACCCGACTTTTGGAAAAGTCGGGTTTCACGAAACGAAACGCGACCCTAAAAAACCAAAAGTCGCTCAACTCTAATTGCCAGCATTGTATGAAATGAGAAACACATTAATTTGCACCATACTAGATGAGAAGCAGACTATTAGGTATGATTCAGGCTCCCAGAAGTGACGATGCACAAAGACCAGGGATCATTAAGTGCACGGAGTGATCTAATTTAATTTTTATTTTACGGAGGGGGGAGGGGGAAGTCTTCTCTATGGTCTAAATTAACTTAGGGATTTGACCTGGGCATTCAATTAGTTTAGAGATCTGGTGTCTGAATTATTAAAAAAAAATTAAAAACAAGAGGCCACATATGTCTTAGCAGTAAACTCTGAAGTTGTTATGAGAAGTTGTCTTATGGGTCTGGGCCAGATGGAAAAGAAAAGGAAAAAAAAATATGACCATCTGTGAGTTACTGGATTTAACGTTACTTTAATTACTTATAGCTTCGTGTGCACCACTATATGGTCAGTGTATGCTGGTATCATGACATACCATACCACAGTCCATATTTGAATAGCCACACTCATTAGACGTAAAACCAAGAACACAAATATGGTGCCAACAAGATAACCTCGCCCTGCTTGTAGCTCTCAATACTATTAATACTATCTCAGCCCTTACAGTATTGGCAATTTATTAGACTAAGGCCTGTTTCACACTTCAGTTTTTCAACGTCAGTCAAGATCCGACATCTTGGCGGATTGACGGATCCACTATAAATGTGGCAAAACGGATGCAAGCGGATGATACACGGATCCGTCGAAAAACTGATCCGTACCATCCGCTGGCATCCGTTTTTGCCATGTTTTTCCACACCTCCAAAATGGGATGCTCCCAAATATGATTGGCTCTTGGAAACTGCTCCCAAACGTAATTGGACCCTGGAAACTAGGGGAAAACTATATCTAGGGTGTTTTAACACAATATCTTTGAAAGGTTGTAGAGCTAATGGCAGAGATGTAAGGAGTAATAGCGAATATTAATAGCATCTGTGTGGATTTTGATTTTGAGTGCAATTGTTTGGCAATTCTTGCTCAGCAGACGGAGGATACAAGACTGCGAATCCTGCGTCGGAGAAAGAAGAGACGGCAGTGGATTCATCCTATAACTGCACAGAGATTGACCCTTGGAGTTTTCTCTACACTTTATCTGGAATTGAGGGATAATCCGGACAAGTTCTTCAATTATGTGCGGATGAGAGAGGACCTGTTTAACATTTTGGTGGAGCATGTCGGAGTGCAAACCCAGAGAAGGGACACCTACTTGCGCTTTTCTATATCACCGGCGGAGCGTTTGATGGTGACTAGTGTTGAGCGATACCTTCCGATATTGGGAAATATCGGATCGGATTGGATCGGACCAATACCCCAAAAATATCGGATAATACATACATGCTACATATATACTACATTCATACAGCATACATACTACATAATACATACATACTACATATATACTACATACATACTACATATATACTATATTCATACAACATACAAACATACTATACTTCATACATACTACATATATACTACATTCATACAACATACTGTAAATACATACTACATATATAATACATACATACTACATACATACTACATATATACTACATTCATACAACATACATACATACTACATACATACTGCATCTATATTACATTCATACAACATGCATACATAGTACATACTACATATATACTACAGACATACAACATACATAAAACATGCTACAGACATACAACATACATACTTCATACATACTACATACAATACATTCATACAATACATACATATAGACATACAGTACATATAACATGGAGTACATACTCCCCATCACTTGTCACTTTGATCCCCAAAGCCAGTGTCATCTGTAAAAAATATTAAAATAACAAACAAGCAATATACTCCCTGATCCGGAGAAATCCACGTGTCCCACGACGATCTCCCGTGGAGAACAGCAGCATCAGCTGATGCGACCGCTCTCTAGGGGCACCAGGAATACAATGACGGGAGGTAGGTATCCTTCCGCACTGTATTCCTCCGCCACTGTAAAAAAATAGTCTCTAGTCTCACTTTTGGCATTGCTGTGTGAGAAAGTTCCCACGCAGCTTTTGCCATAAAGTGAGACCAGTGAACTATAGTAACCTCTCAGTGATGCACTGCAGGAGATCGTCGTGGGACACTCGTGGATTTCTGCAGATCAGGGAGTATATTGGTTGTTTGTTATTTTAATATTTTTTACAGTGAGATGACACTGGCTTCGGGTATCAAAGTGACAAGTGATGGTGAGTATGTACTCTATGTTATATGTACTGTATGTCTATATGTATGTATTGTATGAATGTATTGTATGTAGTATGTATGTAGTATGTATGTTGTATGTATGTAGTATGTATGTTGTATGAATGTACTACATATGTAGTATGTATGTAGTATGTACAGTTGTGGCCAAAAGTATTGACAGCCCTGCAATTCTGTCAGATAATACTCAGTTTCTTCCTGAAAATGATTGCAAACACAAATTCTTTGGTATTATTATCTTCATTTAATTTGTCTTAAATGAAAAAACACAAAAATAATTGTCCTAAAGCCAACTTGGATATAATTCCACACCAAACATAAAAAAGAGGGTGGACAAAAGTATTGGCACTGTTTGAAAAATCATGTGATGCTTCTCTAATTTGTGTAATTAACAGCACCTGTAACTTACCTGTGGCACCTAACAGATGTTGGCAATAACTAAATCACACTTGCAGTCAGTTGACATGGATTAAAGTTGACTCAACCTCTGTCCAGTGTCCTTGTGTGTACCACATTGAGCATGGAGAAAAGAAAGAAGACCAAAGAACTGTCTGAGGACTTGAGAAACCAAATTGTGAGGAAGCATGAGCAATCTCAAGGCTACAAGTCCATCTCCAAAGACCTGAATGTTCCTGTGTCTACCATGCGCAGTGTCATCAAGAAGTTTAAAGCCCATGGCACTGTGGCTAACCTCCATAGATGTGGACGGAAAAGAAAAATTGACAAGAGATTTCAACGCAAGATTGTGTGGATGTTGGATAAAGAACCTCAACTAACATCCAAACAAGTTCAAGCTGCCCTGCAGTCCGAGGGTACAACAGTGTCAACCCATACTATCCGTTGGCGTCTGAATAAAAAGGGACTGTATGGTAGGAGTCCCAGGAAGACCCCACTTCTTACCCCGAGACATAAAAAAGCAAGGCTGGAGTTTGCCAAAACTTACCTGAAAAAGCCTAAAACGTTTTGGAAGAATGTTCTCTGGTCAGATGAGACAAAAGTAGAGCTTTTTGGGCAAAGGCATCAACATAGAGTTTACAGGAGAAAAAAAGAGGCATTCAAAGAAAAGAACACGGTCCCTACAGTCAAACATGGCGGAGGTTCCCTGATGTTTTGGGGTTGCTTTGCTGCCTCTGGCACTGGACTGCTTGACCGTGTGCATGGCATTATGAAGTCTGAAGACTACCAACAAATTTTGCAGCATAGTGTAGGGCCCAGTGTGAGAAAGCTGGGTCTCCCTCAGAGGTCATGGGTCTTCCAGCAGGACAATGACCCAAAACACACTTCAAAAAGCACTAGAAAATGGTTTGAGAGAAAGCACTGGAGATTTCTAAGGTGGCCAGAAATGAGTCCAGACCTGAATTCCATAGAACACCTGTGGAGAGATCTAAAAATGGCAGTTTGGAGAAGGCACCCTTCAAATATCAGGGACCTGGAGCAGTTTGCCAAAGAAGAATGGTCTAAAATTCCAGCAGAGCATTGTAAGAAACTCATTGATGGTTACCGGAAGCGGTTGGTCGCAGTTATTTTGGCTAAAGGTTGTGCAACCAAGTATTAGGCTGAGGGTGCCAGTACTTTTGTCTGGCCCATTTTTGGAGTTTTGTGTGAAATGATCAATGTTTTGCTTTTTGCTTCATTCTCTTTTGTGTTTTTTCATTTAAGACAAATTAAATGAAGATAATAATACCAAAGAATTTGTGTTTGCAATCATTTTCAGGAAGACACTGAGTATTATCTGACAGAATTGCAGGGCTGTCAATACTTTTGGCCACAACTGTATGTATGTTGTATGAATGTAGTATATATGTAGTATGTATGTATTATGTAGCATGTATGTATGTTGTATGAATGTAGTATATATGTAGTATGTATGTAGTATGTTGTATGAATGTAGTATATATGTAGTATGTAGTATGTATGTATGTTGTATGAATGTAGTATATATGTAGTATGTATGTATGTATGTTGTATGAATGTAGTATATATGTAGTATGTATGTTGCATGAATGTAGTATGTATGTAGTATGTATGTATGTTGTATGAATGTAGTATATATGTAGTATGTATGTATGTATGTTGTATGAATGTAGTATATATGTAGTATGTATGTTGTATGAATGTAGTATATATGAAGTATGTATGTTGTATGAATGTTGTATATATGTAGTATGTATGTAGTATGTATGGTTTTTTTTTACATTCAACACATTAGCCGAATGATGGGACTACTACTGTCCCATCATTGGCTAATGTGTCAATCACTGTCATTGTAGCAGGCATAGCCCGATGGGACTTGTAGTCCCATCGGACGATGCCTGCACACACACACAACCCCCGGCAGGACCGTACAGACCCCCGGCAGGCCCGCACAGACCCCCGGCAGGCCCACACAGACCCCCGGCAGGCCCGTACAGACCCCCGGCAGGCCGCACAGATCCTCAGCAGGCCTGCACAGACCCCCGGCAGGCTCATACAGACCCCCGGCAGCCCGCACAGACCCCCGGCAGGCCCGCACAGACCCCCGGCAGCCGCACAGACCCCCGGCAGGCCCGCACAGACCCCCGGCAGGCCCGTACAGACCCCCGGCAGGACCGTACAGACCCCCCGGCAGGCCCGCACAGACCCCCCGGCAGGCCCGCACAGACCGCGCATCATGATGACATCATTTCAGCAGCCAATCTCAGCCACAACACTGGCTCATTGCATTATGGGAACTTCCGATTCTGGTATTCGATATTGTAAAACTATCGGTACTCTGTATCGGAACTCTGATACAGCGAATATCGGCTGATACGTGATATTTGCAGTATCGGAATGCTCAACACTAATGGTGACCCTTCGGTAAGTTATTTTTTTTTAAAAAGTTTTCTGATTCTGCAGACTTTTATTGTCATGTTCTTGCTTGTAGTTTGTATTAAATTTATTTTTTACCCTTTTTTTAACAGATTCCTGGCAACTGGAGAATCCTTCACCTCCCTCCATTACCAGTTCCGGCTTGGGATTTCTACAATCTCTGGAATAGTACAACAGACCTGCCGGGCATTGTGGGATTGTCTAAAGGAGGAGTACATCCCACAGCCAACACAGGAAAGGTGGCTTGAGATTGCAGAAAACCTTCAAGAAATCTGTCAGTTTCCTAATTGTGTTGGTGCAGTGGATGGGAAGCACATAAGGATTGTGAAACAAATTGGATCCGGATCTGAATATTTCAACTATAAGAAATTCTTCTCAATTGTATTGATGGCACATTGGTGCGTATGGTCGATACAGTGATTCACAGGTGTTCAAGATGTCTGCAATGGGCCGTCGTTTGTATGGAGACAATTTTGAATTCCCACCTCCAAGACCACTCCCTGGGACAACAGGCCCACCAATGCCATTTGTGTGTGTTGGTGATGATGCATTTCAACTGTCTAAACATCTTCTGAAGCCATATGGAAGTCACCAATGCCATTTGTGTGTGTTGGTGATGATGCATTTCAACTGTCTAAACATCTTCTGAAGCCATATGGAAGTCATGGATTGACACACACGAAAAAAATCTTTAACTATCGATTGACAAGAGCGCGAACACACATAGTACACACACACATGTAGTACACACACACAAGCCACAGACACACACAGAAATGCCACACACAAATAGGTTATACTCACACTTGCAGGCGTCTTTGCTGGCAGGCTGTTGGTGCTGGCACTGGCAGGCCTCTCGGTCCTGGCTCAGTGGTGGCAGGCCTCTTGGTCCTGATTTGCTGTTGGCAGGTGCTGACTTCTTGTGGCTGGCTTCTTGTGGCAGGCTTCTTGTGGCAGGCCTCTTGATGCTGGCAGATGCTGTCTGGCTGGCAGGCTGTGTCTGTTCTCTTCTGTCTTGGTGCTGGTACTGCATGTCTGGGCCCAATTAGCCCACCTTATATAGTTTTTGGACTGTCTGGAAAAGTATCTTTTTTTTCTGAGCATGCTCAGTGTGAAAAAGCGGATTCCGCCGGCAGATTCCGCTAAATGGCGGATCCCGGTGGATCCGCTGCCCATAGGCGGCCATTCTATCGCATGGCGGACGATGGCAGATCCGCCGTGATCCGCCACTTTGACGCAGACAAAAAACGCTACAAAGTCCGTCCACCTCAGACAGAATCCGCCAGAAATCTGGCAGATCAGCCAAATAGCAGACGTAATGGACGACCATCCGCCAAAATCCGCCACTAATGTAATTCAATGGAAAAAACGGCGGATCCGCCAAAAAAATAGCGGATCCGCCATTTTCAAAAATTGGCGGATTTTGACTGACATCGAAAAACTGAAGTGTAAAACAGGCCTAATCCAAAGGAATGATGCATTGCTAACATGAACTCTGTGTATTTAATGGATGTACAAGTATAGACTCAATTGTGCCATTTTCATATTATCAGGACTGTTTTGAATATGTTTGGGTGTTGTAACAGGGCAAAAATGCAGTGTAAAAAAGGGAACAGTAATGGATAGAAAACTTCCAATAAAAAGAACCCCACGCACAATCTTTGAGGTCTTATACCTGACACAGACCCCATTTATAGTATGGTACATGCAGTATCAAAATAAATATATACTGTTCATTTATGTCTGCCATTTTTTCATTTTAGAATTGTTTTTATTGAATACCTAAAACTCGAAAAATATAGTTTTTACATTTCAAAGATTTTGATGTGAAAAATTTAAAAAGTAATGACATTGTGTCTGGCCTACTAATCAGAAGTACTGGAGAAGCTGTCAGGTAGGAGCATGGCTCTGGTCCTGCAGCCAAGGACTACCAACTTTACCAATGGACCAGGGTTCTGCAAATCTTTTTACTCAACTTTACTAGTAGAATAAAATGAACATGCCTTCTACATTTCTAACTAATATGTATTATCCTTAACTGTTAGAATCTAAACATGCCAACATTAGCTATGTTCTTAAAAGATCAGATTTCCAAGCTGCCTTCCTAGACAGTAGCTCATTGGAAATTTCCAGAAGAACTGGTAATAGCTTGAACAAATAAATCATCTGAGACACTGAGCACTTCAGTAGTTTATTACTTTGAATACTGAAATGCCAACTGGAAGTAACGAAGATGAACTCCAAAGGAGCAAATATATCCTGTGTGAGCGGGAGGACATTAAAGGTTAGCAAGTGACTGCTTGAAAATATTAGTAATTTGTTCAACTTCTCCTTTATTAAAAAGAAGCTTCATATATCTATACTTATCAAATTCAACAGCCTTTTAGAACCTTGTTGAGACATGCACTTTACCAAGTATAAAAAAAATTCTTTAAATGGCAAATTTTAAGTTCAAGTGTAATATTTGACACATTGGCAGGGAAGTATCTGCCCCTAAGCATTCGAGAGCCAGTGTTTAAGGCGGCAGTAGAAGCTTGCAGTGAGTTATACACATAAATATACAGTATATTTTTTATAACCTTCTCTGCACTCTTTACCAAACTTATCAAGAAATCCATCTTTAGCAAGGGAGTGAGGAGGTTCAAAGACTGTGCAGATGATAAGTAGGATGAGATGTGCAATGCTTCGCCCTCTCCCCTATGAAGGTCCGTAAGCAGCAGTAGTGGTGGGCTGTAATGGGTTGCCTTTATCATGTGCTGCACTCGTCAGCATAGTGCAGTGTTTGGTAAGCACAGCACGACTACTGAGCTACTCCTGGATGTTTCTTGAGTAGCTTCCCTCACTATTCTAAAAGGACATTGCATAATTTCCGAGCCACAGTTCCCCTTTTTAGACACCATACAAGTACCTACCTACTAAGCTGTTACCTAAAGCTCTGTTCATATCTACATTGTGCTTTTGTAAAAAAAAAAAAAAATGAAATCATAATGCATTGCCAATAGTACCCCATGGTTCCCACTGAGTTATGGTGCACTGAGTTCCAATATGGTATTTTTCATTTTGCCAGAATGAAAAGAACACGGTCAGACACAGACAATTTTTAAAATGAACTTTCGTTCGTGGGAAAACCCCTTTAACGTGACCGGCTTCTTCTGCCTGCAGACACATCGCGCATCTGCCGCAGGAATCAGCCGAATGATTCACTGTGCCTGCATGGAATTTGCGCAGGCGCAGTAAATCAGACCACAGCCATCTTTGTGCAGACAGATAGCGGCGGTCACATTAAAACTGCGCATGCACTCCTCCTGTACAAAAATGGCGGCGGTCAGTGAATCATTCAGCTGATCCCGGCGGCAGCGTGTTCGCGACAGTGTTCCGCTGGTGGTAAAGCGCAAGAGGCTGCGTACAGCATATACAGTGTGTGTGTGTGTGTGTGTGGTGCGTACAGCATATACAGAGTGTGTGTGTGTCGGTGTTCCGCTGGTGGTACCGCGCAAGAGGCTGGTACCACCAGCAGTTTCCATATTGAGACATCCATCACTTGGGTGTCCCAATATGGCGGTCGGTGAACTTCCGCTGCTTAGAATTCTGGGATCCAGACACATCTGGATGGAACAGGATGTGAAGACATTAAAGGTAAGTATCTATGCAGTGAGTTTCTGTTACCACGGCTGGTCAGGTGAGGAAAATCTCCAGGAGTGGACCCTCTGGACTGTGGCTTCGAAGGGGCCCCAGGCGAGCTGCCAGGTGGCGCCTACCCCTATACAGGAATCGTTAGGAGCAGGCCCAGGGGTTCGGGTACCACCATAGCTGGTACCGAGAGGGGTGTCTCAGAACGGACTGGAGTAGGAGCACGAGACTATAGGAGGTAGGATCAGAGTAGGTTTGCAGGGCTGAACCAGGGATAGCAGGATGAAGCGGGATCACTGGAGACAGGACCGGAGTAGGACTGCAGGACTGGAGCATGGACAACAGGACAGAGCAGGATCACTGGAGACAGGACCAGAGTAGGACTGCAGGACTGGAGCATAGACGGCAGGATGGAGCAGGAACACGGGAGACAGGACTGCAGGACTGGAGCATAGATAGCAGGACGGAGCAGGAACACGGGAGGCAGGACTGGAGTAGGACTGTAGGACTGGAGCATAGATAGCAGGAACACGGAGTACAGGACTGCGAGGCTGCTGCAGGAACCACGGAAGACAGGACTGCAAGACTGTAGAGAGCACATGAGGAAGCAGGGCCCAGTGTGCTAGCAAACACAATGGTCGGGCGCCTCCCTCAAGGGGGAATGGCCTGATATGCCCCTGTCTGGTCTGCCATTGGTCCGTCGGTGCTTCCGGGTCAGGGCATTGCCGGAGCACAAGTAACAGGAGGGAGGCGAAGACGCGGCCTATGGCGCATGCGCACTGCATGCAGAGACCCCGTCGGTCGCGGACCCGTCAGAAGGGACCAGCGTGGGAGCGGAGTTCGGGTGAGTAGGCAGTGGCGGCGTGACAGTACCCCCTCCCCTAAGCCGCCCTCTCCGGAGATTAGCAAGAAATCTCTTGAGGATACGGGGAGCATTGATATTCTCCCGAGGTTCCCAGGATCTCTCCTCAGGACCAAAGCCCTTCCAGTCAATAAGAAAAAGAGTCCTACCTCTAACCTTTTCCATGGCGATGATGTCCTCCACCTCAAAGATATCATCGGTACCAACCGGCTGAGAAACAGGATCAGACACGGAATGGAAGCGATTCAGTACCACAGGTTTCATGAGAGAGACGTGGAAGGTGTTCGGGACCCAGAGCGAAGCAGGCAACCTCAATTTGTAGGCGACTTCATTGATACGTCTAAGAATTTCAAACAGACCGATGTAGCGCGGACCCAACTTGTAAGAAGGCAGTTTCAACCGGATAAATTTGGACGAGAGCCAGATTTTGTCCCCAATACGATACGGTGGGGGATCCAGTCTCTTCTTGTCGGCATAATTTTTCATCTGATCAGCAGCCCTCTTGAGTGACGTGTTGGTTTCAGCCCAGATCTTGGAAAATTTAGAGAACAAGGCTATGGCCACAGGTACCTCAGAGGCAGGGGTTACCGGAAAGGGAACACCAGGATGTCTGCCAAACACAATGAAAAACGGAGACTTGGCCGAGGACTCGCCAGTATGGTTGTTATAGGCGAACTCTGCCCAGGGAAGCAAGTCAACCCAATCGTTCTGGTGGGCATTGGAGAAATGGTGTAGGTACCCAGTCAACGTCTGGTTGGTACGCTCCACCTGCCCGTTGGACTGTGGATGGTAGGCAGAGGAGAAGTCAAGAGAAACGTTTATGAGCTTACAAAGTGCCCACCAGAACTTGGAGGTGAACTGAACCCCCGGTAAGACACAACACGTTGCGGTAGTCCATGGAGTTTGAAGATCTGATGGATGAAAACTTTGGCCAACTCAGGAGCCGAGGGGAGACCGGGCAGAGGGATGAAGTGGGCCATCTTGGAGAAACGGTCCACCACCACCAGGATGACTGTACAGCCGGAAGAATGGGGTAGGTCTGTAATGAAATCCATTGCAATGTGTTCCCAAGGAACCGCAGGGACAGGCAACGGGAGCAAAAAGCCGGATGGAAGTCGTCGTGGTACTTTGTTTTAGCACAGGAAGGACAAGAGGCCATGAAATCAAGCACATCTTGGCGAAGCGTAGGCCACCAGTAGTGACGCGTGATAAGGGCAAGCATCTTCTTAGTTCCGGCATGGCCGGCCAGTCTGGAAGAGTGCCCCCATAGGAGGACCTTTCACTTGAGGTCCTCAGGCACAAGAGTCTTGCCGGGAGGTGGAGAAAGCCAGTTCACTGGAGCCACCGTGATGATTCTAGTGGGCTCAATAATGTGCGAAGGTTGCTCCACTGTTTCGATTGGCTGGAAGTCCCTGGACAGAGCGTCGGCTTTGGTGTTCTTGCTGCTAGGGCGAAAACGGAGCTCGAAGTCAAATCAGGCAAAAAATAAGGACCATCTGGCCTGACGAGGATTGAGTCTCTGGGCAGACTGGAGATAGGCCAAGTTCTTGTGGTCAGAGAAGATTACAAAGGGATGGACAGCCCCCTCCAGGAGATGACGCCATTCCTCCAGGGCCAATTTTATAGCCAAGAGTTCCCGGTCGCCGATCGAGTAGTTACACTCGGATGGAGAGAAGGCCTTAGAAAAGAAGCCACAGGGATGCAGATGACCGGAGGCGGATCTCTGGGACAATACTGCCCCGGCACCTGTTGAGGAAGCGTCCACCTCGAGTACAAAGGGTCGGTTGCTTTCGGGATGATGCAACACCGGGGCCATGGAGAAAGCCCTTTTTAGGGTCTGAAAGGTCTCCTCCGCCTCAGTAGTCTAAGCATTGGGAGTTGACCCTTTTCGGGTTAGAGCGGAGATTGGTTTGGTTATTGCGGAAAAGTTAGAAATGAATTGCCTGTAATAATTGGCGAATCCGAGAAACCGTTGTATCGCTCTTATTCCGACAGGGTGAGGCCATTTGAGAATGGCAGTCAATTTCTTGGGATCCATCCCTAATCCTGCGTCGGAGAAAATGTATCTTAGAAACGGCAGAGAGGTTTGTTCAAAGAGACATTTCTCTATCTTGGCATACAAGCGATTCTCCCGAAGACGCTGTAACACAAGGCGAACACTCTTTCTGTGGGACGAGAGATCCGGAGAGAAGACGAGGATGTCGTCCAAGTACACGACCACACAGGAGTACAAGAGGTCCCGGAAGATTTCGTTGAACTCTTGAAACACCGCAGGAGCATTGCAGAGACCAAAGGGCATGACCAGGTACTCGTAATGGCCATCTCGAGTGTTGAAAGCCGTCTTCCACTCGTCATCTGCGCGGATACGGACCAGATTATAGGCTCCCCTAAGGTCTAGCTTGGAAAAGACCCGAGCCCCTCTGAGATGGTCAAACAGCTCCGAAATGAGTGGAAGAGGATACCTGTTCTTGATGGTAATCCCGTTCAAGCCCCTACAGTCAATACACGGCCGTAGAGATCCATCCTTTTTCTTGACGAAGAAAAACCCGGCTCCCGCGGGCGAGGAGGACTTCCGTATAAAGCCGACATACTCAGACATGGCTACGGTCTCTGTGGGAGACAGGGGATAGATTCTGCCCCTTGGGAGGGTGAACCGGGGATTAGTTCAATAGGGCAGTCAAAAGGCCGATGTGGAGGAAGAACCTCCGCTTCCTTCTTATCAAAGACATCAGCGTAGGAACTGTAGGCTGAAGGAAGGCTCGCAAGGTCTGGAGGTGGCCGAGGAGCGGCCGCCAGATGGACCAAAGTCAGACAGCGAGCTTGGCACGGGTGCCCCCAGTGGAGTACCTCCCCTGAAGACCAGTCAAGAACAGGCTGATGAGTCCTTAACCAAGGAAGACTGAGTAGAATTGCATGGGAGAGCTTGGACAAAACGTAAAAGGCTATCTTCTCTCGATGTAAGGCTCCAACTTGCAACTCCACTTCCTCAGTGACCAAGGTGATGGTCTCCTGTAGAGGTTTGCCATCCACTGCGGCAATCAGGTGGGGGTTACATAGGGTAACCACGAGAATTTGGTATCTGTCCACCTCTTCACGCCGGATGAAGTTACCTGCCGAGCTCGAATCCACGTAGGCCACCTCGGACCCACGTCTCTCCCCTGAAACCACAATAACAGATACAGTAAGAGGTTGAGAGGAATCATTAGCACCTAGGGAGGCCTCTCTTACCTGACCTAGGTGGAGGAGTTTCCCGATTTCTCAGGACAGGTGCGGACAAAGTGTGATGAACCTCTGCAGTAGAGGCATAGGTCATGTGCCCGCCTCTCTCTCCGACGCAACTCTGCCAACTTGAGGCGATCTACTTGCATGGATTTGACCGAGGAGGGAGAAGAGGACCCAGCAGGACTAGGACTAGCAGACCGGGTGGAAAGGGAAGCCGGTCTAGTGGACCTCCTGTCTCTCGCTGACTCCTGAGCACGCTCTTGGAAGTGCAGGTCAATGCGGGTGGCCAGCGAGATAAGATCCTCCAAGGTGGTCGGGGTATCCCGACCCGCGAGTTTAACTTTAATTTTGCTCGAAAGACCGTGCCAGAATGCCCCTACCAAAGCCGCGTTATTCCAGTCGAGCTCAGAGGAGAGAGCGCGTACCGTGAGAGAACCCTGATGTAGGTTAAAAAGAGACTCGGTGGAAGAGGCTAACCGACCTGGCTCATCGAAAACCCTGCGAAAAGTATCCAAGGAGACTGGGAGACTCGAGACAATGGGGTCGTCCCATTCCCAGAGAGGGTTCAGCCAAGACAGGGCCTCTCCCTCCAGATGGGACATAATGAAGGCCACTTTGGCCCAGTCAGAGGGATATTGCTGAGGCAACCATTCAAAATGGAGGCTACACTGATTTCAGAACCCCCTGCACAGCTTGGGATCACCAGTAAACCGAGGCGGCTTAGCGAGGCGGGGCGCCGGGAGCGCTGTAGACATGGGGGGAGGAGTCGGGATCGCGGCAGCAGACTGGAGGACCAACAAACGGCCATCAACAGAGGCCATGTAACTGAAAATATGGGCTTGAGTATCTCGCTGCTCACCCAGCTCCTGTTGAAGACTCACCAGTTGAGTGGAATTTTCAGGATCAGCCAGCTGCAGGGCCAACAAACGGGTGTCCATAGACTTCATGATAGATTTGATGCGTCCCTGATTCTCCTGCAAAAAGAGCAGCTCCTTTTGGTTAGCAGCAGAAGTACCGGCGGAGTCCATGGCCTGATCTCACTGGTACCACGGCTGGTCAGGTGAGGAAAATCTCCAGGAGTGGACCCTCTGGACCGTGGCTCCGAAGGGGCCCCAGGCGAGCTGCCAGGTGGCGCCTACCCCTATACAGGAATCGTTAGGAGCAGGCCCAGGGGTTCGGGTACCACCATAGCTGGTACCAAGAGGGGCGTCTCAGAACGGACTGGAGTAGGAGCACGAGACTATAGGAGGTAGGATCAGAGTAGGATTGCAGGGCTGAACCAGGGATAGCAGGACGAAGCGGGATCACTGGAGACAGGACCGGAGTAGGACTGCGGGACTGGAGCATGGACAACAGGACAGAGCAGGATCACTGGAGACAGGACCGGAGTAGGACTGCAGGACTGGAGCATAGACGGCAGGACAGAGCAGAAACACGGGAGACAGGACTGGAGCAGGACTGCAGGACTGGAGCATAGCTAGCAGGATGGAGCAGGAACACGGGAGGCAGGACTGGAGTAGGACTGTAGGACTGGAGCATAGATAGCAGGAAGACGGAGTACAGGACTGCGAGGCTGCTGTAGGAACCACGGAAGACAGGACTGCGAGACTGCAGAGAGCACACGAGGAAGCAGGGCCCAGTGTGCTAGCAAACACAACGATCAGGCACCTCCCTCAAGGGGGAATGGCCTGATATGCCCGTCTGGTCTGCCACTGGTCCGTCGGTGCTTCTGGGTCAGGGCATTGCCGGAGCACAAGTAAGAGGAGGGAGGCGCAGCCACGGCCTATGGCGCATGCGCATTGCATGCAGAGACCCCTTCGGTTGCGGACCTGTCAGAAGGGACCGCCGTGGTTGCCGGACGGCGGGGGGCTGCGGTGCGGGAGCGGAGGTCGGGTGAGTATGCAGTGGCGGCGTGACCGTTTCACTGTTGCTTTATCCATTGTACAGTGTAGCAGATCATTGTAAAATTGTGGTCTTTTAAGCCCCCCATACATCGTAGACAAATGTTAGCCAAATGATGGTTTGGCTGATGATTAAGCCACCAGCTTTCTTGCCTGACTCATACCACGCAGCTCTTGCTGTGCCGAGTCCTCCAGTGTTTTCTATGAAAGATTCGCTGCCAGATATCTCTGGTCTGGCTGTTACACATGGTATCCGGCTTTGCTTTTACCCATGGAGGCTGGCATATCTAAGGAAGAACAAAGGATTAGCACACCAGATCCTTAACTGCCCAACAAACATTTGTCTGGGGACCCCATACACACTAACACACTAGACCGTCAACAAATCCGGCGATATCAGCAGGTTAAGCCGACGTTAGTCTAATGTGTTTGGGGGGGGGGCTTTAGGTAGCCCATACTTTTAATATAGCCCATTATATCATACTTAAAGGTGTTGACCCATCTTCATTACGGAACCATATCTTTCGAGAGAACAAAGCCATGTTGGATTTTGTGAGGTAATGGAGACAAAAAGCACCCATGCACTTGCCAATTATCATTATGATACACCAATTTCTAAAATGACAAAACCTGTACCATTAAGTAGAGGTTTTACCGTTTTAGAAATTGGTGTATCATGATGATGGTTGGCAAATATAATGGTGCTTTTAATGATGGGTGTATTTAGGTTTAATACTCAAGACAGTGTAAGCTGTAAATTTCCTAAGGGAGCCAGTGCCTGTGTCCAGTGTTACACACCTGTCCCAGGTATCCCAGGCTCCGCTTCCTTCCCCTGCGTCCACTGCTCTCTGCTGTGCTGCAAGTTGGGGTTTCCAGGAGTGGCTTGATGACATCATCTCTCTGAACCTATTTAAGACCCATTTAGACACACACCTGTGTCTTGGGATTGAGACACCAGACCTCTATGTTTGGTAAGCTCCACCTTTTGTGCATACTGTGTTTTAACTTTTTAACGCCCAGGGTCTGTGTGTGCACCCGGATCTAAGGCTTAGACGTTCCACTTCACCTGATGAGCCTAACAATCACAGACCAGAGCTAATGCTCCTGAGTCACTGATTGGGGACTAGTGCTATAAGAAATGGTATGGGGCTTTGTTTCAAAATACTGAGCTATAGATTTTCAGAGGAAGTCAATTAGACATATCATAAAAGTTATTGTGCCATAAAGATATGGCTGTCTCCAAGATGTCTCCGCAAACATCAATTATTATATTTTGCATACTGTTAGATTTTAGCAAATACTTTCATTGTATTAAAACTGTTTTGCTCTCCTGGATCCGGGCTGCAGAGGAAATGCTAATAAGATATATAAATTATCAGCAACATCTGGTTACCTTCTCCTGATATTCTGGTATTTAAGTCCCTGCCTTATTTTATTTTCAGCATACTGAATTTCTGCACGAGGTTCTTAAAACTAATTTGCGTCTTGTAATTATCCTCTGGAATTGGAAACAGACTGTTTAACAGAGAAAATGACTCAGGCAAATTAGTCAGCTTTATATTAAAGTGCCCTTTGTTTGGTTCAGTTTCTTAGGAGATGCCATGTAGTTTGTAGTTAAACAGACTTTAAATATTTATTCTATGCATCCAAGTTAAGCCATTAGGTGATCAGTGTCTGATTTACATGTCTCTATGTGGCAGCTGAAAATATGGTCTCAGCTGCAATTTCTTTCTATGTGGTCATTTTTTTGACATTGCCATATACTATATTGAACATTTTGTTCTATGTTGATGATGTCCTTTGCCACAATATATGCAGGAACACTCTGCCTGGAGAAAATTCACCTGAATATTCATCGACATATGAAACATTAAATTCAAACATAAATATAGAACATGCTCAAAATAAAAATAGAAAAATCTCAGCATTTTCCTCAAACAAATCTCTTATTTCATCTCATAATTACGGTAAGTTAAACTGATCAACACATAAAAAAATATTCTCTATGAATCCCGGAAATAAAGCCATATCCCCAGTATCCTCGTCACTGTTTTCTGTCTGGCTGCAGCAGGAGCCTCTCCCCTCTACCCTGCCTGCAATAGGACAAAAAGATGGTTAAGCCTTGTCCATGTGACTCAGTCCCACAATTCAGCCAGTCAGTTTTGTTATGTTTCTTCTATTGCCATTTTTATTTTATTTATTGCACTTCAAAACTATGCCAGTGAATAATACAACTTATCTTGCAAAAATCAAGCCCAACGATGACTACATTAATGGAAAAAAATATTTTATGGTTTTCACTAATAATAAAACTTAAAAAATTGTCATAAATTATTCATTTTGTTCCTCCCCTTCTTCCAAAAGCAATAACTTTTTTTTTAAATCTTTATATTAACACATCCTGATGAGGGTTTGCTTTTTATAGGAAAAAAAGGACTTTTGAACGACACCATTCACTTTACAAAGTGATGTAAAGAAAAATTGTAAGAAATATCAAAGTGGGAAGAATCTGTGAAAAACTACTGTATATACTTGAGTATAAGCCGAGGCACTTAATTTTGCCACGTAAAACTGGGACAACTTATTGACTTGAGTATAAGCCGGGTATGCATTGTCCCCTCATCCCTTTCCTGATATACATGGCTCCCAGGTCCCTATCCTTGTATGCATGGCTCCCCCTATCGCTGTCCTGGTATGTGTAGCTCCCCCCTCCAGTCCTGGTATGCATTGCTCGCCCCGTCGCTGTCCTGGTATGTATGGCTACCCCACCATCCCATCCTGGTATGCATTGCTCCCCCTATCACTGTCCTGGTATGCATGCTCCCCCCTCCCATCGTTGTATGCATGCTTCCTATTACAAAAAAAAATTTCTACTCCCCTCCTCTCCACCCTTGCAGCGTCTCATTGGTACCGGCGCCCTCCCAGCATCTTGTTCTGGCTTCCAATAGCTCTTCCTGCCGAGCGATCACGTGGCCCCGCTCATTAAGGTAATGAATATTCCCTCCACGCCTATGAGAGTGGAGACGCGTGCGTATTCATTACCTTAATGAGTGGGGCCCATGTGATCGCTCAGCAGGAAGAGCTGCTGGATGCCGGAACCAACGAGATGCTGCGAGGGTGTCGGGACCAACGAGATGCTGTGAGGACGCGGAGGAGGGTGAGTAAGATGTCTTCTGGAAGCCACAGCCGCTGGCTCCTGCCTCTGTCACCGGCCGCTCCGCCTCCCCTTCGGTTTTCTGTGCCAATTGACTCGTGTATAAACCGAGGCGGGGCGTTTTCAGCACAAAAAATGTGCTAAAAAACTCAGCTTATACACGAGTATATACGGTATATACATTTCCGCCATGTATGTTTGGGTTTTGTTTTTACAGAGTTCATTGTTCGTTAAAAGTGACCTGGCATTAGGATTTTTCAGGTACGTCTGGATACAGTGATACCAAGCTCTTATACTTTTGTTGATTATGTTAGTGGTTAAAAAAATTCTTAACTTTGCAAAAACAAAATGTTGAATTTCTCACCATTTTCTAAGACTCGTAACATTTTTTCATTTTTCTGTGATTTGAGAGTCAGGACTTTTTTTTGCGTGTCAACCTAGTATTTTTAAATTATACAATTTTGGTGTGCAGAGGACATTTTGATCACTTTTAATTGCATTTTTTAAGAGGGGTGTGAAAAAGGAAAAAACATCTATTCTGGAGGTTTTTTCACAGTTTGTTGAATGGTGAAAGATAATCTGTCAAAAAGAGTTTTGCTATCCCAGTTGAGAGCATCTATATTGTTTCCTCCATATGGAGAAACATTCTTGCAGCATCTCCACATCCAGTAGAAGGGAGTCCTCATGGGATGTCCTGACAACAGACAACAGCTTAAACCCCTTTATATAATGCTGCTGCCGTGCAGTATAGCGCAGCCTCCACTAGGGGATGCTGGTGAGGGAAGAGAGGTTGCACACACATTATAGCACCACTTGGCAGCAGCACCAGGCGCCACCAGGTAGTGAAATAGTCAGACGAGCCTGAGTCAGAAACAGTCAAGAACAGAAGTACCAGAGGTCACAGCAATACACATGGTGTATGAGTCGTGAGACAGTAAAACAGATCAGAAGACAAGCCGGGTCACATACCAAGAGGTCCAAGCACAGGGAGCGAACACTAAGATAAGCGGGGTGGCAGGAAAGAGAAGTCACAGGAACAGAGTAAACGGGCAGAGGACAAAGCACGGTATCAAGGGGTCAGCTGCTTTAGCCTGGGAGCATGAACTATCACTGACATTGGTCAGCAGGCCAAAACAGACTGAAATAGCCACACAGAACCCAAAACGGGGCAGAGAAGGTTAAACCCCGCATGACCAGACCGGGGAGAGAATAACAAGAAACAAACCCCGGCCTGGATCATGATACTTTACCCCCCCAAGGTGGTTTGCATGTTAATGAGCAGGCCAGGCCGTTTTTTCATGACATATTGTACTTCATGATAGCAGTAAAATACTCAATGTAAGATTTCCCGCATATCTACTTTACATTAGCAAAAAATTTTTTGTTAGGAAGTTAGAAGGGTTAAAAGTTGACAAGCTATTTCTCATTTTTCCAACACAGTTTACAACACCATTTTTTTAGGACCACAACACATTTGAAGGACTTTGATTGGTCTATATGATAGAAAAAACCCAAATGTTACACCATTCTAAAAACTGTACCCCTCAAGGTGCTCAGAGCATGATCAAGCAACTTTGCCAAGGGCAGAGGAGCTTTTTTCCCTCTGCCTGGCTCCCAAAATGCTGCGATTGAGTTCAATTGCAGCATTTAGGGGTTTAAAGTGCCTGGAGTGGTGCAGGACCGCTCCTGGTACTGATTGCTGGCTGTCAGCCGTCAGAATCAACAGATTCTTTGCAACAGAGCTTATAAGAGCTGCTCTGAAGTTGCAACTGTGCTTCTCCCATGCTGCCATATGAGGCATCTTTGCACTGGAAGAGCACAAAGTTCATCCCAGTGGTGCAACAATGATGATATCAATCAAGCAAGCAGGAGTGCACTTACGCCCAGGGCCGCCATCAGGGCATTACTGCCCAGACTGGAGTATGGGGCCCGGTCAGCATAGGGGGCCCGCCTCAGGCCCTGTCTCTTCTGCTGATCGGGCCCCAGCGGCAGGATTCTCCAGTGCAGTAATTGAACCTCTGCATCCAAGATGCAGGCTCAGTTACTCTATTGCCTTGTGGGCCCGTGCAGGCCCGCACGGCAATAGTTAAAGCCGTCAGCCAATCGGAGGCTGGCACTGACGTCAGCGCGCATGTCGCCGGTGTATGTCGACATTGTCAAGGTGCACCCTCAAGGTGCTCAGAGCATGATCAAGCAACTTTGCCAAGGGCAGAGGAGCTTTTTTCCCTCTGCCTGGCTCCCAAAATGCTGCGATTGAGTTCAATTGCAGCATTTAGGGGTTTAAAGTGCCTGGAGTGGTGCAGGACCGCTCCTGGTACTGATTGCTGGCTGTCAGCCATCAGAATCAACAGATTCTTTGCAACAGACCTTATAAGAGCTGCTCTGAAGTTTCAACTGTGCTTCTCCCATGCTGCCATATGAGGCTTCTTTGCACTGGAAGAGCACAAAGTTCATCCCAGTGGTGCAACAATGATGATATCAATCAAGCAAGCAGGAGTGCACTTACGCCCAGGGCCGCCATCAGGGCATTACTGCCCAGACTGGAGTATGGGGCCCGGTCAGCATAGGGGGCCCGCCTCAGGCCCTGTCTCTTCTGCAGATCGGGCCCCAGCGGCAGGATTCTCCAGTGCAGTAATTGAACCTCTGCATCCAAGATGCAGGCTCAGTTACTCTATTGCCTTGTGGGCCCGTGCAGGCCCGCACGGCAATAGTTAAAGCCGTCAGCCAATCGGAGGCTGGCACTGATGTCAGCGCGCATGTCGCCGGTGTATGTCGTCATTGTCATTCGCTGGCAAGTGCGAGCTTGAAACGACGGGACCCAGGAGAGATCATTGCCGCAGGAGTGCAGCCAGGTAAGAATTTTTTTTTTAATTTTATTGAAAGCAGCATGGAGACATGAGGGCAGAATGGAGACACAGGGGCAGAATGGAGACACGGGGGCAGGATTGGAGACACGGGGCAGAATGGAAACATGGGGGCAGAATGGAGACAAGGGACAGAATGGAGACACGGGGGCAGGATTGGAGACACGGGGGCAGGATTGGAGTCACAGGGCAGAATGGAGACAAGGGGCAGAATGGAGACAAGGGGCAGAATGAAGACATGGGGCAGAATGAAGACATGGGGCAGAATGGAGACATTGGGGCAGAATGGAGACATTGGGGCAGAATGGAGACACAGGGGCAGAATGGAGACACAGGGGCAGAATGGAGACACAGCAGAATGGAGTTAAGGGCAGGATTGAAGACTCATGAGCAGGATGGGAGATATGGAGGCAGGATGGGAGACACAGAGCAGAATGTAGACAAAGGGCAGAATGGAGACACGGGGCAGAATGGAAACAGGGGCAGGATGGGAGACTGTTATGAATGAGTCACCGAGGAGGAAAAAATAAAAAGCAAGCTAAGACCAGAAAACCGGAGAGGTTGGTAACTAGCGGATTGCAGACCCCTGATCCTATCCACAACAACTAGCAGTAGCCGTGGAGCATGCCTACGGTGGTCCTAGATGCCTCGTCACGGCCGGAGAACTAAATAAGCCTAAAGAAAGAAAGGGAAAATCTAAACTGCTCCAGAGCAGACCCCAAAGCAATAGACAGCCCCCAACATGTATTGTCGGTGAAACAAGATGAAAACACAGACACAGATAGAAAGATAGGCTGAGCAAACGATGGGGCCCTCACTAACTAGAAAGGACAGGAAAGAAAAGCCACTGTCTGCAATCACGCAAAAAACCCTGCCAAAAATAATGTCCAACACGTCTGATAGAAAAAGGCCCTGAAGTCGCTAGACTTCAAAACACTATATCAGCACTCAGGTATATTCTGAAGACAGAGCAAAAGAGATCAACTGATCAGAGACAAAATGGGGATTCAGCCAAGTCCCAGCCAGGGCTGGCTGAACACAAAAACTAAGTAAACCAGACAAAAACTCATATGAACAATAGCAGAGAAGACTTAGCTTTAGGAAGGCGGGAACCAAACTGGAAACCAGAAGCCACAGTCAGGAAAAATCACCAGCAAGAAACTAGGGAGTCGGCTGCCTTAAATCCAATCAGAAACTCCTGATGTCCAATCGCAGTCCTCTTCCTCAGGTGGCCGGTCTCTGCCATTTAGATCAGCTTCATTACCTCCCTTCACCAACAGAGGGAGTCCAGATAGAGAACTCACTACTCCTCTGTCAGCACAGCCAGCTCCATAACCCTCACCAGAAGCCAGAGGCAAACCCGAAAATGAGCTCACAACAGGAGACACTGGGGCAGAATGGAGACAAGAGGCAGGATTGGAGACGAGGGGCAAAATGGGAGATGAGGGGCAAAATGTAGACAAGGGGCAGAATGTAGACGAGGGGCAGAATGTAGACACGGGGCAGAATGGAGACAAGGGCAGGATTGAAGACAAGGGCAGGATGGGAAACATGGAGGCAGAATGGAGACACAGGGAAGGATGGGAGACACGGGGGCAGGATGGGAGACATGGGGGCTCAATGAAGACATGGGCAGGATTGGAGACACAGGGGGCAGGATGGAGACATGGTGCAGGATGGAGACACAGGGGTCAGGGTGGAGACATGGTGCAGGATGGAGACAGATGGGGCAGGATTATGGGTCAGGATGGAGACAGAGTGCATGACCATGGAGCAGAATAGAGACATATGGTGCAGGATCAAATTCCTTCAATAGCAGACTTTACATAGAAAACTGAAAAATGGCTATCAAGGCAGTGCTAATTCTGACACCCTGATGTGGTAACCAGTCACTAGGTGGCTACTAGAATCCTGCATACAAATCATAGAATCATAGAATCGTACAGTTGGAAGGGACCTCCTGGGCCATCTGGTCCAACCCCCTGCTCAAAGCAGGATTCGCTAAATCATCCCAGTCAGATGTCTGTCCAGCCTCTGTTTGAAGACTTCCATTGAAGGAGAACTCACCACTTCTCGTGACAGCCTGTTCCACTCATTGATCACTCTAACTGTCAAAAAGTTTTTTCTAATATCTAATCTGTGTCTCCTCCCATTCAGTTTCATCCCATTGCTTCTAGTCTTTCCTTGTGCAAATGAGAATAAAGTTGATCCTTCTACAATGTGACAGCCCTTTAGATATTTGTAGACAGCTATTAAGTCTCCTCTCAGTCTTCTCTTTTGCAAACTAAACATTCCCAAATCCTGCAACCTTTCCTCATAAGACAGGGTTTGCAGACCGGTCACCATTCTGGTCGCTCTTTTCTGAACTTGCTCCAGTTTGTTGATGTCTTTTTTAAAATGTGGTGCCCAAAACTGGACACAATATTCCAGATGAGGTCTGACCAAAGAGGAGTAGAGGGAAATAATGACTTCACGTGATCTAGACTGTATGCTTCTGTTAATACATCCTAGAATTGCATTTGCCTTTTTTGCTGCTGCATCACACTGTTGACTCATATTCAGTCTGTGATCTATTAGTATACCCAAGTCTTTTTCACATGTGCTGTCACTTAGCCCTATTCCTCCCATTCTATATATGCTTTTTCCATTTTTATTGCCCAGATGTAGTACTTTGCATTTCTCCCTGTTAAAAACCATTCTGTTTGTTGCTGCCCACTTCTCCAGTTTATTTAAATCTTTTTGAATCCTCTCTCTCTCTTCTCTAGTATTAGCTATCCCTCCTAGCTTTGTGTCATCAGCAAATTTAATCAGTTTACCCTCAATTCCTTCATCTAAATCGTTGATAAAGATGTTGAACAATACAGGGCCCAGGACAGAGCCCTGTGGTACCCCACTTGAGACATTCTTCCAACTGGATGTGCAGCCATTTACGACCACTCTTTGGGTCCGATCACTAAGCCAGTTATGAATCCACCTAACAGTTGCCTTGTCCATTCCATACTTAATCATTTTTTCAATAAGGATTGTATGAGAGACTTTGTCAAATGCTTTGCTGAAGTCAAGATATACTATATCTACAGCATTTCCTTGATCCACCCAATCAGTGATACCGTCATAGAAGGAAATTAAGTTAGTCTGACATGACTTATTAGTTACAAACCCATGCTGACTCTGTTTAATCACTTCATTCTTATCCAGGTATTGACATACATGTTGTTTAATAATTTGTTCAAAGATCTTTCCTGGTATAGAAGTCAGACTCACCGGCCTATAGTTACCTGGGTCCACCTTCTTCCCCTTTTTGAAGATAGGAACAACATTTGCTCTTCTCCAGTCTTCTGGCACTTCTCCTGTTCTCCAAGAATTTTCAAAGATTATAGAGAGGGGTTCAAAAATTTCTTCTGCTATCTCCTTCAGTACTCTGGGGTGTAATTCATCTGGACCTGGAGACTTGAATTCATTTAGGCTAGCTAAGTGTTTCCTCACTATCTTTCTGTTTTATAGATATCCTGGATTCTTCTATTCCCTTAATAGGACAGTGAATAACAGTTGATGTTACATTTCCTTTCTGAGAGAAAACAGATGCAAAATAGGAATTTAAAAGTTCAGCCTTCTCAA
This sequence comes from Dendrobates tinctorius, assembly GCF_039654945.1. Lineage (NCBI taxonomy): Eukaryota > Metazoa > Chordata > Amphibia > Anura > Dendrobatidae > Dendrobates > Dendrobates tinctorius. Next base: position 6,960,261 of record NW_027361875.1, read on the forward strand.
CATCCTGTCTTACCATTTCATCATTTTCATCCTGTAAAAATCCTATAGCATCTTTGACTTTTCTTTTACTTTTGACATATCCCCAAAATCCTTTATTATTGCTTTTGACATCTCTTGCAAGCCTCAATTCATTTTCAGCTTTAGCTAATCTGATTTGTGCCCTGCAGGTTCTGCAGACAGCATTATATTCTTCTTTAGATATGCCTCCCTCTTTCCATTTTATAAACATTTTTTTCTTCCTTTTTAGCATGTGCTTAAGTTCTGTGTTCATCCATCCTGGTTTCCTTAACTGCTTCCTATTCTTCCCTCTTTTCGGAATTGTTAACAACTGTGCTTTGAGAATTTCATTTTTCAAGATTTCCCATCCTTCCTGGACATTTTTGTCTTTAAGGATATCCAGCCATTGGATTCCTCCAATTCTCTTTCTGAATCCCTTAAAATCTGCCTTTCTGAAATCTAACCTTGACGTCTGAGTCTTCACAGGTCTTCCGCCTCTAGTTATCCAAAATTCTAAAATAGCATGGTCGCTACCTCCAATCAATACATGAAGTATTTTATGATGGATTGGGACACATTGGAGAGGATGATTATAAGTGTGTGAACTATTACTATGGGTCAGGATAGTGACATATGATGCAGGATCATGGGGCAGGATGGAGACAGATGATGCAGGATCATGGGGCAGGATGGAGACAGATGGTGCAGGATCATGGGGCAGGATGGAGACAGATGGTGCAGGATCATGGGCAGGATGGAGACAGATGGTGCAGGATCATGGGGCAGGATGGAGACAGATGGTGCAGGATCATGGAGCAGGATGGAGACAGATGGTGCAGGATGGACACGATGGAGACAGATGGGGCAGTATCATGGGACAGATGGGGCAGGATCATGAGCAGATTGGGCAGGATCATGGGGCAGGATGGGGAGATAATGTGGGGCAGGATGGGACATCACATGGGGGCAGGATAGGAGAACATAGGGATGGAGCCAGGAATGAGATACACCGGGGCCAGGATGGGGGGATATTATTGCCATAGGGGCTAATTAAGGGATATTATTACTGCAGTGATGTATTTTATTTTTTGAGGATACTGTTTTAAATGGGGGTTGTCCTGTTACTGTGCAGAGCAACTCTGTCACTATTTTTTCTTCATCTGGTGTAGTTTTGAATTTGTAAAAAAATAAGTAATGTGTTCTGCAAGCGGTGCTCTAGATAACTGTGTTATTTCCTGCAGAGACGAGTGTTATGAATGGGCACTGAGGAGGATACCAGGCCCAAGCTAAGCCACAGAAAACCTCTGAGTACTGTGACTCCAACAGGCTCAGCCTTGTTGTATTTGTCTTTGTTGGCACCTCTGTGACTTAACAGAGATTGCTCTGCGCACCTGGGTGACGTTTACCCCACATGCGCATTTCCGTCATATTGCTTGCCTGCCACCACTTAGCAGCAGTCATATCATCTACTGCACGGTGGACCATGAGCGGCGAAAGCACTTTATTATTATTTTTATTTAGTGCGTTCCGACGTTCCTAACACCTACTATGTATAGGTTTCATATGGGATTGACCGGATTGTGTTCAGGGGGTGTATAACATCTCATGGGGACTTTTTTTGTCCTGTTTTAATTGTTTTTAATTATTTGTGGGTGGGTGTGGTTTTTCTAAGACTACTTGAATAAAGAATTTTTTGATACTAATTGTATTGTTTGGTGATCCCTTGTGTATAGTATGTCTCCTTTTCTTGCTTATATTTGACTCTTTTTGACAGACTCCAGGTCGATACACCATATCTTATGGATATGTGATGGTGCCCTCCACCCCTCTTCTCTCTCTTCCTGCCCCACATTATCTCCCCATCCTGTCCCATGATCCTGCCCAATCTGTCCCATGATCCTGCCCCATCAGACCCCTGATCCTGTCCACACAACTAGCAGAAGCCGTGGAGCATGCCTACGATGATCCTAGACGCCTCGGCACAGCCGGAGAGCTAACTAAGCCTAAAGCAAGAAAGGGGAAATCTAAACTGCCCCGGAGCAGACCCCAATGGAATAGATAGCCCCCAAACATATATTGTCGGTGAGACAAGACGAAAACACAAACACAGGCAGAAAAATAGACTGAGCAAACGATGGGGCCCACACTGACTAGACAGGACAGGAAAGGAAAGACACTGTCTGCAATCACGCAAAAAACCCTGCAAAAAGTCCAACACGTCTGATGCACAAAAAACACTGAAGTCGCACGACTTCGCCCCCATTACATCAGCACTCTGGTATATTCTCAAAGCAAAGCAAAAAGAGACCAATATAACAGGGGACAAAACAAACTGGCACATGCAGTAACATATGGGCGGTGATTCAGCACAGCCCCAGCCAGAGCTGGCTGACCCGCACAAAGCAGAGATAAACAAAACCAGATCAAATGCAAACAGAATAACAAATGAACCACTTAGCTGAACCATGCAGGGAAAGAGCAGGAGACATCAGACCTCAGAAGGCACAAGAAGAAAATCACCAGCAGGGATAGAGGGAGTCAGCTGTCTTAAATCCCAATCAGAAACCCCAGATCTCCAATCGTCTTCCTCATTATCAGGTGGCAAGCCGCTGTCAATCAGATCAGCTCCACTACCTCCAGTAACCACCAGAGGGAGTCCAGAAAGAGAACTCGCAATCCCTCTGTCAATCTGACCAGCTCCACTACCTTCAGTAATCACCACAGTAGAGTTGAGCGAAACGGGTCGGTCAAGTTGATAAGTCACCGACTTTCACTAAAGTCGGGTTTCGCCGATCGAAACCCGACCATAGCGTGAGGTCGGCCATGAGGTCGCCGACCCGCGTGCCAAAGTTGCGTTTCCCATGATGCTTCCAGCGCCTTTTTTCAGCCAATCATCAAGGATGCACACTGTGGCAACGCGATGACATCGGCAGCGGCCACCACCATCTTAGAGAAGGGCATTCGTGTGATTGGCTTGCTTTGTGTGGCAACACAGTGGCTATAAAAGCCCTGACCACCGACCGCCATTTTACTTCTGCCGATCTTCGCATAGGGAGAGGTTGCTGCCGCTGATTCGCAATAGAGAGAGCGTTAGGCAACAAAGAAAAAAAAACTGTGCTTCTTCTGATAGCGATTTCAACTGTACAGTTAGTGTGCAGTAACAGGGGAGGATTTTTGTATGTGCTGCAGCGCTGGTGGTTGTTAGGCTGCCTTATAAGGCTACCTGATAGCTGCATTGCTGTGTGGACACTGCTGTGCAGACTGCTTTTTTCAAAGCAAAAAAACTTGTATTCTGATTTTCTGCACAGTTACAGAGCGTTCATTTTTTCACACACCGTATAGAGGTGTACGCTCCTCACACACTACCGTGTACGGGCTGGTATCAAGGACATATACATGCTATCTGTGTGTGACTCCGTAAAAAGATAGACGGAGATTTTCATATTTCCATACACTGTATAGAGCTGTCCGCTTCTCAAACAGTATCATATATCTGCTGTTTGATTATGGTCAAATCTATATAGAGACAGCATGTGTGTGTGACTCCGTAAAAAAATAGACAGAGATTTAAACATTTCCATACATACATCGTATAGTTTTGTATGCTCCTCACACACTACCGTGTACCGGCTGGTATCACGGACAAATATATGCTTTCTGTGTGTGACTCCGTAAAAAGATAGACGGAGATTTTCATTTTTCTATACATACACCGTATAGAGCTGTCCGCTTGTCAAACAGTATTGTATATCTACTGTTTGATAACGGTCAAATCTATACAGAGACAGCGTGTGTGTGTGACTCCACAAAAAAATAGATGGAGATTTAAAATTTCCATACATACACCGTATAGAGCTGTCCGCTTGTCAAACAGTATCGTATATCTTTTGTTTGATCACGGTCAAATCTATACAGAGACAGCGTGTGTGTTTGACTCCGTAAAAAAATAGGCGGAGATTTAAAATTTTCCATATATACACCATATAGAGCTGTCCGCTTTTCAAACAGTATCGTATATCTGCTGTTGACTCCGTCAAAAAATAGACAGATTTAAAATTTTCCATGTATATACCATATAGAGCTGTCCGCTTTTCAAACAGTATCGTATATCTGCTGTTGACTCCGTCAAAAAATAGACGGAGATTTAAAATTTTCCATGCATACATCGTATAGAGCTGTCCGCTTCTCAAACTGTATCGTATATCTGGCGCTTGTCTTACTGTCAAATCTATACAGAGACAGTGTGTGTGTGTGTGACTCCGTAAACGGAGATTTAAAATTTTCCATACATACACTGTATAGAGCTGTACGCTCCTCACACACTACCGTGTACCGGCTGGTATCACGGACAAATACATGCTATCTGGATGTGACTCCATAAAAAAAATAGACGGAGATTTTCATTTTTCCATACATACACCGTATAGAGCTATCCGCTTCTGATACAGTACCGTATATCTGCTGGTTGGATTATGGTCAAACAGTCGGTGAGTGGAAAGGTGCACCTCACAACAGATGCATGGTCCAGTAGGCATAGCAAGGGCCATTACGTGTCCATCACTGCGCACTGGGTTAATGTGGTGGATGCAGGCTCCACAGGGGACAGCAGCAGTGGAACAGTGCTGCCTAGCCCACTGTATAGGAAACAGTTGGCTGTAGGCGTTCGACCCTCCTCCTCCTCCAGAAGCGAAAGCTCATCGACAGAGCGCAGTCGCGCGAGCACTCCATCCGCAGCTGCCAGTGTTGCACATGAGGTGTCCCACTATCGAACAGCTAGTGGTAAGCAGCAGCAGGCTGTTTTAAAGATGATGTCTTAGGGCGACAACAGACACACCGTGGATCTACTGGCCGACTACTTGAAGCGACAAACTGAGTCATGGCTGGGCAGTCTACATCTTGAGCCAGGCAAGGTAGTCAGTGATAACGGCCGGAATTTTGTGGCAGCCATAGCCCTTGCAAAACTCAAACACATACCTTGCCTGGCTCACACTTTGAACCTGGTGGTGCTGTGCTTCCTAAATAATTATCTGCAGTTAACAGCCCTGCTCCAAAAGGTGCGAAGACTGTGCTCACACATCTATCGCTCGCCCGTACACTCCTGTCGTATGCAGAAGTCGCAGCAATTGCTCCACATCCCCAAGCACCGCCTAATCATAGACATTGCAACAAGGTGGAACTCCACCATGCACATGGTTGAGAGGCTGTGCGAACAGAGGCACGCTGTAATGCATTTGTGGGAGGATACACGAGCAGACAGTTTGAGGGCAGACATGGAGTTGTCGGGTGTGCAGTGGTCAAAGCTGAAAGACCTCTGTAAAGTTCTTCAGTGTTTTGAGGAATGCACATGGCTGGTAAGCGCAGACGACGCCATCATAAGCATGAGCATCCCACTTATGCGTCTGCTCATGCAAAGTTTATTGCACATTAAGTATCAGGCATCTGCAGTGGAGGAGGAACAGGAGGAGGAGGGAAGCCTTGATGACAGTCAGCCATTGTCTGGTCAGGGAACTGTCCTGGACGAGGTGGAGTAAGAAGAGGAGGAGGGGGATGATTATTTTGGGGAGGTTGCTTCTCTGGGAGCAAGAGAAAATGTTGGTGTGGCAAGGTCAGGTACTGGGTTTGTGCGTGACAGGAGGGATGTGCATTTGCCAGAAAGTGCTCCTCCACCCACCACTGCCAGTGCATCATTGACACCTGGAACATTGGACCACGTGTGTGATTATGCCTTGCAGATTCTAAAAAAGGACCCCCGCATTGCCAAAATGATGAAGGATGACGACTACTGGTTGTCCAGCATCCTCGATCCACACTATAAAGGCAAATTACACATCATGCCACAGGAGAACCTAGAGATAATATTGGCTAACAAACAAGCAACTCTGGTAAACCGTTTGTTTGAGGCATTCCCAGCACACAGCAGCGGTGCTGGTTCTCCCACGAGCCAAAGTGGGCAAAATGGAAGAGGTGTTAGTGGTGCACACAGCCGAAGTGGCATTGGAGACAGGGGTTTCATGACCATGTTGTGGACTGATTTCTCAAGTACCGCTCACACGAATGGTAATTCTGCATCGATTGCAAGTGACAGGAGACAGCAGTTGTCAACTATGGTAACAAATTACTTCTCCCATATCGAAGTTCTCCCTCACAGGTCATTCCCCTTTGACTATTGGGCCTGTAAACTGGACACCTGGCCTGAATTGGCACAATATGCCTTACAGGAGCTCGCTTGCCCTGCTGCTAGTGTGCTATCTGAAAGTCTTCAGTGCTGCTGGATCAATCCTGACAGAAAAAAGGACCCGTCTGTCAACCCAAAATATTGATGATCTAACCTTCATTAAAATGAAGGGTTTCAAAGGATTTTGTCCCACCTTCTCCTGATGACACATAGGTTGCCAGAAATTTGGCTCGCTTTTGTCCTCCTCTTCCTCGGACTTGTCAAATTCCTCCATTTGCAGCTGCTGAATGTACAGTCTACACATCAACATATGCTATTTTTTAAACCTCCCTAATTGGGCTGCCCCTCCCAAAGGGCTGGGGTCACCACCTGGCGCACCCGGGCAAGTGCCGTTGCTCTGAACAGTTGGGTGGGCGCACTCTTGGCCGACGGCACTGGCACAGGGCCCCTCATAGTACAATACAGTGTCTCTGACATTGAGGGGGCCCATTCGCCGTCAGACACACCGGTGTACTATGAGGGGCCCTGTGCCAGTACCGTCGCCCATGAATGGGTCCCCCCTGCGTGCTCATGGCCACAGCACTTGCAAGTTGCAATACTTACCTCTCCCTGCTCCACCGCTGTGTAGTCTCGGCAGCTAAATCCTTCACAGGGACGGCCACTACAAATTTGGTGAACTGATCGATGATATGTAAGATGTAGCTATGGCCTGTCCTGCTGGCCTCTACCTTCAGATGATCAATGGCTACCATTTGCAATGGACGTCAACTCACAATCGGATGCAGTGATACATTATGAACAGCTTTCACAGTTTCCCCAGTCACAGATGTGTGACATTCCTGCCACCATTTTTCAATGTCTCCTCTTATGCCAATCCAATAGAATCGCCTACGGCCTGTGGCTTCTGTCTTTTGCACTCCAAAGTGACCAGACACATCATGATAGGCAGTGAGGACCATGTCTACATCTCTCCCTGTGATCACAATTTGATGGAGACAAGTAACGGTGATGGGATCCACGCTACTGCGATACAGCAATCCTTTCTTCACAAAGAACCTGTTTTTGCTGTCTTCACAAGTAATTGAGGGTCAGCATCGCCTCTGCGAAATCTACCGGGAGGTTTTCCCGTGATTAGTATTTCCCAAATTTCTGCAAACACTCGACTTTCCGTCTGTACTTGTATCCATCTAGTTTCCAGTAGCACAGAGTCTGGACTGGCTTACTGAGACTGAAATATATACGAAGATTTAAAAGTACCCCAACAATGTACACTGGTGTACGCTACGAATACATTTTCCTTTTTCTACTTTTTATATTCTGGTGTAATCCATACTGAGCTTGTGAGTGTCTGTGTCTGACTCCGGAAATATAGACGGAAATTTACAATTACCCCTGGACTAGATACACCTGGTATCTGCTGATACAGTACCTTTGGTCTAAATTTTTTATTAAGGTATAATCCATACTGAGTGAGCGTGTGCGGTTTCCTCCTTCTATATATACGGAGATAAAAATTTTACCCTATACTATATACAGCTTCTATCTTGTTATACAGTACCTTTGTTCGACATTTAGTATTACGGTCAAATCCATACTGAGTGAGCGTCTGAGGGTGACTTCGGGAATATCTATACGGAGATATAAATTGTACCCTATAATATATATACTTGCTATCTTGTTATCCAGTACCTTTTTTTCAACATTTTGTATTATGGTCAAATCCAGACTGAGTGAGCGTCTGAGGGTGACTCTGGAAATATATACCGAGATTTCAAATTTGCCCAACACTGTATACAGCTCTAAGCTTCTGATACAGTACCCTTTGTTTGACATTTAGTATTACGGTCAACTCCATACTGAGTGAGCGTCTGAGGGTGACTACGGGAATATCTATACGGAGATATAAATTGTACCCTATAATATATATACTTGTTATCTTGTTATCCAGTACCTTTTTTTCAACATTTTGTATTATGGTCAAATCCAGACTGAGTGAGCGTCTGAGGGTGACTCTGGAAATATATACCGAGATTTCAAATTTGGCCAACACTGTATACAGCTCTACGCTTCTGATACAGTACCCTTTTTTGCTATTTTGATTCTGGTGTAATCCATAATGAGCCTGTGAACATCTGTCTGTTACTCCGGAAATATATTTGGAGATTTAAGATTACACCAACACTGTATACAGCTGTATGCTTGTGATGCATTGCGCATTTACTGCTTTTTATATTCTTGTCTAATCCATACTGGGCCTGAGAGCGTTTGTGTCTGCCTTCTGAAATATATAAGGAGATTTACAATGTTTAAACTATGCTATATATACCTTGTATCTGGTGATACTGTACCCTTTTTCAACTTTTTATATTATTGTGTAATCCATACTGAGCCTGTGAGCATCCTTGTATGACTCATGAAATATATACGGAGATTTACAATTATCCCTAAACAGTATAGAGCTGTACGCTTCTAATACAGTACCATATATCTGCTGGTATTTTGGGTACATTTTCACAAAAATTAGTAAGTATGGTGGAAGAGGCCCGGACGTGGGCGTGGGGGGCCAGCTGGTACTGATGGTGGTGGTGGTGGTGGTGCATCTGCTGGTAGTGCCAAAAGCACAATAGCAGCTAAGGCAGGAGGTGTTGAGCCTGCGTCATGGTCTGGCTCTGGAAGGCCTGTAAGGCTCCCTTTTCTGGGAGTAGGTAAACTGCTTTTAAAGCCAGAGCATCAGGAACTGGTTTTGCCTTACATTGCTGAAACAGCCTCCAGCTCTATCGCCTCCTCTTCTGAAGTTTCAAAACATGCAAGCACTGAGTCATCAGTGCAGGCTTTTGGTCAGGAGCAACCCTTTTCCTTGGGTCCTTCACCCACACCAAAAGTGAAGGATGCGGCAGCCCACACTTCAGATTACTCCATGGAGCTCTTTTCACATACCATGCCTGGGTTCATTTTAAATGGGGCACATTATATATGGAGCATTATTTGGGCCCATAAGACACTGGAGCATCATCCATGAGGCCCATCATATACTGGAGCATTCCAAATGGGGGACATCACACATTGGAGCAGCATTTCCAGGGCCCTTTACACACTGGAGCATTAGAAATGGGGCTCATTATATATGGAGCATTATTTGGGCCCATAAGACACTGGAGCATCATCCATGGGGCCCATCATATACTGGACCATTCTAAATGGGGCAGATCAGACACTGGAGCAGCATCTATGGGGCTCATTATACACTGGAGCATTAAAAATGGAGCCCATTATATATGGAGCATTATTTGGGCCCATAACACAATGGAGCATCATCCATGGGGCCCATCATATACTGGAGCATTCTAAATGGGGCAGATTATATATGGAGCATTATTTGGGCCCATAACACACTGGAGCATCATCCATGGAGACCATCATATACTGTAGCATTATGTGGAGCTCATCATATACTGTATGGAACATTATATGGGACCAATTATTCTGTATGGAGAAATATATGGGGCTCATTATTCTGTATTGCGCACCATGTGGTTTCCATAATACTGTATGGAGTAATATACTGTCTGTTTTTTGAGCTATTGAAAAATTTAAAATAGATATTAGTCATGTGATGTAAGAAGTGAAGTATTTTTCATTGTACTATACCTATATTTCTGTGCCGTATCGGAGCATCATGAATTGTGGTATGTGTTAAAGGGACGCACTGACACTCTTTGGCCCGGGGCACACGAAAACCTGGAGCCAGCCCTACCCCCCCCACAATTTTAGCCAAATAACCCCCAGTTTTCAATGCGTAACTATTATTATAAAGTAAATTAAGGTTGACAAGCTTAAGTAATAAGAATTGATGTTGCTGGCATTGAAATGGGCACTGTAGGTGTGTTTACTGTCCTCCACTCCCTGCCGACTTTGCTTCCCTATTGACTTGCATTGGGTTTCGTGTTTCAGTCGGACCCCCGACTTTTCACTATAGTCGGCCGATTTCGTTCGACTTGAGTTTTGAGAAAGTCGGGTTTCATGAAACCCGACTCGACCCTAAAAAAGGCAAAGTCGCTCATCTCTACACCAGAGGGAAGCCAGAGAGAGAATTCACAACAGTACCCCCCCAAAATTACCTTTAACCAATACAGGGTCAGGAGGCGCCGCCATGGGAACTACTGGCTCTGCAAACCTCTTCAACAAGGATTTATGGAACACGTTATGAATCTTAAATATAACTGAAAGAGCCAAACGGAAAGAAACAGGATTAAGGATTTCCAAAATCTTATAAGGTCCAATGAATCTTGGCTTAAATTTTGGAGACGCAACCTTCATAGGAATATTCTTTGAAGACAACCAAACCATATCACCCACTTTAAAGCGGGGACCAATGGTCCTATGCCGGTTGGAAAACCGTTGGGATTTTTCCTGAGAGTGGGACAACTTATCCACCACTTGGTCCCAAATCTGCTGCATTCTCTCTACCACAGAATCCACACTTGGGCAGGCCGAAGATTCCACCTGCCCTGAAGAAAATCGAGGATGAAAGCCAAAGTTACAGAAAAAGGGCGACATCAAAGTGGCAGAACTAGCCCTATTGTTTAGCGCAAATTCGGCCAAGGACAAAAATGAGACCCAGTCATCCTGATCAGCAGATATGAAACATCTCAAGTAGGATTCCAAAGTCTGGTTTGTTCCCTCAGTCTGCCCATTGGTCTGAGGATGAAATGCAGAGGAGAAAGATATCTGAATTACCAGTTTGGAACAAAAAGCTCTCCAAAATCTGGAAACAAACTGGACTCCTCTGTCCGACACAATGTTCTCAGGAATCCCATGCAACCGAACCACCTGTTGTAAAAACAAGGGTAACAACTCAGAAGAAGATTGCAACTTTGGGAGTGGTACAAGATGGACCATCTTAGAAAATCTATGACAGATGACCCAGATAAGTCATTCTCTGAGAGACAGGAAGATCAGAAATAAAATCCATTGAGGTATGAGTCCATGGCCTCCTGGGCACCGGCAGGGGCATCAACAACCCACTAGAAGGAGAACAGGGCTTGGACCGAGAACAAGTCCCACAGGACTGCACAAAATTCCTGACATCATGAGATAAGGCAGGCCACCAAAAAGACCGACTCACCAAATCTCTGGTAGCAAAAATACCTGGATGACCAGCCAACGTGGAGCAATGAATTTCAAACATTACTCTTTTCCTCCACTGGTTAGGGACATACAACGATCAGGTTTGTCCTCCTGAAATTCCTCCAGGGCACTTCTCAAATCGGGTGAGATAGCAAAAAGAACTACACCCTCATTTAGAATGGTAGTAAGCTCGGTCACATCAAAAGAATCCGCAAGGAAACTCCTAGAAAGGGCGTCCGCCTTAACATTCTTAGTGCCCGGAAGAAAAGAGACCACAAAATTAAAACGCGTGAAAAACAAGGCCCATCTAGCCTGTCTAGGATTCAAGCGTTTGGCTGACTCAAGATAAATCAAATTCTTGTGGTCGGTGAGGATCACAACTTGATGTCTAGCTCCCTCCAACCAATGTCTCCACTCTTCAAATGCCCATTTCATGGCCAACAATTCCCGATTCAGTTGGGGACAATTTTCGAGAAAAGAAGGCACAGGGATTCATCTTAGAAGTCACCGGATCTCTTTGGGACAAAACGACTCCTGCACCAATCTCAGAAGCATCTACCTCCAACTGAAATGGGAGTGAGGCATCAGGTTGCCGTAGAACCAGAGCAGAAGTGAATCTTCGCTTAAGCTCCTTAAATGCCGAGACTGCCTCTGGAGACCAATTCACCACATCAGCGCCCTTTTTGGTCAAATCAGTCAGTGGTTTAACAATACCAGAAAAATTACTTATAAATTTACGGTAGAAATTAGCAAAACCCAAAAACTTCTGGAGAGCCTTCAAAGAAGTGGGCTGAACCCAATCATAAATGGCCTATATCTTGGTCGGGTCCATTTCAATAGCCGACAGGGACAAAATAAATCCCAAAAATGAAATCCTCTGTACACCAAAGAGGCACTTCGATCCCTTAACAAACATGGAATTTTCCCTCAAAATCCGGAACACAGTCCGGACATGTTCCACATGAGAATCCCAATCACTGGAAAAGATCAAAATATCATCCAGATAAATTATCAAAAACTTATCCACAAAGTCCCGGAAAATATCGTTCATAAAAGACTGGAAGACAGAAGGGGCATTAGTGAGCCCAAAAGGCATCACCAGGTACTCAAAATGTCCCTCCAGAGTATTAAATGCCATCTTCCATTCATCCCCGTGCTTGATGAGAATAAGATTATACGCCCCTCTGAGGTCAAGCTTGTTAAACCAACAGGCACTTTTAACTCTGGAAAATAAATCAGAAATCAGGGGTAACGGGTACTGATATTTAACAGTGATCTTGTTAAGGGAACGATAGTCAATACATGGCCTTAATGAACCATCTTTCTTGGCCACAAAAAAAACAGCACCTAAAGGTGAAGAGGATGGTCTAATATGACCCTTCTCCAACGACTCCTTGATATAAGATCGCATAGCATCATGTTCGGGTACCGATAAGTTGAAAAGCCGACCCTTGGGAAATTTACACTCGGGCATTAACTCAATCGCACAATCATATCTCCTATGAGGAGGCAAAGACGCAGACTTACTCTCACTGAATACATCGGAAAAATCAGTCAAACAGTCAGGAATATCATGAGACTGGGGAGAGGTGGAGAAATCAGGAGTGTCACTAAGAGTTGACAACCCCAACTCACCACAGACACAGATTTCCAATCTAAAACAGGATTATGAGTTTGCAACCAAGGGAAACCCAGAACAATAGTATCATGCAAATTGTGCAACACCAAAAATTTACAATTTTCTTGGTGGTCCGGGGCGACCCGCATTATCACCTGGGTCCAAAACTGGAGTTTATTCTCCGCCAAAGGAGTAGCATCAATACCCCTCAAAGGGATGGGAGTCCGCAGGGGTATCATGGGAAAACCACAATGTTTAGCAAAGTCCAAATCCAACAGATTCAAAGCTGCTCCTGAATCAACAAAAGCCTTAGCGGAAAATGTAGACAAGGAGCAGATCAGGGTAATCACCAAAAGGAACTTAGGCTGTACACTGCCCGCCGCAAATGTGTGAGCAAAACGTTTTTCTCGCTTAGGGCAGACAGCAATAGTATGAGATACATCCCCGCAGAAAAAACACAACTTATTACGCCTTCTAAACTCCTGACATTGCGCCCTAGACAAAACCCTATCACATTGCATGGGTTCAGAAGTTCGTTCGAAAGGCGACAACGCCTCTCGTATAGTTTTACGTTCACATAAACGCTGATCAATTTGAATGGCCAATGACAGAGTTGTCAAGACCAGAGGGAACAGGAAATCCCACCATAACATCTTTTACGGTTTCTGCCAAACCCTTCCGAAAGAGAGCTGCTAGGGCATTGTCATTCCATTTAGTAAGAACCGCCCACTTTCGGAATTTTTGATAATATAACTCTGCAGAATCCTGACCCTGGTTCAATGCCAATAAAGTTTTCTCAGCTTGATCAATAGCATTAGGTTCATGTATTGTAAGGGTTCCAATGGATTGTAATGAATAAGAAAATGCTTACACAAGAATTGAATTTACTAAACTGATTTTCTTAATAAGTGATAAGATCAAATAATAAACAGTATAAAACTATAAATACATATGCATTAATCAGAAACAAGCATTATTCATACATTACATTATTCAGATAGATGTCAACCACTCATCCTCCAGGAGACAAGAGAGAGCGAGAACATGTGTCCTAGTTCTTTTAAAATGTCCAGCTAAAAGGTGTGTCCAGCCCCACCATATGGGGAATGATGTCACAAGTCTATTGTCCATTGGCTATAAACACATCCCCTCAATACCTGTTTTAACCAGTATATAATACAGGAAGCTGGAGTAGGGGGCCTCATGTGTGCCACATGGCAGAAATACAGCAAGCTGGAGGAGGGGCTTCGGAGCACATGATAACATCCATGGGGAAAGTTAACACACCCAATCTAATTAGGGTAATTGCCTTGAATATCAATGGTCCTTTGTTGATGGATAAACAAATGACCAGTAATTTACATTCCTTTATCTTAAGTAGGTTTCAGTGACCTTTTGCTTACTCATCTCAGTGTATATTATATTAAACTGATTGAAACCATATAAAAATAACTCATAGTATACATTCCACCCCTTGGTTTCAATCACTTTAATTAACCTGCCACTAAACTGTACCATTTATCATTATGTGCATTGCTCCTTTATATATTTATTTATTTATTTGCTACCAATAGAAAACCGCTTGGTAAAAAATAACATCCTGGGCTTAAAATGGAACAAAAACAACATTGGACCAACAGGTACTGAAATATCAAATGTCTGTAGAAATCTTCTTTCTTCTGATCTTCTTGACCGCAATTTTTAAATGGGTCTCTGTTGCAGGGAAGCACGGGGATTATTATGCCCTCATCACTTTGGGGTGACTTCACTACTTTCCCTGGTTAGCAAAAGAACAGACTCTAAAGAGCAATCTGTCCCTGCCCTTCATGACATTAACCCCTCGTTTCTCCAAAGCAATGGGTGAGGGAAGTGCAGGTGTCCATGGCTGAGCATAAGAGTACCTTTCATCTTCTATTGCTGCAGCTGTTCAGGGCCTCACTCTATATGCCATTTGCATCAGCTGGCAGTCATGAGGATTCACCCTGGTTGACGGTTCAGCATCATCTGGGCTCTGTCTCAGCGCTCAATTGGACATCTTCAGATGGACTCCTTTTTCACTATTGCAGGAATGAACTATTTACTGTGCACTGTATTTACATGTTAATTAAATGGCCAAGGTTTCTTCTTTCACTCCTGCAAACAAACAAAAGGTTAATTACACACCCCAACCCCCAATCCAACATGTAGTGGACTGAAAAGAGAAAAAACAATTCCTTTAAAAAAACAAGAATGCTAAACACAGTACAATTAAAATTCAGAAAATGAGCTCATAAAAAATATACCAAATAAAAAGTAAAAATATAAAAATACCACGTGGATTTTTCTTTGGCTGTGAACCAATTTTAATCAAGGGATATCCATGACAAATACACAAAGCACATACAGTGACAAAGACAAACACTTAGTACAAATAAGTCATCTATTTATCTTGTAAACCCCCCAGTATATTATCAGTCATCTAACTTTAGGTCAGTCTTAAATTCATTGTCTGTACTGTCACTCCCTCTTTGCCTTGTATGTTTCTCTCACAATGGCTCCCACATACAGAATCATCTTATATCTGCTGTGGTCTTTTGCCTTTTAAAACATCAAGGTCTATTACAAACCCTCAGGTGAGGAATGCACATTTATGCATCACCAAGACCAAACCCAATTCATCATATATGAGCCAGTGCATACGTCACAGTATGCTCACAGTATTTCTCTAAGAAACTCTAGAATGAAAACAAACATCATTAGACATCAAAAAATGGCAAAACTGTTAAAACAACAATTTTCAGGGATATTCAAGAACTTTTATAATTAGTCCATGAGGGAATCTTGGCAGGGGGTGTAGTATGAAATGGTATTGGAAGAGTGCAAGGGGCGGTTACAGTGGGGGCTTTGCATGCCTCCATCAGGTGTCCCACCTCTATCTTTCCAACCCCCTATCTCATTTGTCGCCACCCTCTTGGGTCTGGCGAGTTACAATTTACCTTTCCTCCTCACATCTTGCCATCTCCTCAACAGGTCACTTGTAGAGATCCCATCTATATCCTGGAATGGAACTCCACTAGCTATCAGGTCACAAAACAACTCCTTCCTGCTCTTTCTAATTTGAGTATCATCCTCTTTTCTCCTTTCTTGATCTACTCTCTTTACTGTACTATTTTTTGATACTTTTGCTCTCTCTAGAGCAGATAGCTGGGAGATTAAATTGCATGCTGTGTAGACAGTAGTGGAATTTCCCATAAGTGCACTGAACATAGTGAACAATGGGGCTTTGTAAGCAGCTGGGGCACCTTCTATGAACTTATTCTTCATCAATACCTTCAATATTGCAGCATCTGGTCCCTTCCAATCCTCAACAACAGCAAAATGATCATTCAGATCTGGCAAAGGATTGCGAGTTATACCTCCTATGCATGCAATTTCTCTCAATCTCTGAACTCCATCTGCAAGAGTATCCCATCATGTCTGTGGTATTAATTCCATGGGAGAGTCATACACTTGTGCCACAGAATCCCTCACCAAATGCAGCAAAGAGAAAGTCTCTGTAGTGTCCCTTGCACGTCTCATTTTTAGACGTACTATAGGATCAATACAAATACTACAAAGTCCTACTGCCTCAAGACGGTTCAAAATTATAGTATCGGCTCCCTGATCCCATAATCTGAGAATCCATGCTAACAAAGGTTCTCCTGCTTGCTGCCTGTACCTGGTAGCGAATTCTGATAATTCTCCTGCTGTATAATTCCTAGTTTCTTCGGTCATTGAAGCTTCTGCTCCTGTAGCTGCATTTCCTGCATCCATCCTATCTCCACTACGCTGTGTGACTTCTCTCCTAATTTTAGTAGTCACAATCGGTCTGGCTTGCTTTTCTTCCCCATTTGTCTCACAGCCATCCCATTCTAGCAAATCTGACCATTTCTCACGTGCAATCATGGTTCTAATCTGTGCAGTATGAATATCTGACACTGGCTGCTGTCTCCTCCTGCGCCTATTCTTATTCACATTTTTCATTACATAAGCTTCAAAATTCCTTTGCATATTGTCATGCTGTTTCATTTGGTCTCTCAAGGCTGATTGCAAGCTAATCCTTTGCTCTATAGCTGTATGAAGCTCTAAATGCAAATTGTCTATCTCCTCCTGTAAGCTTTGAGACACTTGCACAAAAATCCATTCAACGGCTGCTGCAGCTTTCTGCTCTTTTGCATCATACCTTGAGAGATCAAATTTTGCAGCCACTTCCTGGGGATTTGATAACCGCTGTCCCTCCATATATTTGTTACATTCCTGTGCCATTGGGGTCCACTTTCCTGGTAACACCCATTCTGGCAAAGATCTGACACTACTCTCAACTGCTTTCCTACTCTTAACAAACTTATTCAATTTTGCAAACATTTTTATTCAAAACAATCCCACTTCTGACACCAATTTGTATTGTAAGGGTTCCAATGGATTGTAATGAATAAGAAAATGCTCACACGAGAATTGAATTTACTAAATTGATTTCCTTAATAAGTGATAAGATCAAATAATAAACAGTATAAAACTGTAAATACATATGCATTAATCAGAAACAAGCATTATTCATACAATACAATATTCATATAGATGTCGACCACTCATCCTCCAGGAGCCAAGAGAGCGAGAGAACATGTGTCCTAGCTCTTTTAAAATGTCCAGCTAACAGCTAAAAGGTGTGTCCAGCCCCACCATGTGGGGAATGATGTCACAAGTCTATTGTCCATTGGCTATAAACACATCCCCTGAATACCTGTTTTAACCAGTATATAATACAGGAAGCTGGGGTAGGGAGCCTCATGTGTGCCACATGGCAGAAATACAGCAAGCTGGAGGAGGGGCTTCGGAGCACATGATAACATCCATGGGGAAAGTTAACACACCCAGTCTAATTAGGGTAATTGCCTTGAATATCAATGGTCCTTTGTTGATGGATAAACAAATGACCAGTAATTTACATTCCTTTATCTTAAGTAAGTTTCAGTGACCTTTTGCTTGCTCATCTCAGTGTATATTATATTAAACTGATTGAAACCATATAAAAATAACTCATAGTATACAGTTCATCATACAACAACCCCAATGCTTGAAAAAACGCATCCACATTAGCCAGAATAGGATCACCGGGTGTCCAAGGAAAGGCCCAATCCTGGGGATCGCCGCATAGCAGGGAGATGACAATTTTAACCTGATGCACAGAGCTCCCCGATGAGTTAGGTTTCAAAGCAAAAAATAGTTTATAATTATACTTAAAATTCAAAAATTTAGACAGATCCCCAGAAAACACATCAGGAGTAGGGATTTTTGGTTCAAGAGCAGATGATTGAGTGAGATAGGCAGAAATTCCCCACACTTCAGCAGCGAGCTGCTCAACACAATCAGACAATTGCTTAGTCTCCATTTAGACAAAAAATATCCTCCTACAACCCCAGAAAAAAAAAAGAGGAAAAATATATTAAAAAAATTCTGACACTTTTTTTTTTTTAATTCTCTCCTTCTTTGGAGCACTCTAGAGTCTACAGTTAGGCTGGTGATTCTGTTATGAATGGGAACTGAGGAGGATAGCAGGCCCAAGCTAAGCTACAGAAAACCAGAGAGGTTGGTAACTAAGCGGATGCAGACTCCTGATCCTGTCCACACAACTAGCAGTAGCCGTGGAGTATGCCTACGATGATCCTAGATGCCTTGGCAAAGCCGGAGCGCTAACTAAGCCTAAAGCAAGAAAGGGGAAATCTAAACTGCCCCGGAGCAGACCCCAAAGGAATAGATTGTCGGTGAGACAAGACGAAAACACAAACGCAGGCAGAAAAATAGACTGAGCAAACGATGGGGCCCACACTGACTAGACAGGACAGGAAAGGAAAGACACTGTCTGCAATCACGCAAAAAACCCTGCAAAAGTGGGGGCACGAAAAATTTTGCCAGTATGGGGCCACGAAATTCCTAGTGATAGCCCTGCTTACGCCTAGCAAAAAAAAAGCCACAAGGCTGGAGTTTGGTGCGCTACTACTTGACAAAAGTAGAGAATCCTTTTAAGACCAAAACTGGGCCTCCTTAAAGGATTGCCCAGGTTGCGCTAATGAGATCTTATCTGTTTAAAGAAAAATTACAAATTAAAGAGAAAAAGGAAAATTAAAGCTGTGATGTGCCTGGATGTATTGAACTCCTCAAACACTACATACAGTGGGGAAAAAAAGTATTTAGTCAGTCAGCAATAGTGCAAGTTCCACCACTTAAAAAGATGAGAGGCGTCTGTAATTTACATCATAGGTAGACCTCCACTATGGGAGACAAACTGAGAAAAAAAAATCCAGAAAATCACATTGTCTGTTTTTTTTTTCATTTTATTTGCATATTATGGTGGAAAATAAGTATTTGGTCAGAAACAAGCAATCAAGATTTCTGGCTCTCACAGACCTGTAACTTCTTCTTTAAGAGTCTCCTCTTTCCTCCACTCATTACCTGTAGTAATGGCACCTGTTTAAACTTGTTATCAGTATAAAAAGACACCTGTGCACACCCTCAAACAGTCTGACTCCAAACTCCACTATGGTGAAGACCAAAGAGCTGTCAAAGGACACCAGAAACAAAATTGTAGCCCTGCACCAGGCTGGGAAGACTGAATCTGCAATAGCCAACCAGCTTGGAGTGAAGAAATCAACTGTGGGAGCAATAATTAGAAAATGGAAGACATACAAGACCACTGATAATCTCCCTCGATCTGGTGCTCCACGCAAAATCCCACCCCGTGGGGTCAGAATGATCACAAGAACGGTGAGCAAAAATCCCAGAACCATGCGGGGGGACCTAGTGAATGAACTGCAGAGAGCTGGGACCAATGTAACAAGGCCTACCATAAGTAACACACTACGCCACCATGGACTCAGATCCTGCAGTGCCAGACGTGTCCCACTGCTTAAGCCTGTACATGTCCGGGCCTGTCTGAAGTTTGCTAGAGAGCATTTGGATGATCCAGAGGAGTTTTGGGAGAATGTCCTATGGTATGATGAAACCAAACTGGAACTGTTTGGTAGAAACACAACTTGTCGTGTTTGGAGGAAAAAGAATACTGAGTTGCATCCATCAAACACCATACCTACTGTAAAGCATGGTGGTGGAAATATCATGCTTTGGGGCTGTTTCTCTGCAAAGGGGCCAGGACGACTGATCCGGGTACATGAAAGAATGAATGGGGCCATGTATCGTGAGATTTTGAGTGCAAACCTCCTTCCATCAGCAAGGGCATTGAAGATGAAACGTGGCTGGGTCTTTCAACATGACAATGATCCAAAGCACACCACCAGGGCAACGAAGGAGTGGCTTCGTAAGAAGCATTTCAAGGTCCTGGAGTGGCCTAGCCAGTCTCCAGATCTCAACCCTATAGAAAACCTTTGGAGGGAGTTGAAAGTCCGTGTTGCCAAGCGAAAAGCCAAAAACATCACTGCTCTAGAGGAGATCTGCATGGAGGAATGGGCCAACATACCAACAACAGTGTGTGGCAACCTTGTGAAGACTTACAGAAAACGTTTGACCTCTGTCATTGCCAACAAAGGATATATCACAAAGTATTGAGATGAAATTTTGTTTCTGACCAAATACTTATTTTCCACCATAATATGCAAATAAAATGAAAAAAAAAACAGACAATGTGATTTTCTGGATTTTTTTTTCTCAGTTTGTCTCCCATAGTTGAGGTCTACCTATGATGTAAATTACAGACGCCTCTCATCTTTTTAAGTGGTGGAACTTGCACTATTGCTGACTGACTAAATACTTTTTTTCCCCACTGTATCTCCAGTGATCAACTGCTTGATTTCTACTGTTAATTTTCTTAAAAGATATTTTATCGTTATCTTAGTGTGGCCGTTTTTAATTTTACTTCTGAGATGTCAGATGAATAGTTATTAAGGCCTCATTCACACTGGCGTATAAATTAGATGAGTGTAATCCGATAAAAAAAAAATCGGATTGCTCTCGGACCTGGTCCCCTGCCAGACATCTTATGCAGGCGATGTTATTCCCAGGAATGGAGAATGAACAATAACGTCCTGATGATATCGCAAGAGCAAGACTATTCATCTGTGCATGCCCCGCCACCGAAAATGACTGCGCCTGCACGAGATGTCAGTCTCTGTGACCTCCTCCTCCATCTGAGGTCTCGCACAGGTACCATTATTCATGGGGTGGCACATGTGCAGATGGGCTGTCTGGCTTTTGCATCTTCAACAGGACATTATGGCACATACGGCTCCCCCTCTCCCACTCTCGAACATAAAAGCTCCTCAGTGAGATTTTGGCCAGGGGAGCAGGTGAAAGAGAAGAGTGACCTGCTAATTTCTGGCAGGAGAACAGAAGCAGAAGGAAAAAGAGGGAGAGAGGCAGGGGAGCTGGAAGTACAGGCCAAGCCTCTGCACTTGCAAGTTCATTTGACGAATTCGCTGATGGGTTACAAGACAACTGAAACACAGACTTATAACATAAAAGGTATGGAAATGATCATTATAGGTACTGACATAGTGATATTACTTTGGGGACTAAAAACCTGCTGACAGGTTTCTTGATTCCCTTTTTTTAGTTTAGAAATTGGAAATAAAGATTTTCAAGTTAGGTAGATGAGAGAAGGGGGGGATCACTCTACAGTACAGGCGGTTTTTGACTGTGTACAATTCCTTCTCATTAGAAGAATCCACTGAAGGTGTGACGGATGATGCGAGAGAGATCGGGCAGAATCCCACCTCTGCCACCAAATGTGACGAACTACCAACTCGTCACCCACCTAAAGTCACTATTACGTCTGACAGATCATGTAATGCGGTCTCCCCACTATCACCAACGTGATGTTCTGCACCCCCTGGGGTCATGTAAAGTCAACTTGGAACAGTTTTACATAGACACTCCCCTGAACACAAGGGCTCAGGGAGGCACCAAGAGTGAGAGAATGTGGACCATGTAGTCACTGACGTGACACCACACTCACAACCCTGATAGGCTGAGAGGCCGCTCTCACTAGCATCAGTGAGACAGAGCCCTGCCAGCCTGGTAGAACTGACACCAGTTCCTCATTAGATATAAGACCTGTCCATTAATGGGGTTACATTCATCCAGAAGCCAGTCCAGGTAGAATAAAAAGTTAAGCCAAGAAATGGACGTGTGAATTCGTGGATCGAGATAAAATAGCAGCCCAAGGTTAAATTATATATTTACTCGCCTTAAGGGCACACTAGGCAACACTGGCTTTCGGGAGAGGGGTTGCCACTTGTGGGCCCCTCTGTTCCATGACTTCTCCCCACATGATATGTCGTCAAAACCTCCCCAGAGAAAAAGCAATAAGCCATACTGTACAGGAGCATTTAACCCCTTTGGGTCACTCCCCTCCTGCAATCTGGGCTGAACCTAAATCCCTTCTCCTTGCCTCTGGCAGCTAAAAACTCCAACAGCTAAGATGAGTCATAACTCTTTAATGGACTGTCCTAGGGAGGCAGTTTTGGCGCTATCGGATCCAACTGGGCCCCTGATATGCATTAAGACCAAACACGGTTGTTCTATGTATCTCTATACCCCTGTGTGCTAGAACGGGTCGAGACCCAGTCAGGCATGTACCATGTTCTGGGGATCTCAGAAATATACACAATGTTTGCTAGGATGTATAGTATCTCCATAACTCCTTATGGAATCATAGCTGACTCAACAAAGCAGTTTAGATGGCATGGTATCCACATGGCAAGCAAGCCATTTGTTCTGAGCTTAGCTGGCTCAAGGTGTGAGATCTATTACTCACAGCATTTTGATGCTTGACCCCTCCCCCTACTGCTGCTAGCCGTACACGGAAGTCGATCTATGTGTTCTGTTACAGCTGAACATTTTCAGAAAGATTGTAAGCTGTCAATAAATCCCCCATCCTTCACAGACAGTAATCAGATTCTAAAGTGTTCTCGGATCTCCAACAATCAGCTGCAATCTGACAGCAAGTGTTCACTTCACCTACGCTGCCATCACATGGCAAATAAAAGAGAATAGGTTACCAGTTGTGCCAGTGGCAGTACTACCGGGGCAGAAATGCTGCACTAAATCAACAGTTATATCCGCAATAACATCAACACAACATAAGGGTAATTTTAGACTAGGCCTTTTTGCTGTGATGTTTTCTGCAGCAAAACCTGATTTCTTAGAAGGAAAGAAGCTGAGGCAAAAATGCATGTTCATTCACATGTCACATACAGGAAAATCACACTGCAGGTTAGAACAGAATAGACAGTTTAGATATATACACATAGAATGCATAGATATATAGATGTCAGTGACACACATATATACTGTATATGTATATATTACACAGAAAGATAGAAGAAAAGCCGGCAATTCATCTGCCGTGTGCTGTAAAATCACTGCAGGGGCCAACAGGATAGAAGAGATGGATTACATACAGTAAATACACAAAATATACAGTGGGGAAAAAAAGTATTTAGTCAGTCAGCAATAGTGCAAGTTCCACCACTTAAAAAGATGAGAGGCGTCTGTAATTTACATCATAGGTAGACCTCAACTATGGGAGACAAACTGAGAAAAAAAAATCCAGAAAATCACATTGTCTGGGTTTTTTTTCATTTTATTTGCATATTATGGTGGAAAATAAGTATTTGGTCAGAAACAAAATTTCATCTCAATACTTTGTGATATATCCTTTGTTGGCAATGACAGAGGTCAAACGTTTTCTGTAAGTCTTCACAAGGTTGCCACACACTGTTGTTGATATGTTGACCCATTCCTCCATGCAGATCTCCTCTAGAGCAGTGATGTTTTTGGCTTTTCGCTTGGCAACACGGACTTTCAACTCCCTCCAAAGGTTTTCTATAGGGTTGAGATCTGGAGACTGGCTAGGCCACTCCAGGACCTTGAAATGCTTCTTACGAAGCCACTCCTTCGTTGCCCTGGCAGTGTGCTTTGGATCATTGTCATGTTGAAAGACCCAGCCACGTTTCATCTTCAATGCCCTTGCTGATGGAAGGAGGTTTGCACTCAAAATCTCACGATACATGGCCCCATTCATTCTTTCATGTACCCGGATCAGTCGTCCTGGCCCCTTTGCAGAGAAACAGCCCCAAAGCATGATGTTTTCACCACCATGCTTTACAGTAGGTATGGTGTTTGATGGATGCAACTCAGTATTCTTTTTCCTCCAAACACGACAAGTTGTGTTTCTACCAAACAGTTCCAGTTTGGTTTCATCAGACCATAGGACATTCTCCCAAAACTCCTCTGGATCATCCAAATGCTCTCTAGCAAACTTCAGACGGGCCCGGACATGTACAGGCTTAAGCAGTGGGACACGTCTGGCACTGCAGGATCTGAATCCATGGTGGCGTAGTGTGTTACTTATGGTAGGCCTTGTTACATTGGTCCCAGCTCTCTGCAGTTCATTCACTAGGTCCCCCCGCGTGGTTCTGGGATTTTTGCTCACCGTTCTTGTGATCATTCTGACCCCACGGGGTGGGATTTTGCGTGGAGCACCAGATCGAGGGAGATTATCAGTGGTCTTGTATGTCTTCCATTTTCTAATTATTGCTCCCACAGTTGATTTCTTCACTCCAAGCTGGTTGGCTATTGCAGATTCAGTCTTCCCAGCCTGGTGCAGGGCTACAATTTTGTTTCTGGTGTCCTTTGACAGCTCTTTGGTCTTCACCATAGTGGAGTTTGGAGTCAGACTGTTTGAGGGTGTGCACAGGTGTCTTTTTATACTGATAACAAGTTTAAACAGGTGCCATTACTACAGGTAATGAGTGGAGGAAAGAGGAGACTCTTAAAGAAGAAGTTACAGGTCTGTGAGAGCCAGAAATCTTGATTGCTTGTTTCTGACCAAATACTTATTTTCCACCATAATATGCAAATAAAATGAAAAAAAAAACAGACAATGTGATTTTCTGGATTTTTTTTTCTCAGTTTGTCTCCCATAGTGGAGGTCTACCTATGATGTAAATTACAGACGCCTCTCATCTTTTTAAGTGGTGGAACTTGCACTATTGCTGACTGACTAAATACTTTTTTTCCCCACTGTAGTTATATACTGTAGCTATATGTGACAAATATAATTAGTACAGTGTGTGTGTGCAGCTTACTGTACATGTATTTAATTAAAGATTATTCTTCTGAAAAAAATAGCGTGGGCTCCCGCATAATTTTCTTAACCAGCAGACAGAAAGCCGACGGCTGGGAGCCGATATTTATACTAGCGCCAGGGTCTGGCTAGTAATGGCAGATCAGCAGCAACTCCTTCAGCGCATTCGCCAGCTAGAGTGCCGGTTGACTACTCTTGAGAGTGTCACTGCAGCGGCGAAGTCTTCGGAGGCTGCTGTACAGGCGATCGCAGAGGCGGTTTCACGTATGTCCACGTCCTCCCACGCGCCGACAGTTACCTGCCTCCCGCTGCCCGATAAATTTTCTGGCGATGGCACCTCCTGTAGGGGTTTCGAAAGCCAGCGCTCTATCCAGCTGGAGTTACTGGCTGCGCGAGTCCCTACGGAACGGGCCAAGGTGGGGTTTATTGTTTCCCTTCTGTCGGGCAAGGCGTTAGAGTGGGCTACGCAACTATGGGAGCGTGGTGACCCAGAGGTTCGGACCACTGCTCAGTTTCTAACAGCTATTAAGCTGGTCTTCCTTCTTCAGCTACTCGCTTTGACTCAGGAATCCCTCTCGGTTAGCCAGTATGCCGTTCGTTTTCGGACACTGGCTTCCGAGCTGGAGTGGTCTGATAAAGCACTCATCCCTGTGTTTTGGAGAGGTTTGGCAGAGCATGTTAAGGATGCTCTCTCTACCAGAGAGGTTCCTGCAAGTTTGGAAGAGCTGATTGCCATTTCCACCCGCATTGATCTCCGTTTTTCGGAGCGCAGTCTGGAGCGTGCTCAATCCAAATGGTAGGTTACCTCGGCTCCCAACTTTTTTGAGCCTCTCGAACCACCCGAGCCAGAGACTCCACTCCCAGAGCCCATGGAGGTGTCTTGTGCCGTTCTCGAAGCGCATCCGGCGCAAAACTCCATTTGCGGTTACCATTGCCAACGCGCTGTTTCTCAGGACAACAGTGTCCAGCAATGGCCAAACTCTGTGCCGCCGGGCAAGACCTTTGTCCCTCCCCACCTTCGGCCGAAGGTCCTCGCGTGGGCACACACGTCCAGGGCGGGTGGTCACTGTGGCTACATGCAGACCACAAAACTCCTGGCGGGGTCGTATTGGTGGCCGCACAGGGCTCGGGACATTAAAAAATATATTCAGGCATGCGCCTCATGTGCTTTTGATAGCCTCCTTAAACAGAGAGTGGAGACGTCTTCCGACACACCGCGGTGTTCCATTTCAACTTATGCTCCGGGTGGTTTTGCCGCGCCCGTTGTCTCCCACGTGTCCCTTCATAAACCTGGCGATCCTGCCGCCTCTGATACCTTCCACGTGTCCCGGCTTTCAGTGTCACCTACCGGGACATCAGACGTGCCCCTGGATGATTCTGAGGCCTATGCCTCTGATGGGCACAGGGTGGTGGATTGGAAGGCTCAGAGAGGAGGGGGCCCTAGGAGGGGGGTAATGTTAGGCATCAGGTTTCTACGTCTGCAGGAATCCAGAGCCTCACATTCCGCGGTCTCCTGCTGTCTACTGCAGAGATTACTTTGCAGCAGACCGCTCCAGAGACTAAGTTCCTCTGTGCTCATACTGGGCATGATAATGAGACGATCTCCCATTGGAGATCAGGAGTCATGTGCCCAGGTCCTGCTCCAGATCTCATTGGTCCATCTCGGAGATCTGGAAGGTCCCGAACGGCTATAAAAAGCGCGCATGACCGTTCGCCCATGCGCTAGTATAGACTATACTTGCTATGTGTGAATGGTGACGGATGTATGGTTCTTGTGACTGACTCATTATAAAACCCCTTCCCTCTGATATTACGCATGTGGATAGGGAATTAGTTTAGCTGTCAGCGCCAGTCAGTGGCAAGCCTTAAGCCACTGTGCACACCGCACCGCTACGCTAGCGTCCGACATTGCGCTTGCTTTCTATCTTTGTCGTCGAGTGGCAGTGTCCTACGCTGCGTTGCAGTTGCAGCTCTTCTTGGCGTTCGCAGAAGCGACGCCGCACACACGGTAGGTCTAGAGGGACGAAGCTCCTCTGTCTTGGGTCCTGCTCCTGTGACCAGATACCGTGTGTGCATTTACCTGAGGCCTGTGTCTCTAACAGGTTCAGCATTTTGTATGCTTTTGTTGCGGCACCTCTGTGTGTGAACAGAGCCCGCTCTGCGCACTCCGGGTGAAGTTGAATCCGTGCGCATCATACCGCCATATTGCTCCTCTGTCATTACCTAGCAGCGGTGTAACACCTACTGCACGGTGGACCCCGAGCGGCGAACGCACTTTATTATTTATTTTTATTTAGTGCGTTCTGCCGTTCCTAACAGTGAGAGAAACGAAATAGGAATCTTGTGGTTTCCGAATAGGATTCTTTAAGCTTAGTCCTTTTGGTATTAATTGCTCCTTCTTGAATCGTGTTAAAAAGAAGATATCACTATCCAGTTCCATAGATGTACAGTACATTCTGGTATCCTCCATTTAGTAAAACGAAAAAAAAGTGGTTTGGTACCGTGTTAGCCAGTAAAAAAAAAATATATAAAGTGCTCTCAGTGAGAGAAACAAAATAGGAATCTTGTGGGGGATTATAGAATTAGTAATGGATAGGTGACTTATAGATGCCTCTCCATTAGTAATCAGTGGGCTTGATGTCACCTGACAATACAAAGGTGATATCGGTCCCACAAATATAAACCCCACTTGCCACTGCTAAAGGGCAAGTGGGAAGAGTCGGACAAAGCGCCTGTCTGGGTGGCTGTGGGCTGCTATTTTTAGGCTGGGGAGTCAATATCCATGGTCCCTTACCAGCCTGAGAATACCAGCCCCCAGCTGTCTGCTTTAGCAAGGCTGGTTGTCAAAAATGGGGGGGACCCCACACACGCCTTTTTTTTAGATTTAAATAATTTAAAAAAAATAGCGTGGGGACCCCTCTATTCTTGATAACCAGCCTTGCTAACGCTAACAGCTGAGGGTTGCATACCCCCAGCTGTGAATTTTGCCTGGCTGGTTATCAAAAAAAGGGGGGAACCCACGCAGGTTTTTTTTAATTATTTATTTACAGCACAGGAGCAGCTGGTGAATACTCCCATCATCCGCTCCTGCTCTCACTATTATTAGCGGCAGCAGGTGTCGGCTGATGGGAGCTGTAGTCCCATCAGCTGACACCAGTGACTGGAGGTAAACTTTATACCTCTAATCACAACAGAGTGCTCACTCTGTGACAGCGTTGGAACTCTGGATTTCTGACCGGCGGGGAAACCATCAGAAGCGGTGTTTGTCACGCTGCCACATCCTGCTGTCCTTGACTTTTCGGCTACGGCCACACTATCAGTATTTGTTCAGTATTTTTTCTCAGCATTTGTGAGCCAAAACCAGGTGAGGAACAATCAGAGGACAAGGTATAATAGAAACAAGTGCACCAATTCTGCATGTTTGACCCACTCCGGGTTTTGGCTTACAAATTCTGATGTGAAATACTCACTAAATACTGATAGTGTGGCCCTAGCCTTCTGCAGCAAATACTCTGCAAAAAAAAGTCAAAATGCGTATTTGCAGCAATTTTTCAGAATCCATTCAAGTCAATGGTTGAAAAACGTTGCAAAAATGCAGAAAAAAAGCTTAAAAAGTGACATGCTCTATGTAAAAAAAAAAACCAAACGCTGCAAAGCACAAAATCCTGGTGACAAAAAACCAAATGTGTGTGCACGAGATTTCAGAAATCTCATAGGCTTTATGGTACTGTAAAAAGCAGCAGAAAATTAGCATTAAAAAACACAGCAAAAACGCCCAGTGTGAACTTACCCTAATGCTGGTTTTATAAAACATGGAGGATTTGCATACCCTAAATGCGGCTTCTTTAATTACATATAAAAAATGACTAAAAAGCAATACTTAGTGCCTTGTATTTTAGATATGGGAAACTTTTAAATTATCAAAAATAATCAAGAAAATTACATTTATTTTTCAGTAACATTCAGTAAGTTTGGATAAAAGTCTGTATTTTGCCATGCTGTATGTCAACAATATTATAGAAAACAACAAAAATGATATTATAGGCAAATTCTGTAAATTAAGTAGACAGTGAGGAATTAAAAGAATAAAGAATATGGGCATATAAATGGTAATAAATATATTTTTATTAGCTTTTGATAAAAAGGCTTTAAATACAGTTTTAGGGACAGTTTTTTAAAAAGAGCAGGAACCTGCAATAAAGAAAAAAAAGCACATTTTTCTTCAGCCCCCCATGCCAGTGCTTTTTCCATCTGTGTCCATAGTTGATGCCATGAGGTATGACTGCGGGGGCCAATCGCTCAAGGCTATCATGTTTTGAACACAGTATCATTAAGATCTGCCACAGCCGATAGACACATAATTCATGATGTGCTGTCCCTATGGATGCAATGTCACTTGTCACTGCTGGCTTCCAAATCTAGGGAACCATCTGAATAATAAGGGTAACATGCAGATTCCCAATCTTGTTGAACAACGCCTTAAATATTAATCTGTAATGAAACCTATTGCCAAAGTGTAAAGATCCAGACCTGTGACCCGACATAACGGCCCCAATACCAATAAGTTAATCATGTCACTATTGCCTTCCCACATTGATGAATCACTGACTCTGGGAAGACTCTTGCAGAATTGTGATAGCTTGCTCATAATCCTCAATGGCTTCCTTAGCCAATCCCATTCTTCCTCTTATATCCGCTCTTAACTTGTACATCAAAGGATCTCCAGGTTGAAGAAACAAAGCTGTAAAAAAAAAAATGATGCATGGTGACATCCTTTGGATTACATTGCTGAAGAGTCAATTTAAGAATTTCAGAAGCAATTACAAAGAATACTTCCATTATAGAGGCACGAACAAAGAAATATAGAAATGAATGAAACAAGTACACACTATGGAGAGATCCTATACATACAGTGCATTGAGAAAGTATTTGGCTCCCTGGAACTTTTCAACCTTTCCCCACATATCATGCTTCAAACATAAATATGCCAAATGTAAATTTCTGGTGAAGAATCAACAACAAGTGGGACACAATTATGAAGTTGAACGAATTGGTTATTTTAAACTTTTGTGGAAATTCAAAAACTGAAAAGTGGGGCGTGCAATATTATTCGGCCCCTTTACTTTCAGTGCAGCAAGCTCACTCCAGAAGTTCATTGAGGATCTCTTAATGATCCAATGTTGTCCTAAATGACTAATGATGATAAATATAATCCACCTGTTTGTAATCAAGTCTCCGTATAAATGCACCTGCTCTGTGATAGTATCAGGGTTCTGTTTGAAGTACAGAGAGCATCATGAAGACCAAGGAACACAACAGGCAGGTCCGTGATACTGTTGTGGAGAAGTTTAAAGCCAGATTTGGATACAAAATGATTTCCAAAACTTTAAACATCCCAAGGAGTACTGTGCAAGCGATCATATTGAAATGATAGGAGTATCATACCACTGCAAATCTAACAAGACCCGGCCGTCCCTCTAAAAACTTTCATCTCAAGCAAGGAGAAGACTGATCAGAGATGCAGCCAAGAGGCCCATGATCACTCTGGATGAACTGCAAAGATCTACAGCTGAGGTGGGACAGTCTGTCCATAGGACAGCAATCAGTCGTACACTGCACAAATCTGGCCTTTATGGAAGAGTGGCAAGAAGAAAGCCAGTTCTCAAAGATATCCATAAAAAGTGTTGTTTAAAGTTTGCAACAAGCCAACTGGGAGACACACCAAACATGTGGAAGAAGGTGCTCTGGTCAGATGAAACCAAAATCAAAGTTTTTGGCAGCAATGCCAAATGATATGTTTGGTGTAAAGGCAGCACAGCTCATCACCCTGAATGCACCATCCCCACTGTCAAACATGGTGGTGGCAGCATCATGGTTTGGGCCTGCTTTTCTTCAGCAGGGACAGAGAAGATGGTTAAAATTGATGGGAAGATGAATGGAGCCAAATACAGGACCATTCTTGAAGAAAACCTGTTGGAGTCTGGAAAAGACCCGAGACTGGGACGGAGATTTGTCTTCCAACAAGACAATGATCCCAAACATAAAGCAAAATCTACAATGGAATGGTTCACAAAGAAACGTATCCAGGTGTTGGAATGGCCAAGTCAAAGTCCAGACTTGAATCCAATCGAGAATCTGTGGAAAGAGCTGAAAACTGCTGTTCACAAACGATCTCCATCAAACCTCACTGAGCTCGAGCTGCTTGCCAAGGAAGAATGGGCAAGAATTTCAGTGTCTCGATGTACAAAACTGATAGACATACCCCAAGTGACTTGCAGCTGTAATCGCAGCAAAAGGTGGCACAACAAAGTATTAAGTTAAAGTGGCCAAATAATATTGCACACCCCATTTTTCAGTTTTTGAACTTCCACAAAAATTTAAAATAACCAATAAATTTCGTTCAACTTCACTATTGTGTCCCACTTCTTGTTGATTCTTCACCAAAAATTTACATTTGGTATCTTTATGTTTGAAGCATGATATGTGGGAAAAGGCTGAAAAGTCCCAGTAAGCCAAATACTTTCGCAATGCACTGTACATAGGTTTAAGCCCCTTCTGTGCAGAAGGCTTGTATAAACAGACAGAAAATTTATCAATCTATCGAGTCAACTATAACGAACTCTATCAAGTATCGTCATCATAACTGGCTGAATGCGGCTGTAATACGACGATATCACGATTAATGCAATAACTGTTATGGCATAATATTTATGTTCTGATATATTAATACAATGTCATATAGAACTATCTATAATTGTATAAGTCTGAGATATTTATATGGATTAACATTAGACACATACCATTATTTGCTGCAGGTTCATGCGTCTATGATGAGACTATACTGCTATTATCCATATTATGGCATTATATATTATCTGCTATTTACTTAAACAAAAAAAGCACCAACAGGAAAAGCAGTCACGAATCCATAAATACATAACTTTTATTGAAAATTCATATAAAATGTGGACATTACATAGCATGGATTGGGGGATATATAAAATTTGTATAAACATACACAGTAGTACAAAGGACCAAACACACCGTATTCACAGCGCCAGGAAAACAATCATTAAGTGTGCTAGACAATGGCTGCATACCCTTAACCAAGGGTTAATACAACCTGTTAAAGATGCATATATACATAGGCTTATAGCTCAACAATTATTACATTACTACCTATAACTAGATTGCCATATTTCCCAGACACAGTGTAAAGGGACTAGTATAAAGCAAGTGCTCAGAACAAAGCGCCATGTCAGTAGAATCATTGCTGTAGCAACATGATTACCTGGGAGTAGTGAGGACGGTGCAGTGAGGCAGGTCCTGTCCACGACGCGCGTTTCGGAGCCGCAGCTCCTTCCTCAGGGGGTTTGAGCACTTGCTTTATACTAGTCCCTTTACACTGTGTCTGGGAAATATGGCAATCTAGTTATAGGTAGTAATAATTGTTGAGCTATAAGCCTATGTATACAGTCATATGTTAAAGTCTGGGCACAACTATTAATGTTAACCTTTTTTCTTTATAACAATTTTGTTTTTTTCAACAGCTATTTCAGTTTCATATATCTAATAAGTGATGGACTCAGTTATATTTCTGGATTCAAATGAGGTTTATTATACTAACAGAAAATGTGCAATCTGCATTTAAACAAAATTTGACCGGTGCAAAAGTATGGGCACCCTTATCATTTTCTTGATTTGAACACTCCTAACTACTTTATACTGACTTCCTGAAGCATTAAATTGGTTTTGTAACCTCATTGAGCTTTGAACTTCATAGCCAGGTGTATCAAATCATGAGAAAAGGTATTTAAGGTGGCCACTTGCAAGTAGTTCTATTTGATTCTCCTATGAAGAGTGGCATCTTGGGCTCCTCAAAACAACTCTCAAATGATCTGAAAACAAAGATTATTCAACATAGCTTTTCAGGGGAAGGATACAAAAAGTTGTCTCAGAGATTTAACCTGTCAGTTTCCACTGTGAGGAACATAGTAAGGAAATGGAAGAACACAGGTACAGTTCTTGTTAAGCCCAGAAGTGGCAGGTCAAGAAAAATATCAGAAAGGCAGAGAAGAAGAATGGTGAGAACAGTCAAGGACAATCCACAGACCACCTCCAAAGACCTGCAGCATCATCTTGCTGCAGATGGTGTCACTGTGCATCGGTGAACAATACAGCGCACTTTGCACAAGGAGAAGCTGTATGGAAGAGTGATGCGAAAGAAGCCGTTTCTGCAAGCACGACACAAACAGAGTCACCTGAGGTATGCAAAAGCACATTTGGACACGCCAGTTACATTTAGGGAAGAAGGTCCTGTGGACTGATAAAACAAAGACTGAGTTGTTTGGTCATACAAAAAGGCGTTATGCATGGAGGCTAAAAAACACAGCATTCCAAGAAAAACACTTGCTACCCACAGTAAAATTTGGTGGAGGTTCCATCATGCTTTGGGGCTGTGTGGCCAATGCCGGTACCGGGAATCTTGTTAAAATTGAGGGTCGCATGGATTCAACTCAGTATCAGCAGAATCTTGACAATAATGTGCAAGAATCAGTGACGAAGTTGAAGTTACGCAGGGGATGGATATTTCAGCAAAACAATGATCCAAAACACCGCTCCAAATCTACTCAGGCATTCATGCAGAGGAACAATTACAATGTTCTGGAATGGCCATCCCAGTCCCCAGACCTGAATATCATTGAACATCTGTGGGATGATTTGAAGCGGGCTGTCCATGCTCGGCGACCATCAAACTTAACTGAACATAACGCCTTTTTGTATGACCAAACAACTCAATCTTTGTTTCATCAGTCCACAGGACCTTCTTCCAAAATGTAACTGGCTATTGTCAGGATCTCATGCATAGACCCTCTGGTATCTCTATCTCATGCCCGATATAGAGGCACATACTATTATGGGATATAGATAACCAGTTAGTCTATGCTCTTGCCCTAACTATAGGCACTTGCTCTAGTATTTCCAATATGTCATAATAATACTGTTTATTTAATTTAATTATTTACTTTTTCAGCAGCTCTTATATTCTGTTTAACTGTGTTATACTTTACATCAGGCCTATTTTATTCAGGTGCAGAATCTCTATTACTGACTTAGGATCACAGCCGACTATTAAGATAATATATTTGGATTTATTTAACTTTGGCACTTTGAGCATGCCTAGATAACACTGTTGATTGAAAGTAATTGCCTATATACGATTTGGTTTTGGTATTCTGTCCTATATATTGGGAAGTATATTTTTGCCTGTGCCTGCCTTATGCAGGCTTATAGCTGCTGTTACTAGAGTATTTAGAACCTGAACCATTACTACCGGTATTTTGATCTCATGCAGACTTCAGCCTTGAGACGTTTCTTCTGTCTGGCACTATATTTGTCAACTATTTATTACGCCATTATTTTTTAGTTGCTATATTTCCATATACCTCATCATAAGTACTGTGTATGTGTTTAGAATATATGTGTAATAAAGTTTGGTACTATTGAATTAAATCCTCTCTAATTTTGTGGTGACTTCTTCTATTCATCAGTTACTCTATTTTTACTAATGTTTACAATAGCCTCATGACCTTTTTGGCTTGAGACTGGGGTTTTTCTTTGTTTTGGTTATAGTTGAGGCCCGAGAGGTATATCCGTAAGCCCACGGAATTGTTTTAGGTTCATAATTGTAAAAACAGAGCTGTAGCCACAATAGGGCCAATTATGCTGTAAAAACTAGCAAGACATTTACATGTCACTTTTATAATACACTCTTCAACCAAGAAAACTGCAACACCAAGAAGAAGTCGTTGGAATCACAGGATCGATAGACATATGCTAATGATATGCAGATGATGACTAAATAGAAGCAAAATTTTCAAAACCTCTTGACTTATTTAATATCCAGTACGAGCGCCACATGCAGAAATTCCCACTCTTACATTAACCTTGGCTGCTAACAATGAGGTTATTAATGGTTTTCTGAGGAATGTTCTGCTGTGCTGAATGCACTTGGGCAAATCATCAAGATCCGCTGTTGGCAGCTCCCTTTGTTATTTCTGACCAATGACGTCCCAGATGTGCTTGATTGAAGTCAAGTCCAGAGATGCTGCAGGACATGGTAACAAGTTCCTGGGATTATGGTGTGGGGGTGGTATAATATACATTTGCTGGACCCCTCGTCTTCATTCCAGGCACACTAACATCTTGGCGTTACATTATTTGGTCATGAAACCAGTGGTACGGCCAATTCTCCAGTGTTCCAGGAGTCCTTTTCAACATGGCAATGCCAAGCCGCATGTTGCTTGTGCTACTGTAAATGGCCTATGTGGCCTAAATGTGCTATTATTGCCAGAATGAAAGGCGTTAAAGTGTGGCTATTTCTATACACAGCACTCATACTCAATACTGAATAAATTAGGATGTGTTGAAAATATAGTTTCTATTTTTGTTATTATTTACATGTCAATTTCATGTCTATAAATCCTGGGATTTTCATAATTCCATGAATTCTACTTCATGGTGTTGAAGTTTCAATGGTTAAGGAGTTTAACTTTGCTGTCTTAGCGTGAAGCAAGTCCACAACATACTATTCTACCTATCTGATTACCTTGAGCAGCATGTATTATTTGTATGGAGTAAAAAATAGTAAGATTTAGTCGGTTGACAGTGAGAATATGGGGAATTGTAATTCCAAACTGCGTCTTGTTCTAATGTCCCTGCCTATAAAGTGAATAATTCCCTATATAGAGGAGATAAAAGATGGTGGAATTGTTCTTTCTTTTAATATAAGCCCATGAAAAGTAAATCTCTATTTTAGTTTAAGCCAGATGCATACGAGTCAATACAATAGTCAATGGAGGACTATCAGCCCAATATCATGTATGGTCTCAAATATGCTTATCTCATGATGACCTTCTCAAGAAATCAAGCCACTATCTGAAACCTTGTAAAATGCGCTTTATTAATACGGACAGACGAGATGAGTGTAGTACCTTGAGTTATGTCACTTTCAGCTTGCTGGTATTCATGCAAAGTGCTATGCAGAGTAGCACGATTGAAGTATGCCGCAGAAGATACAGGACACAGGTCTATGACCATATGGAAATCCTCCAGTGCTTCTTGTACATCTTGTAAGAGCATATTTGTGATCCCACGGTTCAGAACAGCAGATTCATTGTCAGGATCCAATTCAATAGCTTGGGAGTAGTATTCTTTAGCCTGTGACACATACAAAGAAATATACGATTAACAATGAACAACTTCAAGTGAAAAAACAAAATTATTCAAATGACTCAACGAAGTTGAACAAAACAGATGTGTGTGGGCAAAGTCACAATTGCATCCGAAATGTATGATAAAATCTGAAAATGGTGTTTGCATCGTGCCTGCTAGTCTAATGCAAAAACAGAGGTGTATTGTAAGGATGATGGGTCTGACCACAGCAGATGGAAACCAAGGGCAATGACCTCATGCAGAAAGTAATGTCTCTTCTAAATCATGGTGTAATATGTCCTTTACATCTTTATCTTATTGAAATACACAGAAATGGTCAAAAACCTATAGAGAAAATTGCAATAAAAATCAGACTACAAAGATGAAACCCATAAAAACACAATACATGTAGTTATTGCTTTTTAGGGTAAGAGGTATAAGAGAAATAAATTGACACATCTTATACTAGGACTCCCTCTGCAAATCAACAGTTTTTGTTTGCAGCCAGTATCTGAAAATGTGTAAAACCAAATCCATGCACAGCCCTATGGCCGACACTAGTGCATGTTAATATCTTCCGAAACTATGCTACTATGTCCCTGGTTTGGTATATATCTTATTCCCCTATATTTCGATGGTACCGTGCTGGGAGAATTGATCCAAGGCTCACACACTGCATAATAACTGTCTGAAATTCCTCTATGTAAATATAGTAAAGAAGTTGTCCACTACTCAGACAACCCCTTCTGAATTACTACATTCCTCCATGTAACATAAAAATCAGCCTGTACTCACCTTCGGGATCGGGTTTCCTGGGGCTCGCGTGATGTTATGCCATGTGAGCCAGTCAGCGGCTGCTTCCCTCTCACTTCCTTTGGATGCAACTGACATTTAGAGAAAGTCAGAGAGCATCAGCAGTTCTTCTTTCAGAGATCAGTTTCTTTTGAAGGAAGTGAGAGTGAAGCAGCCAATTGACTGACTGCAGAGCTCACGTGGCATAACAGCGTCATGCAAGCCCTGGGAGATCCGGCGGTGGAGGAGGGCACAAGCTGTTTTTTATTTTAAATGGGGGAATATAGTAATAGAAAAGGAGTTGTCCGAGTAGTGGACAACCCCTTTATTTTCTTATATGGTAAACATGTATTTATGTAGGATATCCACTGAGCAAAAGATGGTACATTTTCACTCATCCATAATCAAGCAATTAATTTTTTAGCCTGAAACATGGCCTCATGTTAAGACAGTGGAATTAGCTGCGGATAAGGGAGGTAGATAAAAAAAAGAGCAAGAACGTAGCATCTATTGTCCAATAGCATTGGGTTACCCATGAGGTCCTTTGGAAACTGA
The DNA here is from genome assembly GCF_039654945.1 of Dendrobates tinctorius. Taxonomy (NCBI): domain Eukaryota; kingdom Metazoa; phylum Chordata; class Amphibia; order Anura; family Dendrobatidae; genus Dendrobates; species Dendrobates tinctorius. The sequence goes on from NW_027361875.1 coordinate 6,997,857, forward strand.
ATAACTTGAGCCCAGAGGTCCTGTATTTGTGGGCAGTTCCACAGAAAGTGAAAAAAGGTACCCAATTTCTGGTCACATTTTGAACAGATGTCTATATATCTAGTAGAAATACAGGATAGTCTCCTTGTGAAGAATGCTCTATGTATAATATATAGTTCATACTCTCTTGGTATCTTGGAGATGTTTTTCGGGGTACAATCAGAATGTCTTCCAAGTCTTCTTGATCTATATTTCCCAGGTCCTGCCCCCAGTTAGATTTACTATGGGCTACTACAAAAATTGACTTTTGGCAATTAAACATCTGTAAAATGTTGATTTAATTCATTTAGGGCTACCTTTCATCAGTATAGAAGAAACTGAGAAGTCAGCAACTTCCAGATAGTCCTGACCGAATTGAGTGTTAAAGGCATGTAAATATCGAAGTAGCCTCTTTAGAGTCAGGAATGTCTTATACCCAGACTGTGAATAGATATTTTCTAGGAAGATTATCCTTTTGCTTATCAAAAATTACTGATCCGGGAGATTGAGAAATTCAGGGAGGTTAGTATTAAACCATAGAGGTGTGGATTTGTGAACACTGGATGTATCATAAAGACACATTGTAGTGCACTACAATTGTCTAGCTTGGTGTAGAATATAATTTGGCTGAGCTGGGGATACATAACATATAGTTTTGAGAAGTACTATATACCTAGGATCTGGGTTATCACTTCCTGTAACGAAGGCAAGCGTACATTCACCTTCCAATCCATCTCGATGATTTAGGTGATACAGCTGGGCTTCTACATAAAAAATGTGTGGATTGGAAATTCCTACTCCTCCATAGTCCCATGAATTCTGCAGCATCTTCCATGCCATATGATGACACAATCTAATTATTTTCAAATATGTGTACAGCTAAGTAGATATGTTCTAGGTCATTGTTGGATATCACATAATATTTTAGTTGCTAATATCATCTTACAAGACCTTCTCTGTCCAGCATAGATAGTGGCAGCCAAGTTGTGCACTTTCCACCAATATGGGCAATGAGGGGTACCACGCTAAGGGTGTAATGATCTGGAATATGCCTACTTACCGTACATATATTTCCAAGTATTTTATGGCGCTGCGCCACTGTAAGGCGGTATCTGATTGTTTTGGGGCCAGGGGGAAAGTATCACAGAGTTCGCTAGACATATTATCTGCATATAGACCTATATGTTCATCTAGGGGACCTTTTTGAAGGCCAATAATAAAAGGATCTGTGTGAATACATTCAGCCAGAGGTTGCACCAACGAAGAATACAAAACGGAAGAGAGGGGGCACCCCTGGTTTGTACTTCTATATTACATAAAAGGGGTAGACTGCTATCTGTTTATGCTTTCTTGTGATACAGGGACATGGTATAGAAGTTGCCTGCGCACTGCAGTACTCTGCCCCTCAATAGGGCAGAGCAGTGCGCCTGTGCTGCGACGGGAAGCAAAGATGGGAGGCGCTGGACCGCGACACCCTCCGGACCCGAACCGCCCCTGGGTGAGTATAATCTAACTCGTTTTTCTTCTCTTTCAGGTTACATCAGGGGCTTATCTACAGCATTACAGAATGCTGTAGATAAGCCCCTGATGGTGGTGGCCGCAGCTTATATACGAAAAATAGGTGACAGATTCCCTTTAAATTGCCGTATTGGCACTTTCTGATAAATAAGTGGGCTTTGGGTTGTTTCGGCACTCGGTCTCTAAAGGTTCGCCATCACTGCTCCTAGCCAATATAATTTGAAATATTAGAATATAGTAGAAAAATATAATTTTATAATAAAGTAAGACTATTACAGAAGCAGGACCTCCCTTTCTATTTCTCCATTACATCCACAAATTTCCTTTTTCCTTCCCTTCATCTTCCTTCCCTCACTAATTATTCCCCCCTTTTATGTCCTTGACTGATAGTATTGATCTCTCTATAATTGCATTAGTCTGTTTTCTTATTTGTTCTAAAACAAATAAAGAATCAAATAAAAAAGTCAACTACAGAAGGAGTGATATACTTGTGAGAATTGCCGGTTATGGAGAAACAGATTTGCTGCATTGAAGTAAGCCAATGAATATTTGGGGTTGGTGGCAATCGCTGACTGGTAATCCCGCATTGCATTTGGTAACTTTCCCATGAACTGGTGGATGACTCCTCGGTTTGTCAGCAGCTGAGCTGTCACACCAAGCTGTAGGGACAAGGAAGGGACAGTGGCATAAGAAAGTGGAAGAGACGGTAGCATTGACATAATTAAAAAACACATACATATGCAAAGAAACATACTGGTCAGTCAAGGTTTAACTGCGGAGAGTCTTACCTATCCACAAAAAAATGCCCTCTGCAAGATAGATGGCAGTCCCATCGGTTTAATACATGCAGATCAGTAAGTAATAGGGTATACTACAGATATACTATCACAGCATATCTTGTGACAGTGAAGGGAATTCCTTTTTACCATAAAGGGGTTTTACGAGATTAGAAAAACATGCGTGCTTTCCCCCCAAAACAGCACCACACCTGTCCAAAGGTCGAGGGATGTATTGCAGTTCAGCGCCATTAGCGTAAAATAAACTGAGTTTTAGGATCAAGTAAAACCCATGGGCAGCCATGAATTTCTATTCATGTACAATAACTAAAAGGGGTTTTCCCACAAGCAAAGTACATGTTATTTAATAGATCCTGGAATAATAATAAATTCCACAATTGGATGAGATTAAATAAAATGTTCCTGTGCTGAGATAATCTTATAAATGTGCCCCTGCTATGTACTGTGTAACGGCTGTGTCTCACTGTACAGGAGCATGGTCTGATCATACCACATTTCATGGGCAGGGGGGAAGCAATGTATTAGTACAGTATACAGATATTTACAGCACATGATCAGCCTGTTTATAACCCCTTAACGACCGCCGATACGCATTTTAACGGCGGCCGTTAAGGGTACTTAAAGCACAGCGCCACTTTTTAATGGTGCTGAGGTTTAAGGTTATAGCGCCCCCCAGTGATGAAATTTCTCCGGGGTCTCGGCTGCTGGTGGTAGCCAAGACCCCAGAGAACATGATTCGGGTCGGTTTTTACCAACTCCAGTGTTGAGATTGCCGTTATTAACTGTATAACAGCGACCACAAAAAAATAAAGCAGATGTTCCATTTAATTTCTCTCTCCTCTGATGTGATCGCACATCAGAGAAGAGCGAAATACGCTCCCCGATCCCCCCCAGTACCTCCTGGTGTCCCTGGGTCTCCTGGCTTTCCCCCACGGCCACCAGCGTCTTCTTCCGGTAAGAAAATGGCGGGCGCAATGCAACAACAATAGGGAGATTTTTCCTATTGGTTCATTTTGGTCACTGTGATAGGGTCAAAGTAAGAAAAATAGTAAATACCCCCCCTTTATCACCCCCTTAATTAGGGAAAAATAATACAATAAAGAAAATGTATTTTCCATTTTCCCATTAGGGTTAGAGTTAGGCTAAAGTGAGTTGGGCTAAAGTTAGGGTTGGGGTTAGGGTTGGAATTAGGGTTAGGGTTGGGATTAGGGATAGGGGTGTGTTGGGGTTAGGTTTGTGGTTAGGATTAGGCTTAGGGTTGTGGTTAGGGTTGGGGATGTGTTGGGGTTAGGTATCAGGATCCTGTCAGCGCCGGCGAACTGCCATGGCTGAACAGGGTAACTCACCCACACTGCGGGAGGGCCCGGGGTCAGATACTGCAGGGAAAGCTCAGGCAGACAGGACCTTGGACGCTGAAGGTAGCAAGCAGTATAGGACCTACGATCATGTGACCACATGGGGCGGGTCTTAGCATCCTGCTGCTGAAGATGAAGGCAAGATTCTACTACAGGGATCGTGGAGGAGAGGGGAACTCAGGTCAGACAAACGGGGGGGTCATACACGGAGAGGGTGGTGTGGTACCAGAGGGATGAGCAGAGAATAGTCAGAACTTAGGCAATGAGTCATACACAGAGATAGCTGCGCAGTACAAGAGGGACAATCAGAGAATAGTCAGGACATCGGAGAGGGCAGCGTAGTACAGAAGGGACAGGCAGCAGGGCTGTGGAGTCGGTAAGCCACAGTTGCGACTCAGACTCCGACTCCTGGATTTTATCAGGCTCTGACTCCGACTCCGGCTCCGACTCCTTCATAAATGGCCAATTCATAACAACAAATTTACTGTTGTAAAATATTAAACATCGTGCTTATTTAGTTTCTCACCATCATATAAGTAATCAGACCACTTAGAGCAAAAACTACATTTATTAGAATACAATTAGAATATAGCAAATAACTTTTATAAACTTTTCTAAACTGTAAGTAAATATGCAATAAACACTTTTATGCAGTTAATAAGAAATCTATAAATTTGTCCTCAGAAAAAGTATTGCCTCTGTCAGATCCTCCTTCATGGATGCCCTCAAATCTGATCTAATTATTTTGAGAGCAGAGAACAACCTCTCTACACTAACTTGTGTTGGTGGCAAAGCAGTAACCACTCGGGCAACATCTCTGACAATGTCAGGATACAGAGGAATCGCTTGTTGCACTGTTATTTTTGATGAATGGTCAAATTTCTCAATTTCTTTTAGTGCACATGAAAAATTCTGCTGAAATGTACTGACTGTGTTCCTTGATGGGGATGACTCTTCTTCTATGCGGGAACGCTTTGCACTGTCCTTGTGATCCAAATATTTTTCGAAATTAAATTCTTCATCAGTTGATGATGAGGGTGAAGATGTGGCAGGACGACCAAATTCTTCTTGTTCCTCCTGACTGTTCTGCAACCCTTTCATCCTTACTGCTATTTCAAACAGAGCTTCTTTTCCTTTACTTAGCTGTTGATCATCTAGAAGAATCTGATGCATTGGGTCTACATAAACAGCTGCCAAAAGAATGTTATTTTGTAATAGTAGCTCCTCTCTCCGTTTCATTGATGTAGGAATGCCACTTGCAATTAACCCTCCTCTTTGGGACAGGCGAAACATCAGGTTCTTCCACTCCTTTAAGAAAATACCTGGAGTTAAGTCCTCTGCTTGTAATTTTTTAGTCACTGTAAATGGGTGCTCTAGCAATTTTTCCAGCTCAGTCACCTGATTCCACTGACTTTCATTTAGCGTCAGTTGAGGGTTAGCCATGCCTACAAGAAAGGTTTTCAGTTCAACCAAGCGCTGAATCATTAAGTACTGCCCCATCGTGTGGCTTGATCAATAATTGCCCCTTTTCCAGCACGTCTCTTCAAAATTGAGTCAACTCAATTCTGGCAACAGTAGCCAATTTTCTCTCCTTGCCAATCAGTGCAGCAGCATGTCCTTCTTGCAGACTGTCTCTTATAGCCAGCTGTAGCGTATGCACAACACAGCGCATGAGATGAATGAAAGAACATATTGACACAGTTTCAACAAGATCATCTAAACTATTGTCACGGCACCGCCAGACTCAGGGCCTGCTGTCCCGGCCTCGGCCAGTAGGAGGCGCCGGACTATCACATCACCGTCAGACTCAGGGCCTGCTGTCCCGGCCTCGACCACTAGGAGGCGCCGGACTGTCCTATCACCGTCTGACCCGTGGCCTGCAGTCTCAGCCTTGGTCTCTGGGAGGCGTTGTGCTTCAACCCCGAGTGATGGCGGCGATAGTCATGAGGCTCCTGCGCAGGCGTCCGCTGGACGCAGGCTTCGCTCCTCGGTCAGTCATGAAGGGGCTGGTGCAGTACCATCCAGCCTGGTCCTGGGGGCGGTCCGGATGACATCACCAGCCCACGGGCCTGTAAGGGATGACCTGATCCCTCAAATACCTTGGGACTGCTCTTGCAGGCCGCCGGATATATTCTTGGTTCCCCTGCGTGTTACTGTGTGAATTACTGTTGACTGACTCTGACTTTTGCCTGGATTCTGACTCTGCTTCTGCCTAACGATTCTGTACCTCTGCGACTCTCCTGGTTTATGACACTGACTTCGGCCTGGATTCTGACTCTGCTTCTGCCTAACGATTCTGTACCTCTGCGACTCTCCTGGTTTATGACACTGACTTCGGCCTGGATTCTGACTCTGCTTCTGTCTAACGATTCGGTACCTCTGCGACTCTCCTGGTTTATGACTCTGGCTTCGACCTGGTATCTGTCTTTGCTGCTGTCTACCGTTGTTATACCATTTCTGCCTGACTGGTTTAGTCTCAGATATCATTGCCTTTGTGTCCGGTGTTGGAACACCTTTCTGGCGACCGTCCTGCTCTGGTCATTGCTCCTATTCAGACAGCACCTCCTGGGCTCTGCTATAAATCCAGATCCCTGTATAGGGGTAAAGGGTATCAGTGTTTCTCGGGGTGTTGTCCGGCTGCAGCCCAGACCGCAGGCAGACGTCACAACTATCATGTTGCTGTTCATCTGAAGCAACTTCAGTTTGCTCCTCAGTTACAATACTGTGTTCCTCTATTTCAAACATTTCTGTGTCTGTGGACCCAGAATGTTCTTCTAGCTGCTGGTCACCATCATTACTCTCATTCATTAGCTTAATAGTACTTATCATATTTGAAGCATTGTCAGTTACGACAGAAAGAACTTGCTCTTTTTTAAGTTCATAGTCTTGCAGAACCTTTTCCACCAAGACCTGGAGAAACTCACTGGTGTGATGAGCTTTGGTGTCTTTTACTGCCAATGTCTTGGTAACTATTTCATTTTTGTCACAAACAAATCGGACATTGATGGCAAAATAGTTCACTCTGTGACGTGTGCAGGCATCCATTTTAAGAAACAGAAAGCGTCCCTTTAGAGTTTTTTAAGTTCTTCCTTTTGTTTAAAAGCTTCTTCGATTACTAATTTTCTAATACTCTCTCTCTCCAGAGAAACACCAAGCTTGCGGGCCATTTTCCCATTCAGACACATAAAAGCTGGTCGTGAAAATAATGAAATAGGCACACTATCCTTTACAACAAGCTCTATGATCTGTTTTTTAAATGTATCTACTGTCATTGTCACAGTAACTTTGTCACTGACAAAATATCTTGCAACTGATGGCTCCAAAGTTCTCTGCTCCTTTGTTTGGCTGGAAGAGCTGGGCACTGGTTCATTGGTTTGGATGCAGTCTTTCTCATCCACTGCTTTCAGTACTTCTGGATGAAAGCGCTGTAAATGTCTCTTTAGATTAGAAGCTCTGGTAGGAGCATTTTTATCTTTGCCTGAATATGCACTCATCTTGGCTTCACAGCATTTGTTTTCGTCTGGATCATTTGTCATACACTGACAGACATAATGTTTTCTATCTTGAGTGATGGTGAAATGTTCAAATACAGCTGATTTAATGTGATGCTTCTTTGACATTCTCAGGTTTTTAATTCTGCATTCACAATCCAAATGACAATTGTTTTTCCTAAAAACAATTATACAAAATTATTGCCAGGTCGTACAACTGATATAGTGGTCAGTAATAATGTTATTATTCCTCATGTACTCACAGTTAACTGATGCAAAGTTTGTTGAAAGGATAATACTTCTTACAGTCTTCCTCTTCTGAGTAGCAGGCAGCTGTGAGATGCTTGGAAGACGCACACCTAGTATGATCTAGTCTAGAGGAGGAGCTTTACTACTAAGAATTTGCAACACATAGAAATCATAGAAATCATAGAATTTCAGTTTCATACATTGTAAGTAGGGGGGTTAGGGCAGCATGAGGTTAACCAAGTATAAGATTAGATAAGGACAGTGGAGAACAGTGACACACAAGAAGAAATGTCTCTATCTCCAGCAGAACTGCTTATCACTGTTGTTCATAGTTTGATAGAACATATATATTTGAGTAACATTTATAAAATTCATATGAAAGTTCAATTATGAAATATTAATACAATTTTTTTAAAGCTGGAGTCGGTACATTTCTACCGACTCCGACTCCAACCAAAACTAACTCCGACTCCACGACTCTGACTCCACAGCCCTGACAGGCAGAACTCGTAACGGGAACAGAACCTGATCAAAAGCAAGCAAGCATAAAGTAGCACAGGCATAAAGCACAGACACACCAGGGTCACACACACTCGGCCGAGGGTCAGAGTATAAGCGACGAGGAATGACCTCACAATGAGGCTATAAGAAGCCTCCCAGAATCCCAGAGTGAGGCAGTCCAGATTAACCTCTGAACTACCTAATCCCACAACCTGAGCAAACCATGACATTAGGGTTGTGGTTAGGGTTGGGATTAGGGCTAGGAGTGTGTTGGGGTTAGGGTTGTGATTAGGTTATTGTTAGAGTTGGGATTAGGGTTAGGGGTGTGTTGGGGTTAGGGTAAGGGGTGTGTTGGGGTTAGGGTTGAAGTTAGAATTGGGGGGTTTCCACTGTTACATCAGTGGGTCTACAAACACGACATGGCGCCACCATTGATTCCAGCTAATTTTGCGTTCAAAAAGTCAAACAGTGCTCCCTCCCTTCTAAACTCTGCCGTGCACCCAAACAGTGGTTTACCCCCACATATGGGGCATCAGCGTACAATTTGCAAAACAACTTTTGGGGTCTAATTTCTCCTGTTACCCTTGAGAAAATAAAAAAATTGGGGGCTAAAAAATAATTTTTGTGGAAAAAAAATAGATTTTTTATTTTTATTTTCATGGCTCTGCCTTATAAACTTTAGGGAAACAAATGGGGGTTCAAAGTTCTCACAACACATCTAGGTAAGTTCCTTGGGGGGGTCTAATTTCCAAAATGAGGTCACTTGTGGGGCGTTTCTACTGTTTAGGCACATCAGGGGCTCTGCAAATGCAACATGACGCCCGCAGACCATTCCATCAAAGTCTACATTTCAAAACGGCGCTCCTTCCATTCCGAGCTCTGCCATGCGCCCAAACAGTGGTTCCCCCCACATATGGGGTATCAGCGTACTCAGGACAAATTGCACAACTTTTGTTGTCCAATTTCTCCTGTTACCCTTGGGAAAGTAAAAATTTGGGGGTGAAAAGATAATTTTTGTGGAAAATGTATGATTCTGAAGTGCTTGGGAGTTCAAAGTGATCACCACACATCTACATAATTTCCTTAAGGGGTCTAGTTTCCAAAATAGTGTCATTTGTGGGGGTTTCCACTGTTTAGACACATCAGGGGCTCTCCAAACGCAACATGGAGTCCCATCTCAATTCCAGCAAATTCTGCATTGAAAAAGTCAAACGGCGCTCCTTCCCTTCCGAGCTCTGCCATGCACCGAAACAGTGGTTTAACCCCACGTATGGGGTATCGGTGTATTCAGGACAAATTGCACAACAAATTTTGTGGTTCATTTTCTCTTTTCACACTTGTGGAAATAAAAATAATTGGTTCTGAATTAAAATGTTTGTAAAAAAATTAAATATTAATTTTTTCCTTCCACATTGCTTCAGTTCCTGTGAAGCACGTAAAGGGTTAATAAACTTCTTGAATGTGGTTTTGAGCACCTTGAGGGGTGCAGTTTTTAAGAATGGTGTCACTTTTGGGTATTTTCTGTCATGTACACCCCTCAAAGTGACTTTAAATGTGATGTGGTCCCTAAAAAAAAGGTTTTGTAAATTTTGTTGTAAAAATCAGAAATCACTGGTCAACTTTTAACCCTTATAACTTCCTAACAAGAAAAAAATTTGTTTCCAAAATTGTGCTGATGTAAAGTAGACATGCGGAAAATGTTATTTATTAAGTATTTTGTTTGACATATCCCTCTAATTTAAGGGCATAAAAATTAAAAGTTTGACAATTGCAAAATTTAAAAAATTTACGCCATTTTTCTGTTTTTTTTCACAAATAAACGCAAGTCATATCGAAGAAACTTTACCACTAACATGAAGTACAATATGTCACGAAAAAACATTCTCAGAATCAGCGGGATCGGTGAAAGAGTTCCAGAAATACAACCTCATAAAATGACAGTTGTCAGAACTGTAAAAATTGGCCTGGTCAGTAGACTGCAAATTGGCTCTGTTACTAAGGGGTCAATCAATGCTTTACCTGAAGGAAAGAATTATTTGTGATACCTTGCTGTCTTCTCTGCATCATCTATGTCATCATGTCTATCATGTTCAATACAAATTGAGGGGGAACACAGGCAAATCTAGAAGGGATCCAGCCTCGGCCTATGCACACAATTTACACAGTGAAACAAGAGACAAAGGAATAGGCCATAAAGAGGGGATCACCCGAAGGCATGAAAACTGCATGGAAATATTAAATTTTATTGAACACAGAGAAACATACAAAAAAATATTAAAAACATTAAAAGTAGTCACATGTGGCATAGCTACAACAATCAATGGCTCATAAAAGGGCCAAAAGCCTGGAACAAAGACTCTAATTACGGTATATGTGATGTAAACAATACCCATATAAACAGCATACCATTATTTAATTTACCCAGTACACAGCCAATGAAAAAACATGCAATGCCCACAAAAATGTGTATTTCTCTTCGCCATCACTGTGGTAGGAAAAGTAATTTTCTTTACAGTTCATTCTGTATAAATCATTAACTGGGTTTAGAGAATTATTTTTTTATTCATACGCCTCTTGGCTTTACCCCAGGCAGTTCAGCTTGAATGAAAATATTTCCACTTACAAATAACATTACCAAGAGGGTATTACAATTCAAGCCCTAATACAATTGTCACACGTCTCCCAGCAAAGGCGGTCAGATGTAAAGGTGAATACTATATTTATAGGGTACATGTTTGTGGAGGAGAAACAGGAGATATAACAGTGTAAAATAGTTGGTTTTATTTTAAAGATATAGAACATAATAAAGGATGTTCGAGAGGTCAACATACATGATACAGTAGTTTTAGGGTATGTTTCGAGGTGGCGTATTGGCAGCCCTTTGGACGCAGCTCCGCCCAAAGTGCTGCCCCTTTTGTACGCGTTGCGATTCCGCATGTGTTCATTGAACACATGCGGAATCACAGCATCCTATACGTACACTGTGTAATTTATGTTGCGGAGACTGAGCGTCTCCGCAAGATAAATAGACATGCTGCGGTCTAGAAAGACGTACCACATGTGTATACGTAGGTCTGCCACCTGCGCCTTTCAACGCACAGTGGAGATGGGATTTCATAAAATCCCCTCCACTATGCTGTAACATCTAGACATTGCGGATTGGACGCTGCAGCTTTACGCAGTGCCCAATCCGCAGGGTTTCCTGATCATAGAAACATATCCTTATGACATACAAAAATAAAAGTTGTAAAGGGGTTGTCCTCTTTAGGAGAACTTTTAGATATATGCACAGTTTCTTGTACATACACTGGGTCTTCACCTTTTCCCCGGTTGTTTGGCCACAGAGGTGAATTCACGTCAACAGCACTATACAATTCCAAAGTGTTATTCTGGATGGAAATCAGATAGCCATTGCTAAAATGGATAAGTATTTATATTGTCTCAACCTTGTAAAATGATACATCACAATTTATATATTGCCTAGTAATGGCATTTCCAATATATTACAAATCATACAAAAAGAAAAAGGAAACTATATGCCATAAAATCAATAATGTTTTATTATAAATCATTAAAAACGCATTGCAATACAATGCGGTATATGTGGGAGCAAATACATGCAAAAAACGACAAAAAAGGCCTATAGACCAGGTACCTAAAAAAAGGCTCAAGGATAAAAGTAATACATAAAGGTACAAATCCTACAATCAATTCATCATAGAAAGCCAGTATAAGCCCAGATCGTATGATAATGACAAAGTGTATAAAGCATACAGCAAAAAAAGGATAAAAATCCAAATAGCAAAAAAAAAATAAAAATATATATATATATATATATATGCCAGATCAAAAATGTAATGCAATAAGTATGCTATAGAGTAAAGCATAGCGCAGTCATAAAGGCACACAAACTATTTGCACAAAGTGTTATAGCATAAAGTAAACCAAAGTTGGAAAGGAAGAGGTTAAGAGTAGCTGCTGCTAAGGCAAATACTGTACCTGGATGGCCGTAGCACCACAATCGCGTTTCGCGGTTAGGATTTTTCCTCAAGGGAATGTGCACCAGGGGTGCCACGGCCATCCAGATACAGTATTTGCCTTAGCAGCAGCTACTCTTAACCACTTCCTTTCCAACTCTGGTTTACTTTATGCTATAACACTTTGTACAAATAGTTTGTGTGCCTTTATGACTGCACTATGCTTTACTCTATAGCATACTTACTTATTGCATTAAATTTTTGATCTGGTATATATATATAAATATATATATATATATACACACACACACATATATATATATATACAGTGCCTACAAGTAGTATTCAACCCCCTGCAGATTTAGCAGGTTTGATAAGATGCAAATAAGTTAGAGCCTTCAAACTTCACACAAGAGCAGGATTTATTAACAGATGCATAAATCTTACAAACCAAAAAGTTATGTTGCTCAGTTAAATTTTAATAAATTTTAAACATACAAGTGTGGGTCAATTATTATTCAACCCCTAGGTTTAATATTTTGTGGAATAACCCTTGTTTGCAATTACAGCTAATAATCGTCTTTTATAAGACCTGATCAGGCCGGCACAGGTCTCTGGAGTTATCTTGGCCCACTCCTCCATGCAGATCTTCTCCAAGTTATCTAGGTTCTTTGGGTGTCTCATGTGGACTTTAATCTTGAGCTCCTTCCACAAGTTTTCAATTGGGTTAAGGTTAGGAGACTGACTAGGCCACTCCAACACCTTGATTTTTTGGCTCTTGAACCAGGCCTTGGTTTTCTTGGCTGTGTGCTTTGGGTCGTTGTCTTGTTGGAAGATGAAATGACGACCCATCTTAAGATCTTTGATGGAGGAGCGGAGGTTCTTGGCCAAAATCTCCAGGTAGGCCGTGCTATCCATCTTCCCATGGATGCGGACCAGATGGCCAGGCCCCTTGGCTGAGAAACAGCCCCACAGCATGATGCTGCCACCACCATGCTTGACTGTAGGGATGGTATTCTTGGGGTCGTATGCAGTGCCATCCAGTCTCCAAACGTCACGTGTGTGGTTGGCACCAAAGATCTCGATCTTGGTCTCATCAGACCAGAGAACCTTGAACCAGTCTGTCTCAGAGTCCTCCAAGTGATCATGAGCAAACTGTAGACGAGCCTTGACATGACGCTTTGAAAGTAAAGGTACCTTACGGGCTCGTCTGGAACGGAGACCATTGCGGTGGAGTACATTACTTATGGTATTGACTGAAACCAATGTCCCCACTGCCATGAGATCTTCCCGGACCCCCTTCCTTGTTGTCCTTGGGTTAGCCTTGACTCTTCGGACAAGCCTGGCCTCGGCACGGGAGGAAACTTTCAAAGGCTGTCCAGGCCGTGGAAGGCTAACAGTAGTTCCATAAGCCTTCCACTTCCGGATGATGCTCCCAACAGTGGAGACAGGTAGGCCCAACTCCTTGGAAAGGGTTTTGTACCCCTTGCCAGCCTTGTGACCCTCCACGATCTTGTCTCTGATGGCCTTGGAATGCTCCTTTGTCTTTCCCATGTTGACCATGTATGAGTGCTGTTCACAAGTTTGGGGAGGGTCTTAAATAGTCAGAAAAGGCTGGAAAAAGAGATAATTAATCCAAACATGTGAAGCTCATTGTTCTTTGTGCCTGAAATACTTCTTAATACTTTAGGGGAACCAAACAGAATTCTGGTGGTTTGAGGGGTTGAATAATAAATGACCCTCTGAATAAACTTTTCACAATTTAAAAAAAAATTAAACAAAGAAATAACATTCTTTTTTGCTGCAGTGCATTTCACACTTCCAGGCTGATCTACAGTCCAAATGTCACAATGCCAAGTTAATTCCGAATGTGTAAACCTGCTAAATCTGCAGGGGGTTGAATACTACTTGTAGGCACTGTATATATATATATATTTTTTTTTTTTTTTGCTATTTGGATTTTTATCCTTTTTTGCTGTATGCTTTATACACTTTGTCATTATCATAGGATCTGGGCTTATACTGGCTTTCTATGATGAATTCATTGTAGGATTTGTACCTTTATGTATTACTCTTTTCCTTGAGCCTTTTTTTTTTTTTAGGTACCTGGTCTATAGGCCTTTTTTGTCGTTTTTTGCATGTATTTGCTCCTACATATACCGCACTGTTTGGCAATGCATTTTTAATGATTTATAATAAAACATTTTTGATTTTATGGCATATAGTTTCGTTTTTCTTTTTGTATGTCTTGTAAAATGATAGAGGAGACACTGCAAACATGGGCATAATGACTATGTCCACTCATGGCACAGATGTCTGGGTCACAGACATCCAGAAAGCAAGAACTGCAAAAACCTAATATGACATAGGATCCAAAAATATTGTGACATACTGGAAATAAGAAGAGACAACTAAGAATGATCAGACTGTTTCGGAACAAATGGTTGTAATCAGCACAAGCCCAAACACTACAAGTGAGCAGATACAACTCAGCCCAGATACAGAACCATGGCGTTCAACAAGAGAAAATGAAGGTAAACCACCTGTAAGTCTCTCAATGATGCAAACACTGTCAACGTACCAACATCTTGGGGAGACAAATCTCAGCATTCAGAAGGGAAAGCCATTAAAGGCTGCAAAAGAAGGAATTGAATCCATTAATGAAAACCAAATATGTCCTGAACTCACACTGTTGGAAAGTTTTCACACAAGTGCCTGGCATATCGATGTGAAGTTGAATTCTTTGAGGGATCTTGAAGGGAAAGAAACTTCTGGACTTAAAGAACTACCCAACTGAGTACTGAGAATATTGTTAGCAAAGCCATTAACTGCAGAAACAGATGTTCGAGGCCGATGACGAGGCTGGGCCAAATGACTTGATCCTTAACTGCTAAGAAGGGGTGTAGGAGTATCCAATAGTTACAGGGGAGACTGTGTTAAGCAGAAAAACAGAATGGCGCTGTTTTATAGAAGCACTCTCATCTATATTTTTTAATTAAATGTGTGTTATTGATGAGAGAGCGTGTTCAGAAACGGTGTTATCTGAGCACGTTCATGTCCGTATCGAGCATTTTCGACGTGCTCGAAAAATATGCTTGAGCTGCTGCCAATGCATGTCTCACGGCTGTTTGACAATTGCAACACATGAAGGGATTGCCCGTTTGTTAGCTGTAAACACACACTAACTTAAACAGATTTTTTGGAGCAGAAACTCAGCAATCCTACTCATAATCTCAAATCTCTACGTTTTGACACTTTTAAAGGTTTAATGTGGACATGAAACACGTTATAGATATCTACATGTGTACAAGATCAAATTCACTGTTAGCTATGAGGGTAGTGCCAGAAACACCATCAGTACATGAGTGCAGCATCAAAACCAAAGCCAGTACATGAATGCAGCACCAGAACCACCATCAGTGCATGAAAGCATTGACACAAACACAGTCAGAATATGAATGCAGCACCAGAAATACCGTCAGTACATAAATGCAGCATCACAAACACCGTCAGTACATGAGTGCACTGCCAGGAACACTGTTAGTACATGAATGCAGCACCAGAAATACCATCGGTACATGAATGCAGTGCCAGAAATAAGGTCAATAAATGAATGCAGTGCCGGAAACACCATCAGTACATACATGCTGTGAAAGAAACACCGTCAAGTACATCTATACAGTGCCAAGCTTAGTACAGCGATCATTTGTAATGTCAGATTAGCCCCATATAAATTTATCTTGCATGAACCAACAAATCCCAGTATGTCCTTAACAGTGGTAGGGAGATATTGGGAGTTGCTGTTGCCAGCCCTCAGACTGTGGACCATACAAGAACCACAGTGCTGATGAGACGCAGGCAAGATCACAAATAAACATTTACACCTAAGTACCTTAAAGGTGACATTTTCTCTGATTGGGGTCACTCCTATCCCTTTTACCTCCATGTAACAAAGACACCATGATGAGATTTCACACCCAGAGCTTCTCTCCAGACTTCCCTTTTCTCCGTCTTCAGCAGCACAAATCGATATGGTGCTCTTAAAATAAAAGCATCTTTAAATAAAAATATCTCCTATGTTCTGCCCCTGAATAAATGATTGTTCCTCACTGTGCTTCTTACAAAAATACCCCCCAAAATATTCCCCCCAGACTGCCCCTCTCTAATACCCCCCACAGAGACCTTCTTCAAATATCCCCCACAATGCCCCTCTTCAAAATACTCCCATACTGCCCCTCTCCAAAATACCTTCCTCCTCCAAACACACTGCTCTTCTTCAAAATATCACCCCACAATGCACCTCTGTGTAATATTCCCCAAACAGCCCCTCTCCATACTGTCTCCCACATACTGTCCCTTCCCATATCTCCCCCAAACTGCCCCTTTCCAAGTCAGACTATACTGTCCCTCGTTATACTATGCTCCTTTTCACAATCCCCCCTTAATCTCCCCATAATGTGCCAAACTGCCTCATAATGTCCCATATTGCCATATTAAGTGCCCTCGTAGTAGCACAACTCTCCCCTTTTCTGGCAAACTCATCTAAAATAACAATACTTTTAATTTTCAGCTCCTCCTGGAGTGCTTACCGGTGCCAAAATTTCCATTGCCTGTGCGGCCCCGGCAGCAGTGTGATGACGTCAACAGCACCTCATCACGCTGCTGCACGTCATTCTGAAGCTTCATAGGTTTACACTCTAAAAGCCACTTCTGGGTCATACAGAGCGCAGCATGACTCGGAGAGTATATTAACACATTCATGCTACAGTACATAAATATATACACACTTTTATTATATATATATATATATATATATATATGGGAGTACTTCTTTTGCTATCATAATTTGTTTATGTGCATGCATTTCCTTTGTAATCTGCACTGTATGATGTCTCAGTTTTGTTTATTTCTGTTCTTACTGTAATCCTCCATATTGTGCTGATGCATATAATGGCATGTATTTCCCAAGTAAAATAAAGACAATGGCTTGCCAACACATGCCATATGTGCAAGGTGAATCACACATTGTATGGTACAAGGCATTATACAGTATACAAGAAATCCATGATATAGCTTCTTAATATTTAACACTTCTACAACTGTTCCACCACTTCAATCTATGAAACAATAAACAACTTCTTATTGCTAAATTCTCTAACTTCATAATGAAATTGGAATTAATATATCAGACCACATGGATGACATAGATTTGTATGTGATGGGTTGCCTAAAGAAGCCATACTTTACAGACCAAAATAAGGTTAAGTAGTTTGGTATACATAGACTTCATCAAGGCATTTGTTTTCCTCTATTATTAAAAAAAAACACCAGTGTAAAAACTACAAAAGTTCTCCTTTTCTGTCACTCTGTTTTTTTAATGACTGGATGGCAAAAATTAAGTACTAATGAGTACAAAAACTATAAAACCACAGAAGAAAACTAACTTTGTTCAATTTGCCAGTGGTAAAAAATCTTTTCAAGGGTGACGTCTTGAACTGGGTGACGGGACTTTTTCAGACGGCTTCTGCTTGGAACCCACCTGAAAAAGTGCTGCAAAAAAAAATTAACTTAATGCACAGCGATGACAACACGACATTGCTGTGCACACGTTACATCTAAGGTCCCTTCTTTTAACAGGTTCAGGGTTCGGAAACCACAAAGCTGATAAAAGAAGCAGCATGATCATTCTGTGGATGGTTTTTGCTAGGAAGCTAGCTAGTTATAGTTGAAGACACTGATGGCAGAGCTGCCACAAAATGATAGCAAAATCGCCACCAAAGCACCTTTTTCCTGAAATGCATTTGCAGTCAAACCTTGGCGGGTCCAATAGCGTTGAGAATATTGCAAAGTTTCTGGGATATTTCAAGATATGGAAACAAAAGATACATGAGTGAGGCATATCTGTCATTCAAGTGTCCAGAAAAAATAAGTAACAGACCATGTTGGACCTGGGATGTGGCCATATTAGTTGTCACCTAGCTATAAAATAGCTACAGCTCCAGAATGGCTAAACAGAAGGACAGATCAAATACCTATGTTTATTTTATTGGGCAGTGAAGTTTACACGAAACATTGCATGAAATGTATTCACTGATGCCTGACACTTTTATCTCTTCTAGAAACACTGTGATGTGTCATGAACATGATCACCTTTAATGCAGCATTCATGTCCTGCAGAGCAGCAAACGTGTCCCCTATTTGCAAATTTACAATAGAGCGACCCTCAAATCCCAGAATACTTCTTGCATCAATATCCAAGGCCACAGTAAACTGGTTCCAAGCGCTTTGAAGAAGTCCCTGAGTCTGAAGAAGAAAGAAATAGCTGCTATATATATTACATATTTACACGGGCATACATATGGTAATAGAACATGGAAAGGCAAACAATTAGCAAATGTGATGATCTGAGCAACTTTGACAAAAGAAAAAACTGTGATGACTAATTAACTGGATCCAAAACAGCAGCGCCTACCTTAAGTGGTGGACTGATGATTCCTTATCGGGCTTAACATGGGAAGCATTCAGGTTCAGTGCCACAGAAACAAGACTGTAGGACAGATTACATCCACACTTTGACACCTATCTTCAAGTACACACCTTTATGGCGGCGGTATTCTTTAATGGCATTGGCCTCTTTATCAGCAGGAGTATGCGCCCCACCACACTGCTAAAATTGTCTAGTAATGGTTTGAGGAACATGACAAACAGTTGAAGGTGTTGGCTTGACATTCAAATTTCCCATAACTCAATCCAATCTTGAATCTGAGGGAGGTGCTGAAAAAAGAAGTCCAATCCATTGAGACCACACCTCACAACTAACAGGTTGCACGGTCCTCTTCAGCAGGGATGCACTGCTCCTCTGCCTCTCGACTTCCTGCTTGCTGGGGGCATCGGGCTCCTGCTTGACTGATCGTTCAAAACTGTAACGTCCGTCTGCGGTTCTGGGCTGCAGCCAGGCAACACCCCGAGAAACACTGATACCCTTTACCCCTATACATGGATCTGGATTTACAACAGAGCCCAGGAGGTAGCTGTCTGAATATGAGCAGCGGCCAGAGCAGGACGGTCGTCAGAGTGAAGTACAAAAACGGCAGGCAATAGCAGAGTCAAATTCAGGCCAAGGTCAGAGTCAAAAACCAGGAGGGCGGCAGAGGTACAGAATCGTTAGGAAGTAGCAGAGTCAGAATATCCAGGCCAAGGTCACAAACCAGGAGAGTAGCAGAAGTACAGAATCGTCAGGCAATAGAGGGGTCAGAAATCCAGGCTGAGGTCAGAGTCAAACAGAAATCAATCACTAAGTAACACACAGGGGAACCAAGAATATATCCGGCGGCTTGCAAGACCAGTCCCAAGGTATTTGAGGGATCAGGTCATCCCTCACAGGTTCCTGGACTGGTGATGCCATTAGGGCCGCCCCCAGGACCAGGCCAGACGGTGATGCAGTAACCCCCTGGTGACTGACAGAGGGGCGGAGCCTGCGCCCACCAGATGCCTGCGCAGGAGCCACTTCTCTGTCACCACCATAACTCACCGGTGGACCACGGCGCCTCCCAGTGGCCGAGGCAGGAACAGCCGTCCCCGAGTCTGACGGTGAAGTGGCGGTCCGGCGCCTCCTAGTGGCCGTGACCGGAACTGCAGGCCTCGAATCCAACGGTGACGTGACAGACCGGCGCCTCCTAGTGGCTAAAGCTGGGACCAGAGGCCCTGAGTCTGACGGCGACATAATAGAACCACGGCACCTCCCAGTGGCCGAGGCAGTCACAGCCGTCCCCGAGTCTGACGGCAAAGTGGCCGTCCGGCGCCTCCTAGTGGCTGCGACCGGAACAGCAGGCCCCAAATCTGACGGAGACGTGACAAAAACCAGCAGCATCGCCATGCCCGCTAGCTCAAACTGAGCGCTATCCAATGCTACAAACAGAGGCATCTTTGTCACTGCAGCATCAGAGGATTGTAGTAACACCGAAGACTACTAGTTCCAGCCTCAGAACCACGCTTACAAGCTCTAGAGAAGAGCTTGTAAGCTTTGGGCTCCTTCCCTAAGAGTCCAGTCACTGCTGATAGCCTGTAGCGGTGGCAGATAACCTAGGCAACAAGCAATGAACTATAAAATTAAAAATCACTTCCTTTCTGAGAACGAAGAGGATTTTTAATGACAAGAACATTACAAAGTTGCCTCTTTGTAAAAGCAGTTTGCAATTTTCCCTATTTATGATGAGAAAAAAAACCTTTAAGGTATCTACTGCTTATGTCTGATAGCACAACACTTTCAAAGGAGTTAATTTCTCCAAAGGTGCGTCAGAGCTGTTATGGCAGCTCGGTGAGGGACCTACACAATGTTAGGCAGGTGGTTTTAATACTAAATATTGTATATTTCATCTAAATATCATAGGTCATAGTTGAAGACACATTTATAGATTTTTTTAAGCATAAAGAAGAGATAAACCCAAGAGTAAAAATCTATACCTAGGTATTAAGATACCTATAATAATATCCGTTCACGGATGGCAAAAATATGCGCAACAGACCACGTTATATTGATCTGATGGTCAGAAAGTCTTTTCTACATTTACCTTACTGTCAGTCATTCCAGGATGAAGAGAAGATTGCTTTAAGCCTTTATCACTTGGGTTACTAACGAAAAACCCGGAGAATTGTTCATTAGCATCAGTATAAAGTGGATTTTAATTAAATAAATTAGAGATTTTTTTATGCAACACTATACATGTAATGATAGGAAATACATTACTCTGCCATAGAATTTCTTTTTACAACAATACATAGTCAATTTATGAAACATTATCATCTGTAATACTATATATTATGTAGGGAAGGCGACAAATGGCCCTTATCCACAGTCCTTCACGGATTCTATAAAAAGCTTGACAACAATTGCTATGTAGTTTAATGAAATCTATGAAGCACAGTCGGGTTTATATGATGTGGAAATATAAACCTGTTAAGGGAATAATACTCTGGAGCTATTCACACCGCAAACGAAAGCGTCTACATCGTACTATTCTTCATACAGAGGTTTAAATTATACTTTTGTACAAAGATTTATAACGAATCCGACATATTTACCTCCACATATGGAATTATACTGATGCCGGAAGGAAAAAAAAAAGCAAAATGAGTGAGCAACTGTTTTAGATAACGTTTACATTATTCCCGTTCAGTTGGGCTATGAATAGTCTAGGGAATCCTCTTTTAATGACTGTGTTTATACATGTAATATAAATGACAACAAAATGACATACTGGGATGTTTAAACGACGCATCATCAGGGGTCAGAGGCAGCAGTCACTGTTGCAGCCCCTGCCGCCTCCCTAAAACAAAGCATCATCAGGGAGCAGAAGCTGAAGTCACTGGCGCAGCCCCTATCCCCTCCCTAATACGAAGAGCCATCAGTGGGCAGAGGCTGCGTTCATTGTCACTGCCTCTGTCCCTTCCCTGAAGTAAAGTATCATCAATGACAATGCAATATGCACAATGCAAAATGCGTGCTGCCTGTTGCCGGCTCAGATCAGTAGTAACGAGTCGGTAACAGAGCAGCACAAACTGTGCGCAATGACAGGATACCAATTGTTCTGCAACAACCCTGCTGGCATCACTGCATGGCCTCCCATTCCCCGCACACCAACTTACTTTCTGCTTCAAGCCATGCTGTGAACTCTGTCTGTTGCCAGCCCTGAGCTCCAGGTGCTATGCCTCTTGTTTTCCTGCTTGCTCTCCATGTTTCCTGACTGTGTGTATAGGGGGTTGCACCTGTGTAATATGTCCCTTACCAATCACCTAGAGCCCTTGACTATTTAGTTTCGCCACACCCACTGACCTTTGCCTGTGCAATGTCTAAACTCAGTTAGCTCCTTGCTGCTGAGCTAACCAGGCCCTGTCCTATGTCTTGCCTTCTCTGAAGGCTCTTATTGCGTATTCCTGTGTCTTGGTACCTTGCCTAGTACTTCTCTGTCCTCCTGCCAGGAGGCAGAATATCCTGGTCCTTGTGTCTTTGTCCCTGTGTCTCTGTCTGAACTCAGTCTTACCTCTGTCAGTCAGTCTCCTTGTCTGTGGTTCCTTCTCTGCTGTGTCTTTCCTTGTGTCCTCCCTATCAGAGGCTCTGCTCCCTAGCCGCTCTGTCTGCACGGCTCCCTGGCCGCTCTGTCTGCACGGCTCCCTGGCAGCTCTGTCTGCACGGCTCCCTGGCCGCTCTGTCTGCACGGCTCCCTGGCCGCTCTGTCTGCACGGCTCCCTGGCCGCTCTGTCTGCACGGCTCCCTGGCCGCTCTGCCTGCACGGCTCCCTGGCCGCTCTGCCTGCACGGCTCCCTGGCCGCTCTGCCTGCACGGCTCCCTGGCCGCTCTGCCTGCACGGCTCCCTGGTCGCTCTGCCTGCACGGCTCCCTGGCCGCTCTGCCTGCATGGCTCCCTGGCCGCTCTGCCTGCACGGATCCCTGGCCGCTCTGCCTGCACAGCTCCCTAGCCGCTCTGCCTGCACGGCTCCCTAGCCGCTCTGCCTGCACGGCTCCCTTGCAGTCCAGCCTACTCCGCACCTCCTGTGCGAACAGGTCCAAACCTGTTCCTTCATATTCCACTCCTTCCTGCCTATATCCATACCTGCACCTCCTGTGTGAACAGGTCCAAACCTGTCTCTCATATTCCACTCCTGCTTGCCCAGTGTCTCCAAGCCGTGCCCGCTTGCCCAGTGTCTCCAAGCCGTGCCCAGTGTCTCCAAGCCGTGCCCAGTGTCTCCAAGCTGTGCCCAGTGTCTCCAAGTCGTGCCCGCTTGCCCAGTGTCTCCTAGCCGTGCCCGCTTGCCCAGTGTCTCCAAGCCGTGCCCGCTTGCCCAGTGGCTCCAAGCCATGTCCAGTGTCTCCAAGCCGTGCCCGCTTGCCCAGTGTCTCCAAGCCGTGCCCGCTTGCCCAGTGTCTCCAAGCCACGCCTGCTTGCCCAGTGTCTCAGCCGTGCCTGTCGTGTCTACCTGCCTGCCAGTCTATAGCACCTGTCGAAGTGACTTATCCCCGAGTGGGATCAGCAGCCACAGCCAGACACCACCCTGGAGTGGCACCCGACAGCTACCTGCCGCACAAGCCTGACCTCACCATCAGAGGCTCCAGTGAAGATCGAGGTAGCTGTCGTAGTCACGCCCCTTCCAGAGTAGTCTGGTTTGTGGCACAGTGGGGCCACAAACCCCCGGCTCATGCCATTCAGCCAAGGCGCGAGTGTGACAGTTTGCACAGGCCATGGTCCCCGCTGAGTCCCATGTCCTTTCGCTCTCGGAACAAGATGAGCTTTTTTGCCAGTATGGGCAACCAAATAAATTTACCCGGTCTGAAGCCCAATCCTTCACTGCTCCACCCACCATTGTGGTCTCCAATAGACTGTTTGCTCAACTAAAGGCTGGCATACCTAAAGATGAACCTCCCTCGGACCCGCCAAGATATGATGGGGACCCTAAGCAGTTTCGTGCCTTTATGGAGCAGTGCCTACGCTATTTTCAATGGCATGCTCCCTACTTCGCCAGCGATTGGGTAAAGGTAGGATTACTAATGTCCTACCTAACAGGAGATGCATTACAGTGGCTTTCACCCCATTTGGGAAGCGGGGGATCCTATCACCTTGAGCTTACCGGCCTTCCTGGTGGCCTTTTGCAAAGCCTTTGACAAGCCAAATACAGTGTCTCCTGAAGAGTCTTCCCCCCCAAGCTTCCAGAAACGGACCAGACGAAGAGAACCCGAGGCTAATTCGTCTCATCCGTCTATGACCGTCCATGACCCACCTGTTCCACCACCTGCCAAGACAGCCCCCGTGCAAGATCCAAGAGGTCTAAGAAAAAGGGGCTGGCTAGGTTGTCGCCAGAGTCCAGTCCTGAGAAGGAACATCCTGACGGTGTCTGCCCTGTGAAGCCAAAGCTCCAGAACCTTGGGTCAGTAGGAGAGAATGCCCTTGGTGAGAGTACCTCCACTCCACTAAAATCTGTGACTGTTCCGGTGCCTTGTGGGAGTTTCGACCCTGCAGTTGTATGTAAGCTGCAAGCCAGACGGAGTCTGTGTTGGGTTGCTGTTCCACAGTTCCAGAATCCTTTCAAGGTGTTTGGTGATGGCCGAGCCCTGCTTGTGAACAGTCCAGTACTGAGGGGTCAACTACAACTCTTAATTGGAGCGTTATACACGAAGACATTTATTTTCCACCTGCTGTATAGTTTGCCCACTGGTCGTTCGGAGCCGGGTACTCTACTGCCCCTTCCGGTCCAAAGACCCAGCGTGGTGCTGCATTTGGAACTACCTAGCCAACAGAGGTTCCTAGTTCCACTACTGCAAGGCCAGTGTTCTGTATTGTCACCTTCTCCACCTGATCTGCCGGTTATTAAGTCATGGTGTGCTGACGTCACTGAAGAAAAGAAAGCAGTGGCGCCCTCTCCGCACACCTCCGATGACCTGTCCCCAGGAACATCCCTGTCGATTGATTGTCTTCCCCAGGATAGTGGGCTGAAGATGGATCTTGAGTGGATGCCCTCGGCTCCTCTATGGCCTGTGGGTGAAGGTCCCAGGATTAAGCAGTACTCCTTCGCCAACTTGAAAGAAGTGGCCCAGTCTTTTCCAGGTAACAGGCAGAAGTGGCTCCCCGTATGTATGCCTCCAACTTCCATGTGGCAGGTGGATGAAGAGGTGAGAACAGTGGCCTATCTCCATTTTTTACCCATCTGGAGGAGGAGGTCCAATTTTCTTGGAATAACGGCCTAAAAATTGACTGTGCAGGTGTCTTCAGTTTCTAGCTGGCCGGCTGATGTAGGGGTGAAGTCTGAAGCTGCCAGGGCCCCGCTTTTCGCCAATCTGGAGGAAGAAGTCCTTGTACCCTCTGTGTTGGAAACTGACTCCCTTGGGCACCAAGAAACCGGGCAATCTGGGATTCCTGATGGCACACATAATTTATTCGACCTGATGAATATCATGTTAGCCTGGACTGTGTGTGGTCCCACACTCCTTCTGCAGGTCATTCTGGCAGGCTTGAGGAAGAGGGGCCGTAAAGGGGGGGTACTGTAACAACCCTGCTGGCATCACTGCATGGCCTCCCATTCCCCGCACACCAACTTACTTTCTGCTTCAAGCCATGCTGTGAACTCTGTCTGTTGCCAGCCCTGAGCTCCAGGTGCTATGCCTTTTGTTTTCCTGCTTGCTCTCCATGTTTCCTGTGCGTATAGGGGGGCGGCGCCTGAACTCTCTGGTTCTTATGCAGTCAGGGTGCACCTGTGTAATATGTCCCTTACCAATCACCTAGAGCCCTTGACTATTTAGTTTCGCCACACTCACTGACCTTTGCCTGTGCAATGTCTAAACTCAGTTAGCTTCTTGCTGCTGAGCTAGCCAGGCCCTGTCCTATGTCTTGCCTTCTCTGAAGGTTCTTATTGCGTATTCCTGTGTCTTGGTACCTTGCTTAGTACTTCTCTGTCCGCCTGCCAGGAGGCAGAATATCCTGGTCCTTGTGTCTTTGTCCCTGTGTCTCTGTCTGAACTCAGTCTTACCTCTGTCTGTCAGTCTCTATGTCTGAGGTTCCTTCTCTGCTGTGTCTTTCCTTGTGTCCTCCCTATCAGAGGCTCTGCTCCCAACTGCTCTGCCTGCACGGCTCCCTAGCCGCTCTGCCTGCACGGCTCCCTAGCAGCTCTGCCTGCACGGCTCCCTAGCCGCTCTGCCTGCACGGCTCCCTAGCCGCTCTGCCTGCACGGCTCCCTAGCCGCTCTGCCTGCACGGCTCCCTTGCAGTCCAGCCTACTCCGCACCTCCTGTGTGAACAGGTCCAAACCTGTTCCTTCATATTCCACTCCTTCCTGCCTCTATCCATACCTGCACCTCCTGTGTGAACAGGTCCAAACCTGTCTCTCATATTCCACTCCTGCTTGCCCAGTGTCTCCAAGCCGTGCCCGCTTGCCCAGTGTCTCCAAGCCGTGCCCAGTGTCTCCAAGCCGTGCCCAGTGTCTCCAAGCCGTGCCCGCTTGCCCAGTGTCTCCAAGCCGTGCCCGCTTGCCCAGTGTCTCCAAGCCGTGCCCGCTTGCCCAGTGTCTCCAAGCCATGCCTGCTTGCCCAGTGTCTCAGCCGTGCCTGTCGTGTCTACCTGCCTGCCAGTCTATAGCACCTGTCCAAGTGACTTATCCCCGAGTGGGATCAGCAGCCACAGCCAGACACCACCCTGGAGTGGCACCCGACAGCTACCTGCCGCACAAGCCTGACCTCACCATCAGAGGCTCCAGTGAAGACCGAGGTAGCTGTCGTAGTCACGCCCCTTCCAGGGTAGTCTGGTTTGTGGGACAGTGGGCCCACAAAACCCCAGCTCATGCCATTCAGCCAAGGCACGAGCGTGACATGTTTTCTGTTCGCCGCCGGGTATTCTGACACTACACTCTGACAGTGCACTCTCTTCTGTGTTGCTGGCTCACTACTACGGAGCTTGCTACAGACGTTGCAAACTGAGCACTGAGCACAGCGCACAGGGACTAGCGCTGCCCTTTAAACGAGTGTCACTGATGATACTTCATTTCAGGAAGGGGTCAGTGGCTGTGACAGTAACTGCAGCCTTGGCCCCTAATGACATTTTGTTTTAGGGAGAGGGGAGGGGCTGCTACAGGGACCGCAGCCTCTGCCCCCTGATGACGCTTTGCTTAAGTATCCAGGGATACAGTTAGATACTCAAATGAAGTGTCATCACACAGAAAGTAGGTTTCACACCGCTCCCCCCTGCTCCCCGTCATACTTACCTGTCCGCGGCATCCTGGCGTACCTCCAGAGTGGGTGCGCGCCGCTCGCTATCCTTGCTTCCGGTCTCGTGGCCTGCTCCGGGGATCCGTCGTGTACGCAAGCGCGCATATCACGCAGCTGAGGCTGCGATCGCACGCATCTCAGATTTCTATGTTCCAGGGGGACCCCGAACCGGAAGTCCTGCGGTGCGCTCCAGCTATCTCAGGCAGCCTCTTCCTGTAGGCTACGCCTGATTATCATTTGTGTCTGTCATTGATTCATATCCTTGTTCTTCCCTGCACCTCTGTACCTCCTGGCTACCTGCTCTTTGTTGCGCTCCAGCGCTACTTTCTCCTGTGCCCTCACCTTGCTGCTCTTGTTTTCTCTTATAGTGTTCGCCTGCTCCAGACTTCGCCTGCCTCCAGCTGCGTCACCATTCACCTCCTGTGTAGTCTGCCTCTGCCTACCCCCTTCGTACCGACTGAGGTTCTTCCCTGCGGTCTTTTCTTCCTGCCTCAATAACATCCCGCTCTGTCTCCTCCGCTTGTGTCTCCTACTGATTGTCCCTTGGTACCAGCCGTCACGGTGAAAATCTCCCCTGGGCCTGCCCCTGACCATCCCTGTAGGAAGGGCGGTCCTCACTCGGCTAGCTCACCCAGGGGAGGTTCGTTGCTGTGATCCTGCGGGTTCACTTTAGGAGCTTCACAAGTTCTCACAGTAGGGAACCAAAATACAAAAACTGTTAGAAAGTGTAGTTAGAGAACAGTAGGGAATTTTTAATGCAAGCATATAAGAAATTAGTTTAGATTATGGCACTAAATAAAGATGGAGTTAGATTATAATTTATTTGACCTTCGGACCAATCCCTTTAAGCACAGGAGTCTGGGATTTTTTTCTGTTTTGGTTATTTTTATAACCATATTGTTTTTTGTCTCACTCTAAACCATTACAGTTTTTTTGCTCTCAGGCAACTCCCAAAAAGGACACCAGATGCCTGGCCATCTCTATACAACAAGCAATTAGCTGTTTTGACTTTCAAAAACACACAAGGTGAGACCTAACACTTATTGGGTCTTTTTATATCACTGGTAATATAGTACTACTCTACGTGGCGCTCTGCATTATTTACAGCTGTTTTGAAAGTGTCATTCTTGATGGTATCCAGCCAACAGGCCTTTGGTCTTCCGTTTTCTTTTACTGCAAACCATTCTAAGTAACACCTCCATTTCTAATCAATTTGTCCTCATTACAAATCCAAAATAGGTCAGGTTCTGTTTGGTGATCTTTCCTTCAAGGAATAACTCTGGGTGAATATGATCAAGCCCATTTTTGTTGGTGATCCAAGGAGTCCATAGGATTTGTAAAAGTCTTCTCCAGCACCAACAGCTCAAAGGCATCAATTTTTCTAATGTCTGCTTTTATGAGTGTCCACATCTCCCAGCCAAATCTTGCAATTGGGATGATACACTAACTGCATTGGTCAGTCATGTATGACTTGGACGTCCTTGCTCTTTCATATTTGGTCAATGCTCACCATGGCTGCACACCTCAGTACAAATCGACACATGATACCTCATTGGGCATAGCCTGGCTCAACACTACTTCTCCCATTTCAGTGTTTTGGCTGCAACGGTGATGACATGTTGACAGCTCACATCACAGCTGCAGGCAATCACTGAGCTCAGCAGCTCGTGCCCTCTACTTTGGCTGTGTATGTAACCTGACACTTCACTATGCTAGCAGTTCCATCTTGACTTGAGAGACTGAGTTGAACTGTTTTTTTTTTTCAGAGTAGATGACAAGCTTGGAAGACAAGCGTGTTTTCTCTGTGTTTGCCCTGTATTCGGAACCTAATGCAAAAGTTTAGACTAAGGGCCCCGTCACACAAGGCGACTCACCAGCAATCCAGACAACGATATGAACTTGTCAGGATCGCTGGTGTGTCGCTACATGATCGCTGGTGAGCTGTCAAACAGGCAGCTTCACCAGCGATCAGGACAGCGACACGCGGGTAACAAGCGAAGCACGTCGCTTAGTTACCCACAGTGTACGTTAATATACCAGCACGCTGTTGCAGGAGCTGGTAACCAAGGTAAATATCGGGTTTCTAAGTGCCGCGTGGCCCTTAGAAACCCGATGTTTACTTTGGTTACCAGCTCCCTGCACCAGCACGCTGGTATCTTACATACACATTGGGTTTCTAAGCGCTGCGCGGCGCTTAGAAACCTGATGTTTACCTTGGTTACCAGCTCCAGCTCGCTGATCGCTGGTCTCCCGCCTGCAACACGCAGCGATGCGTGCTGGCCAGCGGTAGACCAGCGACCAAAAAAATGTCCAGGCCATTCCAGCACGATCAGCGATACCTAGCAGGGGGGGGTCGGTCGCTGATAAGTGTCACACACAGCGATCTCGCTGGTGAGATCTGTTATGAATGAGTCACCGTAGGAGGCAAAAACAGAAATACTAGCTAAGTCCAGAAAACCAGAGAAGTTGGCAGCTATCGGATTACAGACCCCTGAACCTATCAACAACAACTAGCAGTAGCCGTGGGGGGTTCCTACGGTGCCCTAGTCCCCTCGATCACAGCCGGAGAACTACATAGCCTAAAGACAGAAAGGGAAATCTAAACTGCCCCAGAGCAGACCCCAAAGCAATAGGCAGCCCCCAACATATAATGACGGTGAAGCAAGATGAAAAAACACTCAAACAGATAGAAAGATAGGCTGAGCAAACGATGGGGCCCAAGCTAACTACATAGGACAGGATAGAAAAGCTGCTGTCTGTAATCCGCCAAAACCATATCAAAACAAGAGCCAACAGCTGATAGGGAAAAAAGCCCTGAAGACGCTAGGCTTCAAAAAGACTATCAGTACTCAGGTATTTTCTGAAGACAGAGCAAAAAGGAATTCAGCACACCCCAGCAGGGAATGGCAGAAATCCAGAAAAATCAAGGAAAACAAAACCAAAACACAAATGCAAAAAACAGAGCAGAAAACTTAGCTTTTGAGGAGCAGGAATCAGACTGGTCTCCTAGAATCCCTCAGCGAGATCACCAGCAAGGCAGAAGGGCATCGGCTGCCTTATATCCAGTCAGCAATTCCCGTCACCCAGTCATCATCATTCTGCCCAGATGCTTGGTAATCAGCCTCACTACCTTCCTTCACCATTAGAGGGAGTTCATCAGACCTCAATGGTGAAGGGGAAAATGAACTCACAACAGAGATCACTGTTGCGTCACAAAACTTGTGACTCAGCAGCGATCTCGCTAGCGGCCCTGTGTGTGACGGGGGCTTAACAACCACTTGTCTAGAACATTCCTTATAACAAACGGAATGACACAGGGGTGCCCTTTGTCCCCTTTGATGTTTGTTATGGCAATTGAGCCTTTAGCAGAGAGAATCAGACTAAACTATCTTATCACTGGGTTCAAAATTCAACCTCGGCATTACAAAATAGGTATGTTAGTGGATGATTTGTTCATGTCACTTTCTGATCCCATCAATTCTATTACAGCTTTACTCTATTAGACTTGTTAATTATTAAAAGTCTAATATTTTCAAAACAACCCACACAAATCATAAATCTTACACTTTAACCTTGACCATCAGACAATTAGAGTCAAACTAATTTTCTATGGGAAGAAAAAGAAATTGAATATTTGGGAATCATCATTACAAATAATATAAAGACAATATTTCCCGTTAATATAGACAATATTCTTAAAACAATCTCCAGGGATTTTTCCAATTTTTCACTTACTGATTTATCATTAATGGGCAAGATCTTGGTGGTAAAATCTTTTATTTTACCGAAAATTTTATACCTGTTTAGGACAATACCTCTAGCTATCCATACATCCTTTATAATTAAAATACAGAAGTTAATTAAATCTTTTGTTTGGAAAGAAAAAAGGGCAAGGGTTGCCATTGAAATTCTCTATAAAAGGAGATATAACGGAGGCCTAGGTCTCTCTAATATTTGGGCTTACTACCAAGCTATGCTTATTAAACATAGTCAATATTGGCTTAGGGAGAATTCTCTCCCAGCCTGCATTCATTTAGAATTAGCCCATAATAACTACAATTCCTTGCAGGATCTTCTTCTTAAATACCTTTTTAAATTATCTTTAAAAGATCACACGCATCCTGTTTTTAATCCCATTGTATCTGCTTGGAAACGACTCATGAAATTAGCAAGAAAGGAATTCAAAATGAATCATATCGAGAATTTTCCTCTATTATTAGCTACTATACTAAAATTTTCATTACCTAATAGTTGGTCAGATGTTAAAATAAAAAAAGTTGGTGACATAAATAATGGGGTTGAATTCAAGTACTGTGTATACTCGAGTATAAGCCAACCCGAGTATAAGCCGAGGCCCCTAATTTTGCCACAAAAAACTGGGAAAACTTATTGACTCGAGTATAAGCCTAGGGTAGGAAATTCAGCAGCTACTGGTAAATTTCAAAACTAAAAATAGATACCAATAAAAGTAAAATCAATTGAGACATCAGTAGGTTAAATGTTTTTGAATATCTATACTGAATCAGGAGCCCCATACTGTATAATACTCCATACAGTTCATGATAGCCCCATAAGATGCTCCAAACAAAATACACCCCATATAATGCTACATAAAGTTCATGATGGGGCCCAGAAGATGATTCATGCAAAATATGCCCCGTATAACACTGCACAAAGGTTAATAATAGCCCCATAAGATGCTGCATAGAATATGCCCTATATGCTGCTCCATAAGGGTTGATGGCCCCATAAGATGCCCAATATAATGCATAAAGGTTATGGCCCTATAAGATGCTCCATAGAATATGCCCAATAAGCTGCTTCATATATCTTGATGGCCCCATAAGATGCTCCATAGAATATGCCCCATATGCTGCGCCATAAAAGTTATGACCCCATAAGATGCCCCACAGAATATGCCCCATACGCTGTTCTATATGTCTTGATGGCCCCATAAGATGCTCCATAGACTATGCCCCATATGCTGCTCCATAAAGGTTATGGCCACATAAGATACTCCATAGAATATGCCCCATATGCTGCTCCATAAAGGATATGGCTACATAAGATGCTCCATAGAATTTGCCCAATATGCTGCTCCATAAAAGTTATGGCCCCATAAGATGCTCCATAGAATATGCCCCATATGCTGCTCCATAAAGGTTATGGCCACGTAAGATACTCCATAGAATACGCCCCATAAGCTGCTCCATATATCTTGATGGCCCCATAAGATGCTCCATATATCTTGATGGCCACATAAGATGCTCCATATGCTGCTCCATATATCTTGCTGGCCCCATAAGATGCTCCATAGACTATGCCCCATATGCTGCTCCATAAAGGTTATGGCCCCATAAAATGCTCCATAGAATAATATGCCCCTGCTGCGAATTAAAAAAAATGACATACTTACCTCTCGTCGCTGGGGGCCAGGTGCCGGTGTTCTGAGCAGGCAGGGACACCGGCGCGCTATGGGGGCCAGGTGCCGGTGTTGCCGCTGGCTCAGGGCCCCAGCATCTGCAATATTCACCAGTCACCGTTGCACCACCGCGCGCCACTCTGTCTTCCGGGTCTCTACAGTGACTGTTCAGGCAGAGAGCACGCAATAAACACATCATCGCGCCCTCTGACCTGAACGTCACAGCCAGAGGACGCGGAAGACAGAGTGGCCCCTCATCATACTCACCCCCTCCTGGCACATCTTTGCAGTCCCTGATTCTCCAGTGCCAGCAGCTCCTTCCAGTGTTCAGCGGTCACGTAGTACCGCTTATTAAAGTAATGAATACGCGCATATTCATTACTTTAATGAGCGGTACCTCGTGACCGCTAAACACAGGAAGAGCTGCGGCGCCAGAGATCATCTGAGAAGCAGGGGCTGCAGAGACTGCGCCAGGAGGGGATGAGTATGATCTAACAGCCGCGCTCCCCCTCCCCCATCTGACCCCCTGGTCTATGACTTGAGTATAAGCCGAGAGGGGAACTTTCAGCCTTAAAAAATGGGCTGAAAATCTCAGCTTATACTCGAGTATATACGGTAATTTCAATCTGCCTTCATCGGAATTTTTCTCTTTTGTAATTGTAAGAGAGAATATTCAAAAATTATTAAAAAGTAGAGCTATTAACTTAAAAATTGTTTCACTTCTTTTTGGAAGTCCCAACCACAAAATTTTATGGAGTCTTAAAAATATTAACGATTATTTTAATAGAGATACAGTTTTTGTTAAAAACGCTTCCATCCATTGTTGGGAATTAGAATTTAATATGTAAGTGTCAGAAGAGAAGTGGGAGTATGCCATCAAACATACCTATAACTCAAATATCTCAATGTCATTGCAAGAGATGTTGATGAAAATATTACTGAGATGGTATTATGTTCCAACACGTTTAGCTCATATCAATCAAGGCAACTCGCCTCTTTGTAAGAGGGGGTTTGGCCTGCCAGGTAACCTATACCATATATTCTGGAGTTGCCCAAAAATAAGGAAATTATGGAAAGAAGTCACACGACATATTATCACCTTAGTTAATAACAACATTGTCATTACTCCTCAGATGACATTGTTATCACTGAACCTTGAAAATGTTGATTTATCGATTAAGTCGGTCATTACACATGTTTTTCTAGTTACTAAGACTTCATTGGCTTCTTGGTGGAAGAGAGTAGATGTACCGAAATTCTCTGACATCTTAGATAAATTACATCAACACAGCCACTTAGAAAATAGATTTGGGTCCGGCCTGGATTTAGGTATTTTCTTTTTTCTCTTTGTATTTGCATTAGAATACATTTATGTTACGGGCTGGTGGAATGCACCAAATAATAAAGGGGATTAGGTGCGTTTGCAGCCCAGGATCCACCGTGCAGAGATGGTAACTGCTGCTCGGTAATGGCGGACGCTATATGGCGGTATAAAGGAAGAACACACGCGGGTTAACGTCACAAGGTGTGTACAGGGTGAACTCTTGTTACCTCACAGAGCCGCACTACCGCAGAACATGAATGCCGGAGCCTGTTTAGCTCACAGAGCTCGGCAACGAAGCACACAGAATGCGGTCACAGAACTCTGCCCCAAGGACACGGGGTCAGAGTCCCGCTAGACCTACTGAGCGTGCGGCGTCGCACCTGCAGACGCCACTATAGCTGCTGACTAAGGTGGAGTGTTGAGCACGTGCACCGTGGTGTGCAGAGCCACTGGTGGATACTGATGTTAGTCTCAGACTCTGCCTCTACCTACACCTACGCCTGGGCGCTTAACAGGCTAGGCTGCACAACACATGCGTACCAAGGGTAGGGGTTTCTTAATGAGTCATTCACCAGAGACATTCATACATGCATACAACACTCACTTCTCATAGTCTGGTAATGCAGTCTATACTAGCACATGGCCGGGCGGCCTTGCGAACCTTTTATAGCCACGTCCTTCTGGGACCTTCTTGGCCTTCCTGATGGTCCAATCCGAGCTGGAAAAGGACCTGAGCATGTGACCTCCGATCTCCAATGAGAGATCATCCCATGGGCATGCTCAGTGGACCGAAAGGAGGACTTAGTCCCTGGATTAGCTCGCTGCTGACCAGCATGCGTTGCTATAGCTGGACCAGAGGTGGCAGCAGCAACCAAACCAACAGAGCCTGTCTGAGCAGAGCGCCGGGATCAACGAGTCTGCTGAGCAGCCTCCTCTGCGGCCAGAGAGGAATGGGAGACCGCCGAATGCAAGGCTCGGGATTCCTGCTGTGCAGTGATAGGAAACCGACGCCTAACAATTTATTAGGATAGTTGTCTTTTTGTGTATTTATAAGATATTTACTGATCTGACTTGATCTCTTTTATGTTCTACTATTTGGAATTGTGTAGTAAGAGTTTTCTAATATTTCCCTATTTTCCCTTTTTCCCTAATATACCCTATTTAAAATTCTTTTAAAAATGAATTAAAAACTATTTGAAAAGGAAGTGAGAGGAAAAAGTGTCTCATTAGTGGAGAAAAAAAGCAGAATTCTCGGACAAGATATGTTACACAGTTTCTTACGTTTGTCTGTACTATTGATTTATGCAGTTTGTTGAAAGTACAGTTCCTTTTTAATTGATCACATGATGCTATTTTCTTATATAAATCACATTCTATGCTACTATTGATTGCTTGAAAAAGTATTGTGTTGGTCTAAAACTTGTGTGTTTTTTTAGAATAAAGAAAAATCTTACTTTTTAATTTGGAGTGTTGTGCTCGTGTTATTTTTCTGCATTACTGAGGGACTTATGGGCAAAAGTCTGACATTATTTGCGCCTGACAACATTGGAACAACCCTAATGATGACAATACTCCTGCTGAAGCCTGATGATGATAATTCTCCTGCTGAAGCCTAATGGTGATAATGATCCTGCTGAAGCCTGATGATGATAACACTCCTGCTGAGGCCTATTGCTGATAATGCTCCTGCTGAAGCCTGATGATGATAATGCTCCTGCTGAAGCCTAATGGTGATAATGATCCTGCTGAAGCCTGATGATGATAATGCTCCTGCTGATTGCTGATAATGCTCCTGCTGAAGCCTGATGATAATGCTCCTGCTGAAGCCTGATGATGATAATGCTCCTGCTGAAGCCTGATGATGATAATGCTCCTGCTGAAGCCTAATGGTGATAACGATCCTGCTGAAGCCTGATGATGATAATGCTCCTGCTGAGGCCTAATGGTGATAATGATTCTGCTGAACATGATGATGACAATACTCCTGCTGAACGCTGATGATGATGTTCCTGCTGAAGACTGATGATGATAATGTTGCTGCTGAAGCCTGATGATGATAATGTTGCTGCTGAAGCCTGATGATGATAATGTTGCTGCTGAAGCCTGATGATGATAATGTTGCTGCTGAAGCCTGATGATGATAATGTTGCTGCTGAAGCCTGATGATGATAATGTTGCTGCTGAAGCCTGATGATGATAATGTTGCTGCTGAAGCCTGATGATGAAAATACTCCTGCTGATGCCTAGTGATGATAATGCTCCCTGCTGAAGCCTGATAATGATAATGCTCCTGCTGAAGCCTAATGCTGATAATGCTGCTGCTGAAGCAACGGATGTTCTGCGACATTGTTGTGTTTCATGCACTGCACTAAAAGTGAATAATTTATCCTGGAAATTGCTAGAGGTAAGGGAAAAAATAGTTTAAAAATGTATATACACAACCTGTGGGGAATAGACAATATTAACAAAAAGAAAAAAAAAAAAGGTAAATGTTACACTTTACAAAACTCACCTAATGGTATTTGATCACTGTTCCTCATCCATTTATCATGTTCAAATTAATGTCTAAATTAACTACATTTTTTGTGTAGTATTTCTAGGATTGCAAGAAACAGTAGCTATGATTATAAAAAGTTGTTAAATCAACACACAACTTGTTTACAGAAAAATTACAGACTTTGTATTCTGTGCCGACAGTCTTCTATAAAAAAAAAATGGATTGAGCTTATCAAATCAGTATGGCCAACCAAAGCATAATACATTTACTATAACTTACATAAAAAAAACAAATGTAAACACAAAATTTGGAATGATTTCATTTTCTAATGCATGGACATCCCAAAAGGTGTGACAAATTTGTTAAGAGGCATTAGCCAGTCTTGCGTTTAGGGCTAAATAACGAATTAATCTACCACAACATGTAGATACAGATGGACCTGATCTATAGAAATCCATGATGGACCTTAATACAAAGAGATTTAGTTCTCACCTGCAAATTATATCCCAGACAGATCCTTGCTGCAATACATGTGGGTTTCAAGTGAAGGGCCTTCACAAAGTCCGCCTGAGCACGCCTAATGCCCTTTTTATGCCCATACTCCATGTACGCATTTCCACGGCCTATGTAGCCCTCAGAAGTCAGAGGGTTTATTTGTAACACTTGACAAAATGCCTGCACAGCTTCTTCATACTGCCGTAACCTGGAAGAGGGGAAGTGGAGGGTTTCACTCTAGCTGTAAAGAATCCTTTCTTATATAGTAATAAGACATCCTGACACGCTCTGACAGTCTTAGGTAGGAGAGGGGGGTCTCAAACTGTCCCTGGAACTAGGATTTTAACTATCCCTGTCCTGAAGGTACTCTTGACGGTAGAAAGCCCAGAGTCTCTGACCTCACTACGCTCATGTTAATCCCTGGTTTGTCCCCTCCCCCACCTCATGGAGCCTGGGACAGAAATGTAATGTGAACAAGACACAAAAGACAAAACAGGGATAACAGAAATCCTCTATCATATAAAAGCACAAACCAACAATAGGGAGGAGGATAGGGACAGGGAGGAATACACTAAACGGGAACAGGGACCAGGAGATAAACACATACGTACTACAGAACACTTCTACAACAACTTCTCTCCAAAACACTTAGCTTAAGCACACAGTATACAGCACAGGAAGATGAATCTCCAATAGCTACAAAAAACTCCTATTCAGCACAGCGTCTCCTAAGATCAAGGAAGCAATGCTTTCACTGGCAAGACAAAGAGGGTCTGCCAAGGTTTTATAAGAAGAGTTAACGATCAGCTCAGGAGCAGTTGAAATGAAGCTGCATGTTTCTGATCAGCATAGAAAAGTTGTTAACCTCTTCAGCACCAAAGGAAACCAGATTAATTTAATATGGGATCCAAACACACAAGCTAAATGGAAGATCTGCTATTCACAATACACATTGATATTCTACCACCAGATCTCCAGGGTGGCATAACACACTTGTAACACATGCGCTGAGGGGAATCTTTCCATTTATGTGCCAGTGTAACACCATATAATATGCCTAAATGGTTTATTATATAAAAACTTGTGCCTTTTTAGATGAAAAAAGAGTAAAGGAAGAAATAAGTGTTGCACAAGCCAATCAATAAAAATAAACTATTCTATATTCTAACCTTTAAAAGCTGGTTGCTTTAATCAGCAGCGCTGCTTCACTTTGTTTCACCTTTTACACAGGACCTTTTTGCAGCATTACCTTTTAAAGAAAACCTGTCACCAGGTCAAAAGTGGCCACTTTTCATTCTTCGTTTATTCCAGATACTCCCCTGAGTAATTGGGTCTTTTTTTTAAATAAAAATCCACCATACGGTTCCAAAGATATGGGCGTTTTTATTCAGTTTTTATTTTTATGGTCTTTATCAAAGGGGTTTATTCACAAAGTAATAATGCAGAGTAGACTAAAGACACACCCTTGAGGATCCTGTAAGTCACGTTCTCTCGGTGAAGACGGTAAAAATTACCACTAACTAAAAAGGTCCATATCTCTGGAACCTATGGTAGAGCTACAAGAGAATAAAGCTGCACAAACAAAAGTGCAGATGCAAATGCCCAACCATATTCTGCAACCCACCATCCTGAAGTACATAAAAAGGCAAGAAAGATAAATAGTTGGCAGCACTTAAAAAAAATTCTTTGCAAAAAAAAATAGTGTCTTTATTGGCCCATGTGAAAAGGTGGCAATGTTTCGGCTCAAGATAGGTCATCTTTAAGCGAGTGAACAGATGAAAGATTTGTCTTGCTGCAATCTTAATGGATAGTGCCATTAATTGATGGTGGTGACAGGAGTTGAGGTGTAATTTGCCATGTCCAGATTCATATCACATAAATCACATGAGCCCTTGAGTACACCATCAATCACTTGGTTTCTAGTGCACTGTAGCTACATATAAAAATGAGTCAAATGAAACAAAGGAGAGTAACACTATAAAACAATTTGTGACATAAGAACTTCTTTGCTCCTCATCCTCTGAATTTTGGCTTGACAGAAATACCTGTGATGACAGTTTCCTAGAACCTGATGGATCTTCTCATCAGCAGGAGTCTTCAAGGCCACAGCTTTAAAATCCTGTTACAAAAGAAAAACAGATGTTATTAGGGTAAGAGCCTTATTAAAATAGAGTTGTCATTTGTTTATAAAAAGTATTTTTTATCACTATTTCCTAATGTTTTTGTGATTGTATTTATAATTGTGTATACCGTATATACTCGAGTATAAGCCGAGTATTTGAGCACATTTTTTTGTGCTGCAAACGCTCCTCTCGGCTTATACTTGCGTGAGGGTCTCAGAAGACGGAGGGGGAGTGGCAGCGGATCACAGGAGGCAGGAGCTGGCTGATGTGACTAAAGCCTATGTCCGTTGCAGTGAATATTCATTTCTCTGTAATAACGCGCAGTGTCAGCCGCAGCCGACGGCTTCCTGCAGTGGTGGGCTGATCACGTGTGCCCGCTACTTAAAATAAATGAATATTCACTTCTCTCCATTCCCATGGGCGTGGAGGGCAGTGAATATTCATTCACTTAAGTAGTGGCACGCGTTATAGCCCGGCCGATGCAGCTGCTGGAACCGGAACAAGATGCTGCGAGGGAGCGCAGGGCTATGCATACCAGGATAGGGATAAGGAGACCATACATACCAGGATAAGGATGAGGAGCCATGCAGACCAGTATAGGGAAGAAGTGCTACGCATACCAGGATAGTGATGAGGTGGTCATGCATACCAGGATAGGGATGAGGAGACCATGCATACCAGGATAGGGATGAGGAGACCATGCATACCAGGATAAGGATGAGGAGACCATGCATACCAGGATAGGGATGAGGAGACCATGCATAACAGGATAGGGATGAGGAGCCATGCAGACCAGTATAGGGAAGAAGTGCTACGCATACCAGGATAGTGCTGAGGTGGCCATGCAGACCAATTGGAAAAAACAGGTAAGGAGGGCACAGCTGACTATAATAAAAGGATGTCAAAAGGGGGTTCACCTAGGGCATGTTATTGGGAAAAACTTGAAGTGAAGAGAGAAAAGCAACTTGCCCATAAGAAGGGAACACCACCCAAATAATGAGTATATAAATCAAAAAATCTTTATTAGACAGAAAAAGGAACACACATGATGCAACACTGATCCATAAAATCAATCAAAAATGCAAGAGCATAAACACGTCATATCATATGATAATGATATGTATTCCCTCCACAACAACAACCCCACATATAAAGGCCAAATATATATTAGCATATAGAAGAGCACACGAACTATATAGAGTAAAAAATGCTTCAGTCCTGGCAATATGCATGTACAAAGAATAAAATGTGCAAAAAATGCAAAGAGATGTACAAAAAAGAGAATGTGGCTATTCACAGCACCAGACAAATGTAAAAAAGGCCCTAATCTCCCTGAAGTGGTCTGAATAAATGCAGAGACCATCATACATTACCAAAGAAGAAGAGAAGACCTGGGGGCCAAGATAGTCAAAGACCCCTGCAGACCTGGTAATGCACCAGAAAATAAAGTGCAAGGTGTGTGTGCGAGTTGGAGTGGTGGGGGGAGCAAACCCCACGCGTATCGCCACTGCCCAAGTGGCTTTCTCAAGGGAGAATGGGCCATGCATACCAGGATAGGGATGAGGAGACCATGCATACCAGGATAGGGATGAGGAGCCATGCAAACCAGGATAGGGATGAAGTGCCACGCATGCAAGGATAAGGATGAGGAACCATGCATACCAAGATAGGGACGAGGGGCCATGCATACCAAGATAGGGATGAGGAGCCATGCATACCAGGATAGGGATGAAGAGTCACGCATACAAGGATAGGGATGACGAACAATGCATACCAGGATAGGAATGAGGAGCCATGCATACAAGGATAGGGATGAAGAGCCATGCAAACAAGGATAGGGATGAGGAGGCCGGGCAGACCAGGATGGGAATGAGGGGACAATGCATACCCGGCTTATACTCAAGTCAATAAGTTTTCCCAGTTGTTTGTGGTAAAATTAGGTGACTCGGCTTATACACGAGTATACACTCTGGTCGGCTTATACTCGAGTATATACAGTATTTGAAATATAACTTTTTATCATATCCTCATGGATGCGCTCTTCTCACTCCAGGTCATCTGATGATTGGATCTGATGCACATAATGTATGAGCACAAAGAACATCAGCTCTGTGGTGATATGACTAATAAGTGTATTGTAAAAATACATAATTGTGGGATTATGTGAGATTAAAATATTCATCAAGAGCAGCAAAATGAGAAAAATATATTAAGAGGAGTGTGCCTCATAAAGGGAATCTATAACCAAAAAAATACCTAATGAAGAAATTAGACTTCTATCTTAAATAAATTTTTAAAAATCTTTGGTAATGTATTAAAAAGAAAAAAAAAGAAAAATTTAGCAATTTATCCACTGGTCACTGCGGCTTTTATTTTTTACTCTAACTTCTTGTCGTTTCAGGAAACACCACATTAATAAAGCCACAATCCTAAGACTCTGACCCTATCTTTCGTACTGAAGAGTCTAATGAGCGTGTACAAAGATCACTGTGAAGGGAGGGGGAGCAGGGTTTGCTGCGTCATGGCCTATTGTGACTGGTGGCTCCTGTGTTATCAGCTGTATCTGTCACCATAATCCTGCCTCTGATGATATGGTATTACGCTGGCCACTCGCACACCTTCTAAGCGCTGCTTTACTCACCGCGTGTTTCACTCCGCTCCACCCAGTACCTGTCCACCTGTCCTAGCTGCCTTGTGAGATCTTCCAGCTCTTCTGTTTGTGAGCCATAGGGGGAGCAGATGAACTCGGCAGGAATTGTATCTATTCTCTCCTGCAGAGATTTGCTTTCCCGGCCTATTACCTGCCAGCAGGTGAAACATCAGGCGACTCCACCCTTCATTCTTCACCTGAACTTAGGTTCTTAGTTGCTCAGTCTCTAGTTCCCTGTATTGTGTAGTCCTGTTTTTTTATCACCTGTTATCGACCAGGCTGGCCTTCTCATTTATCCTGATCTCTTCGCTTCTGACCTCGGCTACGAATCCTGAACCTGTGCAGCCTACCCCGTCCTCGGACCGTCTGACCTCACTTTTGTCTCGCCCATGTGTAACCATACCCACATCTCTGACCCTCTGGTCAGCTGCTGCAATCCCAGGGACTGCCCTGAAGTGGTACCTGATGTCTACTGGCGACCCAACCTATCCTCACCATCAGGGGCCCTAGTGAATATCCGGTAGACACTTAGTCAAGCTACTCTAAGGTAAGCCTGGCCAGTGGCGCAGTGGGTCCACGCCCACCAGCGTTACATTTACATAAGGAGACTGCTGAAAACTCTTACTGACAAAAAAAGGAAGCCTGAGTCTAAAAAAGCCCCATTGGTCAGCATGTCAATTGTATTAGATTTTTTTTTTTCTTTTTTTTTTTAATAACGATAGTTATATAAAAGAAAAAAAAAACAGATTGCAAAAAATGTTTTAAAAATATATTTAACACAAAAACTTGATTTAAGCAATAGGTCATTTTCTACTGACAATTTCCCTTTAATGAACTCTGTACATCTTTCAGCTACCCATTCATTAAAGTAAAAAATAATACATTTATGCTATCATCATTTATGCTATCATTTGGGGTGATTTATAGGACCATGCCCTCTTCTTCTAAGCTCTGTCACATTTCAAAAAGTTAGAGGAGGTGGTATAACAGTGCCAAAACTTGCTAATTTTTTTTTGCAACTCCATTTTTGACATTTTTATGTCAGTTTTCTGGAAAAAAAAAAAAAGGAGCTTGATGAATCAACCCCTAAGGGTATGTGCACACGTTGCGGATTCTGCTGCAAACCCGCAGCGGATTTGGCCCTGCGGCTCCGCAGCAGATTCTCCTGCGGTGTACAGTACCATTATTTTCAATGTAAAATAAAAAACGCTGTGCACATGCTGCGGATTTTCCCGTGCAGATTTGCTGCAGGTTTGAATCCGCAGCATGTCAATTCTTTGTGCGGATTCCGCTGCATTTTTACACCTCTTCCATTATAGGAATCCGCAGGCGTAAAAACGCAGAGGAAATCCGGACAAAAACTGTAGAAAATCCGCAGTAAATATGCAGCAGAATCCGCAACATGTGCACATACCCTTAGTCTTCAATATT
This sequence comes from Dendrobates tinctorius, assembly GCF_039654945.1. Classification (NCBI taxonomy): domain Eukaryota; kingdom Metazoa; phylum Chordata; class Amphibia; order Anura; family Dendrobatidae; genus Dendrobates; species Dendrobates tinctorius. Next base: position 7,040,449 of record NW_027361875.1, read on the forward strand.
TTCTATCATTATTATACTATTATTATCAGTGTCTACTCATGACAGAGCTGCCAACCATTCACTGTCTGACAAAAAATGTAGCTGTGTCAGTGATTTTATGGAGGCTGGTGGGAGTCGAGGACGTCATTAACTATATTTATCAGCATTTTACAGCTCACCGATATCTGCTGGTAATGAGCACATATGAGTACACTGAGCTATAGACATGTATTATCTATGACTTTTACAGTTTATTATTGTGATATATTTTGACAGTAAAATATGTAGGTTGTCTGCAATTTTGGCATAAGTTGTCCAGAATAAAAGACTCTTGGCTAGTTGTAATGAGTAGATATGGATCAATGAACATATGATCCAAAAATTCCAATAAAAGTCACTAAACTAGATGTAATAGGTACATCAATAAGTTTCTTGTATGTTTCATGAATGATGTAGGATTTTGATACCTCTAGTGCATTGGCATAGTCATGTAGTTCAAGGTACAGTAATCCACGATTCACAAGAACCTTCACATCAACTTCCTTCCACCCTCCAAGGAGAAGAACAATACCGTAATCCTTCAATGCCTGCGAAGTTATACAGCAAGGATAAAACAGCAACCAAAATATTTTCCAGCATACTGTACCAACATCATAACGTGAGCTCAGTTTGACGGAGTACATTGTTTTTATCGATTTAGGTTACAACGGGGACTTTTAAATCTTAAATTGGCATCCCCCCCAAAAAAAATGTTGTCCTATCCTTTAATAGTAATATAAATATTGTAAAATAAATAATAAAGATAAATCATTATTCACTCCGTTCCGGTCCGGTCTTTTTGTTTGTCCCATATGACCTGCACTCTGACTCCTAGAATCCTGTAGTGTCTTCATGATGCTGCAGAAATCAGATTTGCGATGCATACTTATGAGAATCAAATCAAGACTTTGCTAACCTTTATAATGCGGGTCATATTTTACAAAAAAAAAAAGGCTGCAATAGAGAGGAAAATCCAGTAATGAAGTGATTGGTAAAAAATCAAATTGCACTGCTTGCAATCTCAATATTAGGGCTCATTCAGATGTCAGGTTTTCTCGTATGAGTGCTATCTCTGTTTGTAGGTGGCCACAGTGAACCATTTCCTAATGTGACTCCAAAGGAAAAAAGAGAGGGTCTCCAGCACCAAAATTAGTGAAAAAAGATAAAACTCACATTTATTAGGAAGGTTTTAAAATCATATTAATAAGTCACCATGACAGGCAAGGCTATCTTACGCATTTCAGACAGATATTACATGTGCTTAGTCATAACGTGTAACTAATTTTGGTGCTGGAGACCCCCTCTTTTTTCCTTTGGATTTGGATTTATAGCGCCAGTTGAACCGCACTGGACATCTCCTGGCATCAGACCGCTTATGGACTATATGAACACTGATGTACGGTAGGCTGAATATTTTTCTCTGTTTTTGCCATTTCCTAATGTGACTTGATCATCTAAAGCTGTATGACGTGAAGGTTTATATCTCCTTCTTGTGCTTGCATTGGATCTCCCACATCAGTATTAACATCTGTTTTTTACTCTTGCAGCCACTGCTCAAACATCTATTTTTGCCATGTATACCAAGTGTGTGAGGCGGCTGCTTTCTATCAATAGACACACGTGCCTTGCTTAACAGTTCTCTAATCCAGGCTCTCATCATCCTACCTCTTCATACATCTTGATCTGATGAAAACAAACTCCTCTATTGTAATACACAAGAGAGCAAAATGGATCCAACTCTGCTGCTTTTGTTAAGTCCTGAATTGCCAATTTATATGCCTGGAATGGAATGGACAAAATATTGATTATATATCGAGTAACGGTGTCCCGTCCACAACAAAATCCTCCTGTGACATATGCTAGTAAATCCTTCTCTTCTTTAATAAACTATTTTTCTTTTCTAAAGATATATATATATATATATATATATGTATATAGTGGTATACCTGCTCAAGTGGCTGCACACGGAGGTAGACACAGGTACACTGTCTCTTTAAATCTTCAACAGGTTTATTATCCATGCGGCATAAATTAGTGTGAAGTGACAATAAACACGGCCTTTCAGGCAAAACAAAATGGTATAGAGTCTCTGCAGCTGCGGGGATCTGCCAGCTCAGGATATAACAACCGGGTTTAGTATATAGTTCAACACAAAACCACTTCTCTGGCGCTGCCGGCCCCAGACCCACTGATCACTGAATGTTTCAGAACGCCGACTATATAAGCTATTAAGACCACACCCTGGGGTAGAGATAAGGTGGACAACTTCCCACTTGCTCTATCCCGACCCCAGGATGGCGCTCATAGTATTCTGGCAATGACATCCATAGAGGTCTGCCAACCCATCGGTGACCCGCGATCATGTGACGGGGTCACCGATGGGCGGGATTTACAATGCGCTTCTGGTAAGCTAGATGCCGGTAAAGGCTGGTAAGTTAAATGCCGCTGTCAGGGATTGTTAACAGCTACGGGAGGATCGTGATTCCACCCGTGGCTGTTGCCGGTACACGTCAGCTGTACAGATCAGCTGTCATGTGCTCGGAAAGGTGCGAGCCCGCACCAAATAGGGGAAGCCCGACATGTGCGTACTATTACGCCCGATGTCGAAAAGTGGTTAAGTTCTGTTTTTCTATTGTATCAAATATATATTTCATGCAATAAAATGCAAATTAATTATATAAAAATCATACAACCATAATCCAGCCTGACGGAACTGGAGAGGATCTGCAAGGAAGAATGGCAGAGGATCCCCAAATCCAGGTGTGAAAAACTTGTTGCATAATTCCCAAGTAGACTCATGGCTGTACTAGCTCAAAAGGGTGCTTATACCCAGTCCTGAGCAGAGTCTGAATACTTATGACCATGTGATATTTCAGTTTTTAATTTTTAATACATTTGCAAATATTTCTACATTTCTGTTTTTTTTTTCAGTCAAGATGGTGTGCAGTGTACATTAATGAGAAAAAAAATGAACTTTTTTGAATTTACCAAATGGCTGCAATGAAACAGAGTGAAAAATTTAAAGGGGTCTGAATACTTTCCGTAGAGAGAGAGAGAGATGGGCGAACCCGAACAGTAAAGTTCGGCGCCCGTACCAAACACCTACTGTTCGGGCACGGACACCAAACACGGACTTCACCAGGATGTCTGTGTTAATGTTCGGGTTCAGCTACCCAAACACCGGGTGTCTGTCATGCTGTAATGTGCATGGCAGCGCGGTAAACACTGCTTCTGATCGGCGGTGAAATTATCCCCGCCGGTCAGAGAGTCGAGGTTCCCACGCTGTTAAAAGACAAAGTGAGCTCTCATCTGTGATCGGAGTTATAAAGCTTACCTCCGGTCACTGCTGTCAGCTGATAGGACTACTGCTCCCATCATCTGACACCTGCAGCCGCTAACAACAGTGAGAGCAAGAGCGGCAGATTGGAGTATTCATCAGCCGCTACTGTGCTGTAATTAATTAAAAAAAACGGCATGGGTTCCCCTGTATTTTTGCTAACCAGCCAGATACTGCCCCCCCAGCCTAAAAATAGCAGCCAGCATCTGCCCAGAAAAGGCACATCTATTAGATGTGCCAATTCTGGCACTTTGCCCAGCTCTTCCCACTTGCCCTGTAGTGGTAGAAAGTGGGGTGATAGTCGGGGGGGGGGGGGTTGATGTCACCTTTGTATTGTCAGGTGACATCAAGCCCCAAGGTGGAGAGGCATCAGTAAGACACCCCCATTACTAACCCATAGTCACATTGTAAGAAAAACACAGACACCCAGAAAATAGTCCTTTAATTGAAAGACTGACTCAGACTCCTTTAATAATCTTAATTAAACCATACTTACGACCTCGCCTAAATCCACCGAAGCCCTCGATCTCCTGTAATAAAACTAAAATTAAGGAAAAACAATAAACCATACCCGTCCGTCGTTCTGTCCCACGCTGTAATCCATGTCTGGGGGATAAACAGCTGAGAACCACTTGGGAATGAACAGCTGTGAGCACAGCCTCAATGACTGGGGGTGACTTCATCGAGGTTACCTCCGGTCAGTGAGGCTCCGGTCCCAGCCGGGCTGAACTGCGGTAACCTCGGAGAGATCCCCTCTAGCAGCTAACCACCAGGGCTATTAAAGTCCCTTTTGTATTTTTGAAAATACTGGAGTGCTGTCTCTTTCTTCTGAATATATATATATATATATATATATATATATATACATATATATATATATATATATATATATATAGTGTTGCTTGCTTTCCTATTGTCCTGTAGCCCATTCCAGCCTTGTGCAGGTCTACAATTTTGTCCCTGGTGTCCTTAGACAGGTCTTTGTCCTCTTAGCCATGGTTGGAGTGGGAATTATTGAGTGTGTGGACAGGCAGGGCCGCCATCAGGGCATTACTGCCCTTACTGGCATATGGGGCACTGTGAGGATGGGGGGCCTCCGGGGCAGGACTTGGTCGCTCACTAATAACTGAATGTGCGTCCTCGGAAACCTCAGATCAGACCAGGCCACCTTTCTTCTTAGGTCCATAGTCAAGTTTTGATACTCGCAAAGCCATTGCAAGTGGTTTCAGAAGTGAAAAGTCAACAACTAAAACATCCTCAAGAACTGAATGGTTCATTTGCTGTCCAATATCACTTACCACCTACCCAAGATAATCAATATTATTAAGTTCATTTTCAGTTGGTTGTTGTAAAGTATACACTTAAAAAAGGGTTTTTTCCATTGGGCTAAGAACTTACCAGTAGGTAGTTCCTGACTACCTGCCTGTTCTGCCCTGCGATGATTTGTTCCAGTTCAGGCAGTGATTCTCCAGCTTCCCTTGGCCTCACCACAACAGAGCAGCTCTTTCTCTTCCGTTCTGCTCTGTAGAGTGGGTGTTATTGCCAATGTCATTCTGATTGACAGCTGGCTGTCCGCAGTTAGGTAGTGGGGAGCCGGTTGTCAATGCGCATGACATCGGCCGTGACGGCCCTGCAACATAACAGAGTGGAAGAGAAGGATCTGCTGTGTTTACGTGACATCACCAGAAACAAAAGAATCCCTGGCAGGAGTGGTCCATGACCGTTTTGAGTGACAAATCGTTGCAGGGAAGTACAGGCAGCTAGCAACTACTTGCCAATAAGTTCTTAGTCCCACAGCAAAAAAAAAACAAAAAGTCATGGATAACACCTTTAACTGTGATGACGCCATAAAGTATATTGCGGTATGCTCTATGTGTTCCATTATGTGACGGGTCAGTTTCCAGAATGAGTTCCTGTCTTTCAGTTTCTATAATACAACAGAAAAACGGAACACAGAATGCCAGTGTGAACTGAGACTAAGCTCTATTGAGACCAAGACACAGTAGAGCTTACCTTGGACTTTATAGGATGTAGTATAGTTTGATGATTTCTGAATAGTAACTGTAGCTTTCGTTTTATTGAAAGGTGTACAAAAAAAACAATACTCCCAAAATATCTCTGCCAGGGTTTGCTTTTGATTGTGCATATTCGGCATCAGTGCACGTAAGGGAGATTTGTTTTTAAAATATATAGTAGCCTTGATTATGTGATTTCTGGCTTTGCATCTACAGTACAGCCAGTGATACTCGTATATCACTACTGAAATTTTAATTCTTTAGAAAAAAACCTATTGATTGACAGTGATCAACAAAGCTCAAATTTTCTCAAAGAACACAGCCCGTAGTATATATGCTAGCAAACTGCAGAGATGAAATAAAACCCCCTTGAGTGACAATTACTTACAGAGACAAGCTTCAGGCATTTTAGAGTAGTTAAAAGGCTGTTCCAGAGATAAAGCATCTCACCTTAATGTAGTACTTTAACGCTCCTCTGTAGAGATAAGCTCTTACGCTGCCTGGCTGTACTTTGATTGCAGAATTGCAATTCATGATGGCTTTGGAATATCTCTTTCTAAATCCATAGAAAACTGCTCGGCACAAATAGGCCTGCATTAAAAAGCAAATTATTATGGTAGGGAGTGCAGGATGAATATGAACAGCTGTGCCCCACACTTAACAGCAGATGAACATACTGTACCCACATACAAAAGTCTTCGTACAAACACACCTGCAACATACGGATACAAAAGAAATACAACATGCCCGATATCAACCGATGTGCTCCATTCATATTACTTAGATAGTAAATCCGGTTCTTCACAAATTAATATTTCTTGAGGCTCCAGAGCACCGATTACAAAAATCGTTAACATCCTCATCTTTACAGTTAATTTATGCTGCTGTCTCATCATATGAGGCAGAGACCTTTTGGACCCCCTTCAGACTTCTAGGCCCAAGCGTGACTGCAACCTGTGCACCCCCTATACTTACACTCGTGCGGATCATGCACACCACTACAATATGATCAATCCATACCCTCAAATGAATTTAACTCCCCTCTTCTGCTATTTATTCTATGGAAAATATATTATATTTTTAGCTTGAATCAATATACAGTAATTATGAACCTGAAAATGTTCTGGGTTTATCTCAAGGGTTTTATTGAAATCCTGTACACAGTTTGCTTGTTGGAGATGCATTCGGCAGAGTCCTCGTTGATAATAGGCATCGCAATAACCAGAGCGATTCTTCACTGCACTGGTCAAAGCCTCAAGAGCCTAGAAAATATGCAGCGTTCATTGCAGAAGATATAATGGATATGTATAAGACAGCTTTACATATTATGAACAGTCAGCATCAATAAAATGATACAGATAAGTGATAATAGGCAATATGTGATACTATCTACTATATAATCGTCTAATTCTGTCTGTCTGTCTGTAACGGAAATCCCACATCGCTGATTGGTCGCGACCAATTAGCGACAGGCGCAGTCCGGCCGTGAATTGGCGCGGAATTCGAACGAAGCATGCCACCGCTACCATCGGGAGATCAAACAGCGGCAACGCAGCCGGGAGATGATCGGCACAGCCCTCAATGTGCAGATGGTACCCAGGGTCTGGAGGAGAGGAGACTCTCCTCTGGTCCCTGGGTACCATAAACCTGTAAAAAATAGAATTAAAATAAAAAATAGTGATATACTCACCTTCCGACGGCCCCCGGACTCTTTCCCTCCTCTCACCACGCGCCCGGCATCTTCCGGTCCCAGTAATGCTTTGTGGGAAAGACCGCTGACGACTTCGCGCTCTCGCGAGATTGACGTCATCTCTGGTCCTTCGCGCTAAGCATTACTGGGACCGGAAGATGCCGGGAGCGTGGAGAGGAGATCGGGGGCCGTCGGAATGTGAGTATATCTCTCTGTTTGTAACGGAAATCCCGCGTGCAGAGCACTGTACCCTCCCGATGCGATAGCATTGGGCCTCCATTTAGTGAAAATATACAGTTGTGGCCAAAAGTATTGACACCCCTGCAATTCTGTCAGATAATACTCAGTTTCATCCTGAAAATGATTGCAAACACAAATTCTTTGGTATTATTATCTTCATTTAATTTGTCTTAAATGAAAAAACACAAAAAGAATTGTCCTAAAGCCAAATTGGATATAATTCCACACCAAACATAAAAAAGAGGGTGGACAAAAGTATTGGCACTGTTCAAAAACACCAAGGTTACTTACCGGTAGCCAGTTTTTCCGGAGCCCATGACGGCACACATGAGAGAGGGGATCCGCCCAGTCAGGACAGGAACCCTACTGAAGATAAAAGGGCGGTACCTCTCCCTCGCTTCAGTTGGTTTACAGAGCATGAGAGGCCCCCCCGGGTTAGTACACATGGTAAAACTATCACCACATTATATCTAACTAAAAAAACACCCAAACTATAGTGCACACCAAAGGAGTGAAAAGGGGGGGAATATACAAGTGCCGTCATGGGCTCCGGAAAAACCAGCTACCGGTAAGTAACCTTGGTGTTTTCCCGTCTCCCACGACGGCACACATGAGAGACTTTTGTAGAATAAGACACCTTAGGGAGGGACCACCGCTTGCAGCACCCTTCTACCAAAGGTTAGGTCAGTAGAGGAAGACAGATCAAGTCGGTAGTGCTTAAAAAAGGTGGAAGGTGAGGACCAAGTAGCGGCTTTACAAATTTGTTCAATTGATACCTCAGCCTTCTCTGCCCAGGAGGTAGCCACGGCTCTGGTGGAGTGAGCCTTGATGCCTTCTGGAACCGGAGCGCCACTTGCGGAGTAGGATAACATAATGGCCTCCCTGATCTATCTGGCAATGGTACTCTTAGCTACCCCGTGCCCTTTTCTACTACCCTGAAAGGCTACAAAAAGGGACTGATCTTTCCTCCACTGACTAGTTACTGACATATATTGTAATATGGCTCGTCTTACATCTAATGTATGGAACTTTTGCTCCCCAGGGTTTCTAGGATTGTTACAGAACAATGGCAAGGAGATCTCCTGAGTCCTATGAAACTTTTGGACTACCTTGGGGAGATAGGCCGGGTCTGGTCTTAGAACCACTCGGTCATCCAAGATCTGTGTATATGGAGGACATATAGACAGAGCTTGAAGGTCGCTGACTCTTCGGGCTGATGTTAAGGCTACCAGTAAGACAGTTTTAAGCGTAAGTAGCTTTGGTGACAGTTCTAGTAGTGGTTCAAAGGGGTCTTTGGTTAAGGCCTCTAAGACTAGGTTGAGGTCCCAGGGTGGTATCTTTAGGATAATGACCGGCCTTGACCTGCCACAGGACTTTATGAATCGGGACACCCACCTATTGGCTGCTAAGTTGCAGTTATATAGGGCCCCCAAAGCTGAGACTTGAACTTTGAGTGTGTTAATGGCTAACCCCAGTTGTAGCCCCGACTGTAAGAACTCTAGGATAGGTCCCAAAGGCACTACATCCCCCAAGGGTTCCCCCAGGAAGTCTAGGAACTTTTTCCACGTTCTACCGTAGATTTGGGATGTTATAGGTTTCCTACTTTTCAACAGGGTGGAGACTAACCCTGGAGAGAATCCCTGGCGACTCAGTAGCGCCCTCTCAAATTCCAGGCTGCTAGATGGAAGCCCTTCACCTGAGAGTGGACCACTGGTCCCTGGGAGAGCAGGTCTGGAATCTCCGGTAGTATCCATGGATCTGTCACTGACATAAGCCTCAGAAGGGAGAACCAAGGCCTTCTCGGCCAAAACGGAGCTATAAGAATTATTCTCGCTCGATCCTCCCTGATTTTCCTGACCACTACTGGGATCATTGTTATCGGGGGAAATGCATAGGCCAGGATGAACTTCCAGGGTATTTGTAGGGCATCTACTGCGAAGGGGTTTTCCCTTGGGTTTACTGAGCAGAACTTCCTGACCTTCCGGTTGGGTGCGGTAGCGAACAGGTCTATTTCTGGTTTGCCCCAGGCCTGAACTATTTGTTGGAAGACTTGGGGGTTTAGGGACCATTCCCCTTGTCTTAGGTGCCTGCGACTCAGGAAGTCTGCCTGTATATTTTCTGCCCCCTTTATGTGCAGTACTGTGATGGATAACAGATGTTGTTCTGCTAGCTGGAAGAGTAGATCTGATATTTGCATGAGGCCCCGAGATCTCGTTCCCCCTTGGTGATTGATGTAGGCTACTACTGCTTGATTGTCCGTCATGACCCGGGTGTGGCGGCCCCGAAGTAAGGGAAGGGAATGTTTCACGGCTTTTTCCACTGCCCATAGTTCTTTTACATTTGAACCGTGATCCTTTTCTAGCGAGGACCAGGTCCCCTGTATTGAGTGGGATCTCAGGTGTGCTCCCCATCCTGTGGCACTCGCGTCTGTTGTAATGATGTCTTCGACTGGTTTTTGCCACGGGACACCGGCTGTTAGATTCTTTTCTACAGTCCACCAGAGCAGGGAATCTCTTACAGCCACTGAGAGACATAGTTTGCCTTCTAAATGCCCTTTTAATTGTTTCTGTGCTGACAGAACTTCCCACTGTAGTTGCCTTAAGTGGTACTGCGCTCATGCTACTGCGGGTATTGGGTTCCTCAGTGTCATATTTGGCCTTTGTATTGCTGTGCGAGCTAGGCCCCTTATCTTGGTCACTTTGCTCTCTGGTAGGAGGCAGCGTTGTTGCTCGGAGTCCAATATCAACCCTAGGAAGGATTGCTCTTTTACTGGGGTTATCCTTGACTTGGGGATGTTTACTATCCATCCTAGTCCTACTAGAATTGCTATCACTTCCTTCACTTGATGTGTGCAGTGAGACTCCGACCTCCCTATTACCAGAAAGTCGTCTAGGTATGGGACAATCACTATGTCCCTGGAACGCAGAAAAGACATTACTTCGGCTATCACTTTGGTGAATACTCTGGGGGCTGCAGACAGGCCAAATGGAAGGGCTGCGTACTGGTAGTGTTTCACCTGCCCCTGGACATAGAGCGCTACTCTCAAATATTTTTGATACTCCCGATGAATTGGGATGTGATAGTAGGCATCTTTTAAGTCTATCACTGCCATGAGGCAATGCTGGAACAGGATTTTTGTGGCCGTGTTGATTGACTCCATTTTGAAGGAGCAATTGTCTACCCATTGATTGAGTCTCCTCAGGTTGACAATGGTTCTCCAAGAGCCGTCTGGTTTTTGTATTAAGAAGAGGGGGGAGTAGAACCCCCTTCCTTCTTCTTGCACTGGGACTTCCCGTAGGACTTGTTTTTTCACTAGTCCCAAGACTTCCGTCTCCAGGGCCAGCTGTTGCTCTTGGGCTTTCCTTCTGGGTGTCATTATGAAGGTATGCCTGGGCGGACGGATGAATTTTATTTTTAAGCCGTCCTTGATTATATTTAGGACCCATGTACTGGGGGAGATATTTGCCCAGGCGGAAAGGAAGAGAGAAAGCCTTCCCCCTACCTCCGGCCCAATGTCATTGGGGAGATTTTTTGGAGGAAGTGGAGGGCCCTTTAAACATATAGCCCGATCCTCTTCTTTCTTTAAAGTCGCAGCTTTTTCTATCTACCGGGGGACGACCCCTGTTAAATCTCCTCCTCCGAAAGGGCTGCTTTTTAGGTTCTCCCGGAAATCGGGGAAAGCTTTTCTTCCTATCCCCCGCATGTTCCAAAATCTCTTCTGGTTTTTTCCCAAAGAGGAATTGGCCATCGCATGGAATGGAACATAACCTATGCTTTGATGGTAAATCTCCGGGACACCCTTTAAGCCACAGGGCTCGTCTTGCCGCGTTTGACAGGCTTGCTGCCCTAGCTGTCAATCTTGCGGAGTCTGCAGAGGAATCTGCTAGGAAAGCCGCTGCTCCGTGCACCAGTGTCAAATTAGGCAGAATTTCGTCCCTAGGAACTCTATTCTTGATCTGGTCCTCTATTTGTTGCAGCCAGACCATGAGGGCACGAGCGGTACAGGTACCAGCTATCGCTGGTTTCAATCCACCTGCTGAAGCTTCCCAGATGTGCTTCAGGAAACCATCTGCTTTTTTGTCAAGCGGGTCTTTCAACACGCCAGAGTCCTCTAATGGTAGGGATACCTTTTTTCTGGCTACGGCCCCATCAATTTTTGGGACTTTTTCCCAGGCTTCTGAATCCTTCTGCTCAAAAGGGTACCTCCTCTTTGATGCGGAAGGTAAGCCCCCTGACCTCTCCGGTTTTTTCCATTCCCTGTCAATTAGCGCTTTTATTTTATCATTTACAGGGAAGGTACGTTTTCGTTTTTCCTCCAGTCCTCCAAACATTACATCCTCTAATGATTTGGGAGCTTTTTCTTCTTTAAGGCCCATTGTAGCCCTAATCGCTCTGACCAGTTTTTCCACATCCTCTGTTGGGAAACATGGACGGCCGCCTATATCGCTGTCCGAGGAGGATTCTGAGGACTGAGTAGAGGAAGAGGAGGTGGAGGGGGACAAGGATCTATCCCGCCCCTTCTGCCTTGGCGAGGCCTCTGAATCGGAGCTTCTTCTACAATCTCTTTTATCTTTCTTTTTAAGGGCTGCCTTTAGGGAACCTTTCACCTCCTGTTGAATTAACTGTTTAAGGCTAGTCACCAAATCAGGGGTCTCCTCCTGTATAGTTTTATTTATACAGTCAGCGCAGAGGTCTTTCTGCCACTGATCTGCCAGCAGGTGTTTACATAGGGCGCATTCTCTATTTTTGGTTTTGCTGCTGGCCTTCCTCGACCCCTAGTGATCAAACAGAGAAAATGGAACCCCGTTACCATAAGGGTGACATTCACGTAGATAACTCATCACCGCTGTCAATCAGGGGTACCGATCTCGGAGGCTCCTCAGATGCACTCGTGACGTTTCTCCTGGACGTCTCAGAGTCATGCCGATTGCGTTTATGACTGCCGCTCCCACCACTCGAGTGACTGCTCCTGGTATGTTGGCGGCTCGGCCTGGCATCTGGCGAGAGGTCTTGCTGCTGGCGCTGCTGGCGCTGCTGCTCGTCTTGCCCCACTTCCATCATGAAGTCTTGGGCATGAGTGCGTCTTCTGTGGTCATCCCCCTTTTGTAAGGGAGATCTACTGCACTCTCGGCCTCCTCCGGTTACCTCACAGCCCCTCCCCCCCCGCCATGCCGCCGGGATCTCCTTTCGCCAGCCGGCGTTATTTGCTATGGGCGCCGCCATCTTGGATAGCTGGCGCCGCCTCCCGACGTCACGCAGGCACGCCCCCTCCCAGCATGCCCTGCGTGTGACGTCAGGGGAGCGCGACCCGGAAGTGGCCGTTCCCTGACGCTCCTGGATGCAGCAGAGGGGGAGAGGGCGGCGCGGCAGCCACGGCAGAGCCTCAAGACCCCAGGCCGTGCTGCTCCTGCGCCCGCTCGGACGCTGAGCCCCCGGGGGACCCGCGGACGGCGCTTCCCTCCCCCGACGCACGGCGCCCAGGACCCTGCCTGTTCTTCCACGCCAGCACGAGTGAGGGGCAGGTACGTCTTCAGTACACGGTCCCTGTCAGGACAGGAAACCCAACTGAAGCGAGGGAGAGGTACCGCCCTTTTATCTTCAGTAGGGTTCCTGTCCTGACTGGGCGGATCCCCTCTCTCATGGGTGCCGTCATGGGAGACGGGAAAATCATGTGATGCTTCTCTAATTTGTGTAATTAACAGCACCTGTAACTTACCTGTGGCACCTAACAGGTGTTGGCAATAACTAAATCACACTTGCAGCCAGTTGACATGGATTAAAGTTGACTCAACCTCTGTCCTGTGTCCTTGTGTGTACCACATTGAGCATGGAGAAAAGAAAGAAGACCAAAGAACTGTCTGAGGACTTGAGAAACCAAATTGTGAGGAAGAAATGTACTATTATCTGACAGAATTGCAGGGGTGTCAATACTTTTGGCCACAACTGTAAGCAGGTAGATCCACCGACGTAAAAGGATTGTCCAGTCTTAGGTGACAAGTCTGACGTTACTTATGTGACTGCAGACTTGTAAATCCTCAGATCATGCAAACTGTGTGTTGTGAAGATTCTCCAGGGCCAGTACTGGGAGAGGAGGGCATATGACTGCAAGTATGTGATTTGCATACGTGCGGTCAACTGCTGGCTAGATGGCAGTGGCCTCACTCAATGCAAGTGTATTGAATGAGGCCAGACACGTCAAGATGGAATGCAGGCAGAAATATGCAGATCGCATACTTGTGGTCACACGACCGCCCGTTCTTGTTGACGGCACCGTAAAATCCTCATGTGAGAGTTCAAAAGTCTACAGTCACGTCGAGCGACTATAGACTTGTAGCTGAATGCTGGATAACCCTTTAACATGATTGACATGTTAGAAGAATAATCATTTTTTAAAGGACAAAAAGAATCTAGAAACATTCCAGCACTGAGGTAATGTTTAATGAACGTGAACACGTGGAGGCATTCGATGGCCATGTTTGTTCTAGTGACAGACCTGATTTAAGGTAACTACTACTTCAGCGTACATTTAATCAAAATCACTAATGCCCTGTGGCAGCACTATTATAATTGCACTCCACTTATAATACTGTTTCCAAAGAATCTCCAAAACGAACACATCATATGGAAGAACACCAGTCACTGGCAATGTCATGTTGCAAGTTTGTGTATTTAGCATTTTATCCTGCAGTATTACTAGGCCACCGTCAGTTCAATATAACTACCATTATATCCATCAGTCGTATTTATACTGACCCAGGCTGTACAGTAAAGCTTTTAACTTTAAAAGAAAAAAACCCTATTGGAAAAACTAAATCTCAAAGGATGCATTCCCTATGACAAGGAACTTGCTGTCCATGGTGCTGAATTAAAATTACAACATGATGAGGACTGTAGAAAATACAACTAATAAATTAATATAATAACAGACAAATATATAGTACTGTTCAAAATGCCACTGCCCACAATCCCTAATAATGGGGTGCCCAAAATAAATTCTACAGACTCCCCATACTCAGTATTGCCTCAATGATTGCATCCATTTTAGTTTGACAGTGATATTGCTATCCAACTGCATGGCCAGAATAGTCAGTGATGGAGCAGAAAGTGAGCTTAGTTGGATACCTGGTCAATAAAGGCCACTGATACTTCCTCTATGCCATACTATGTGTATATACGTGCTTTATACGAATATGATACATAAAGTTTTTTAGCACCCACTCACCTGGAGAAATTTAAGTTGCTCCATGTAACACAGGCCGAGCAGGTAGAAAACTTCGGCCTTCTCAGAGGGGGGGGATTGGTTCAGTAGGTCAAGTGCTTGACTGAAGCTTTCACTTGCATCCTATTAAATTGTGCAAGTACAATTTTATTATAAAATAAGAACAACTGTTAACTTCTTACCTTTTACCGGGTGAGATTCTGACTTTCTACAAGGTGCAGAATTTTAGATAAATAGTCTATTTGGTTTATGGAGATACATATGTATGCATAAAAGCTGTAGACACTCTACAATGGGCTATTTCTAACCTACAATATTCCAAAAGATGCTTCATTATGTACAAAAAAAACCTATCATGTCCTCAAATGTTATTAACCTACAGATATAGGGTTAATCTGCAGGTGCTACAATGCTATCTGACCGCTCTACAGAAAGCGTGTCTAGTTTGAGAAAATGAACTTTATTCATCCTGGGAGTCACCGGTTTTTAGTCATAGAGGCGGCAATGTGAGAGGTGCCTGGTACTTTGACACCTCGCTCTACACAGATACCAATCTAAGTGCCCTGGCGTGCTTACAGCTGTTGCTCACTGTGTACTGACTGTAATCACTCTGGGAATGCCTCTAAGGCCGGGGTCACACTAGAGATAAATACGGACGAGTGAGAGGCGTAAAAACCACGCACTGCACTCAGACCAATGTTTCTCTATGGGGCAGCTCCCACCAGCCATATATTTCTCATCCGTATTTTACGGGCCGAGACAATCGCAGCATGTTGTGATTGTCAGCGTATTCCGACTGAAATACACCAATGCAAGTCTATGAGCGCGCAAAAAATACGCATTACACACGGACCAGATGTGTGACTTGCGAGAAATACGCACCCGGTGTCTTTTAGCAAAGCCGGCAATTCAGTGCGCTATACAGTAAAATCACACTGACATGTTTAATAAAGAAACGAAAGAATAGATATATACACATAGAATACATATATATATATATTGTGATGTGACGGGTGGTCGCGTGGTTAATGGGAGGTATATGTCACATGGATGGATGCTCCCTGCGATGCAACCCGGAGTATTTTGTTGTTAGTGTGCATGAGCACTAATATGGCGTTTAGTGCACTGGGTCCGGGTTGCGGGTAGCTATGAGAGATGGGAGGGTCTGGCTACCCATATTGCCTCACCTTTGGGTCAGGGTGTGGACTGTACCCCATTTTGCCTGAATATTTGTGTGAGGTCCTGACCATGTGACCAGCTCATGTGATCCATACCTCGCCTATGGGTGTGGTTACAGGGCTATGTAATTGAGGTGTTTAGCACATGTGAGAGAGTCTGTCAGAGTGTGGACAGACTTCCATGTGTCCAGGTGGGACACTACAGAGTGGTCTGTGTTCTCAGGAGGGAGAAGCCTTCCTGTGTCTGCGGCTGCAGATAGAGCTCTGCTATGGACATTGCCCTGGCCTGTGTGTGAACAGGGCCTGAGGGAACACAGCCCAGCTAAGGACTGTTCATGTTGCTTTTGACTGCTGTGAAGGCTGGAAACCGTGTTTTGTTGCTGTGAGGTTTATGGAGCAAATAAACCGAATGGACTCGTTTTAACCCTGAATGTGCCAGTATTTACCACTAAGACCTGCAAAGTGAGTAACCCCCATCCACAGACAGTGTGAAACGTTACAAAATATATAAATACATATATATATATATATATACATATACACACGTCATTGAGACATGCATTATATATATATATATATATATATATATATATATATATATTTACATTTCATAGAGTTCTACATAGCAGAATATCTGCTAATTCATTTGACGGCTTCTGTAAAATCATTCTAAAACCCGACATGAAATGACACACAGTTTACATACAGTAAACCATTTCATTTCACGTATTTTTTTATATGCCCTGACTAATAAATAGATTATGATTTGTGTGTAAAATTTGGGACGTCTAGGTGTTAAGTTAAGGGGTTAATTCGTTGGAAAAAATGCATGGGCTCCCGTGACAAAATTGCAGCCAGATAGGTAAAGCAGGTGAATGAGGGCAGATTTTAATAGCCTTGAGACCATTGTTTTTGGCCCCCCTGGCTACAAATCTGCCCCGAGCCCCCCCAGAAAAGGCGAATGATTTTACAGAAGCCGGCAATTGATTTAGCGGCTATTCTGCTATGTAGAACTCTATTAAATGTAAATATATATATATATATATATATTTACATCTAATGCAAATCTCCAGAGACTTATGCACACGTCACTTTGTAAGTAATGCAGACTATCTTGCTTGCCCTTTTTTTGCACAGCTATTTCTATGGTGCTTATTGAAGACAGAGCGTGCTTTGCACTACTTACTTTTGTGAACTTTGTAGACTTTTCTGAGTTCTTTGTTGCACATTCACCATAATGTTGCTTATTTGCACACATGATTTAATCATGTTTAACAAAGTAGCATAGGAGCATTTCCTTCATATTCCCCTATTTTAACACACGCTTTGCAAGCAATGCGGATTTTTTTTGCTTTTTTTTTTACCGCTATTTTTATGGTGTTTACTGATTATATAGTGTTTTTTGCACATCCCTGTGAATTTTGCAGATTATTCTGACTTTTTTTTGCACATTTACCATAATGATGTCTTTTTGCTCACATGATGTAATCATGTTTAACAAAGCAGCATAGGAGCATTTCATATATGTCCTTTTTTCAGGGATGGCTATATTTATTGTTACATTCATTTCTATTTCATCGGTTGTGATTTATTTTACAGTGCACTTTGCATTAAAATTGTTGATAATTTCATAATCGTCAGATTTGCATATTATGAATTATAATTGCTTCCCCAAAACTATGAATTAACACATGTGGAATTATATAATTAACAAAAAAGTGTGAAACAACTGAAAATATGTCTTATATTCTAGGTTCTTCAAAGTAACCACCTTTTGCTTTGATAACGGCTTTGCACACTCTTGGCATTCTCTTGATGAGCTTCAAGAGGCCTCATTCAGGGATGAGAGGGGGCTCCGATGTGTGTCATTGCTGCGGGGGTCTTGTGCTGCTGCAGGGTCTTGTGCTGCTGCCAGGTTTCTCCGGGTGTCCAGCGATTGCTGGCCGATGCTGCGGGTGTCTCCGATGCGCTGAAATCTCATCTCTCGAGAGCTGGGTCCCGAGATCCCACCTGCGTATGCGCCGGCGGCCATTTTTTACGAGAATCTCCGCACACACAGAGGAACCGTGGAAATGCCGGGGCTCTGGCCTGTCGCGCAATGTCGGCAGGGCCCCGGGCAGCGCCGGAGACAACCGCAGCACCGGCCAGCAACCGCCGGACACCCGGACGCCCCCTGATCACGGCCTATAGTAATGCATGTACGCTTTGTAAGACGCCCCCAAATTTTGGGGGAAAAAAGTGCGTCTTACAAAGTGAAAAATACGGATGCTTACATGCACAAAATACGCGGCCACACCTTGACAACGGATGACATATGGATCACTATTTAGGGAACATTTCTCCTTATTAAGCCCATAAAATACAGACTGTATTTCTCGTCGGTTAGTGTGACCCCGGCCTAAGACTGAAAGCTGGTGGCTCCAGGGATGAGTAACGTTCATTTTCTCCCAGTAGCTGTGCTGGTAATGGCATTTGGAGACATGACAGGATACCCTTAGGCTACGTGCACACGGAGTTTTTTGCCTCTGCGGATTATGTAATGTAGTGAAAACCGCAGGACTTTAGTCCTGCGGTTTTACACCTCATAATGGATGAGGTGTGAAACCGCAGCATTTCTGGACAAAAGAATTGACATGCTGCGGATTTTAAACCGCAGCAAAACCATGCGAAAAAATCCGCAGCATGTGCACAGCGTTTTCCAGTTTACCATTGAAAACAACGGTACTGTACAACGCACCTAAATCTGCTGCGGACCTGCAGCTGCAGAAATGCTGCGGATCCGCAGCAGAATCCGCACCGTGTGCACATACCCTTAGGCTAAGTGCCTACGTTGCAGAAATGCTGCGGAAATGTCGGCAGCAATTCCGAAACTCCCTGCCACGGGTAATGCGTTTTCCCGCAAAACACAAGCGTTTTCAGCTTGCAGAATGCTTGTGCATTCCAAGCGATTTGAAGCATCACTTGGAAAAGTGACTGACAGGTTGGTCACACTTGTCAAGCATAGTGCTTGACAAGTGTGACCAACTTTTCACTATTGATGCTGCCTATGCAGCATCAATAGTAAAAGAATGTTAAAAATAATTTAAAAAAAATAAATGTTTATTCTCACCTTCTGACGGCCCCCGATGTCCTTAGCGGTGCTCCCGGTATGTTCCGTTCCCAGGGATGCTTTGCGCGAAGGACCTTTGTGACGTCACGCTCGAGAGGTCTCAGGTGATTCGCGCAATGCATCCCTGGGAACAGAAGATGCTGGCAGCGTGGCTGAGAGGTGGGAGGATTCCGGGGGCCGACAGAAGGGGAGTATATCAAATTTTTTTTTTTTTTTTTTTTTTTTTTCTATATTTTACAGTTATATGGTACCCAGGGCATGGAGGAGAGTCTCATCTCCTCCAGACCCTGGGTACCATCCACACATGAAGCGCACACTTTACGCATGGTGCGCATAACCACAAGCGTAAAGTGAGAGTTTCAATGCAATCCTATGGAGGCGGAATCACCGCAATTCCGCAATAAGAATGGACATGCTGCGGATTTTACCACTATGCTATTCTGCAGCGGTAAAATCAGCGGCATGGGCACAGCAACTGCGGAATCCTACAGGATTGCATGGGAATTCGTTTTTTTAAGCGTCTTTTAAGCATTTCCGCTGCGGGAAAAACGCAGCTGAAACGCTTAAAAAAAAAAAAAAAAAAAAAAAAAAAAAAAAAAGCAACGTGGGCTCACTGCCTTATTGTAAATGTGCCTGAAAAGCAACAATATAGTTACTGACTTGACTCATGCCTAATTTTTTTTGTATTTTCTTTCAAGAATTTTGAAACAACATTGCATGTATCTAAAACATGATGGATTTTTCACACTTTTCTGAACATTAGAAAATTTAGATACCTTGTTTTTCTTGGCTCTCATCTGAATCTTTCCTAAAAGTATCAACAGAGCAGGCATTGGCTTCTCTTTTATGGCAGACACCAAGCAGCTAATGGCACTAATGTTTTGATGAAGGAATGATTGGACAAGGGCTTGCTGCACTGGAGAAGAACCTAGAGATAATCATTAGAAGGCATTAGAAAAAGAGTTTCATCAACTAGCATGATCTGGCACTTAGTTCAATCATATTTTACTCTGCCACTGGGCCAGATTGCAGGGAGGGAAAAAACTGTCTATTGCTCAGGGGCTTCCATCACTCCTAATTCCAGTAGATACAGTGCTGTGCAAATTAATTGGGACAAAGCATTTTTTTAAGTAAAATCGTAAGTTACCAGTCAGTGATTCAAACCAGTTTTAACTGCTTTGAACAGGTGTGAGTGCCTGTTCTAAGCAGTTAAAACTGGTTTGAATCACTGACTGGTAACTAACTTACAATTTTACTTAAAAAAATGCTTTGTCCCAATTAATTTGCACAGCACTGTATTTCCAAGATGCTCCCTGCAGGTACAAAGCTGAAAAGTTTTTTTCTAATATCCCTTTAACCAGTCAAAAGTTTTAATATGCTGCAGAACAAGACATTATGCAGCTTTTATTAATAATTTCTAAGGGTGGGAAAACTTTGCGCTTTTTTTTTTTTTTTTTTTCAGAACATTGTTGCCCCATATGGATCTTTGCTAATAGTACACATTTCCATGTCAATTGGGAAAACAAAGGATTGGGCATACTAAAAGACAACATGCCCAATCCTTTTCCCACAAATCAGACATTTGGTGACTCGGTTGCCCTATATGCTTTAGATTGTTGGTAGACCATACCAACATTGGTTGAGAATTTCAGTGGGGAAAATTAGTATTTGACACATTGACAATTTTGCAAGTTTTCCCACCTACAAAGAATGGATATCTCTGTACATTTTCTTAGGTACACTTCAACTGTAAAAGACAGAATCTAAAATTAAAAATATAAAATCACATTGTATAATTTTTAAATAAGTAAACTGCATTTTATTACATGAAATAAGTATTAGTAAGGCAAACTGGGAAAAGGAAGAGCGCACAATAGGGTTTTACATGTTAAAATAACACATAAACCAACATGGATCTGCTCACCCGGTGGTGTTGCAACATATAACAAACCCATATATCAGCTGCTGCTAGACAGGAGTCCAAAGGACTAAGAGAAAGAATATTTCATACATGAAATGAGTACTTGATCACCTACCAACTAGCAAGAATTTTAGCTGTCACAGACCTGTTTGTTTTTCTTTAGGAAGCCCTCCTATTTGTTACCTGTATAAAAGATATCTGTCCACACACTTATAAAATCCCACGCCAACCTCTCCACCAATGCCAAAAACAATGAGCTGTCTAAGGACACCAGGGACAAATTTGTAGACTTGCACAAGGCTGGGATGGGCTACAGGACAGTGGGCAAGCAGCTTAGTGAGAAGGCAACAACTCTTGGCACAATTATTAGAAAATGAAAGAAACACAAGATGACTGGAAATCTTCCTCAGTCTTGGGCCCGATGCAAGATCTCGCCTCATGGGATAAAGATAGTTCTGAGAAAGGTCAGGAATCAGCCCAGAAGTATCTGGTCAATGGAGGACCTGGTCAATGACCTGGAGAGAGCTGGGACCACAGTCTAAAACATTATCGTTAGCAGCACACTACGCCGTCATGGATTAAAAAAAAAAGCAGGGCACGCAAGTTCCCCCTGCTAACGCCAGCACAAGTCCAGGCACGTATGAAGTTCACAAATGACCATCTGGATGATCCAGAGGAGGCATGGGAGAAGGTCATGTGGTCAGATGAGACCAAAATATAACTTTTTGATATCCACTCACCACTTTTGGAGGAAGAAGAATAAGCACAACCTCGAGAACACTATCCCAACCGTGAAGCATGGGGGTGATTTTCTGCAAAGGGGACAGGACAACTATACCAAATTGAAGCGAGGATGGATGGAGTCATGTATGGCGAGATTTTGGCCAACAACCTCCTTATCTCAGTAAGAGCATTGAAGATGGGTCATGGCAGGGTATTCCAGCATTGCAATGACCCAAAATACATGGCCAGGGCAACTAAGGAGTGGCTCCATAAGAAACATTTTAAGATCCTGGAGTGGCTTAACCCCTTCACCCCCAAGGGTGGTTTGCACATTCATGACCGGGCCAATTTTTACAATTCTGACCACTGTCCCTTTATGAGGTCATAACTCTGGAACGCTTCCATGGATCCCAGTGATTCTGACATTGTTTTCTCATGACATATTGTACTTCATGATGGTGGTAAAACTTCATTAAATAACTTGGGTTTACTTGTGGGAAAAAAAACGGAAATTTGGCGCAAATTTGGAAAATTTCGCAATTTTCCAACTTTGAATTTTTATGCCCTTAAATCAGAGATACGGCACACAAAAACTTGATAAGTAACATTTCCCACATGTTTACTTCACATCAGCCCAATTTTGGAACCAAAATTTATTTATTTTTTTTGGTTAGGAAGTTTTAAGGGTTAAAAATTGACCAGCGATTTCTCATTTTTGCAACACCACTTTATTTTTACGGACCACATCACATTTGAAGCCACTTTGAGGGGTCTATATGATAGAAAATACCCAAAAGTGACACCATTCTAAAAACTGCACCCCTTAAGGTGCTCAAAACCACATTCAAGAAGTTTATTAACCCTTTAGGTGCGTCACAGGAATTTTTTGAATATTTAAAAAAAAAAAAAAAAAAAATGAACATCTAACTTTTTTTCACAAAAATACTTCAGGTTCAATTTTTTTTTTTTTTTTTTTTTGTTTATTTTACCAAGGGTAACAGAAGAAATTGGACTGCAAAAGTTATTGTGCAATTTGTCCTGAGTACGCTGATACCTGATACGTGGGGGGGAACCACTGTTTCGGCGCATGGCAGAGCTCAGAAGGGAAGGAGCGCCGTTTGACTTTTTCAATGCAAAATTGGCTGGAATTCAGATCGGACGCCATGTCACATTTGGAGAGCCCCTGATGTACCTAAAGAGTGGAAACCCCCCCCCCCCACAAGTGACCCCATTTTGGAAACTAGACCCCCCCCCCCCCCAAGGAACTCATCTAGATATGTGGTGAGAACTTTGAACCCACAAGGGCTTCACAGAAGTTTATAAGGTACAGCGGTACAATTAAAAAATCATATTTTTCCAGGACGTCCACCTGACAGCACCAGCACCTTACAGGGACAGGAAAACACACAAGAGGTTAAAAGGTCATGTCCCACCCCCTGTCCCTCAGTGTTTTTCCTGTCCCTGCAAGGAAGGACACATGAGTCTTACCGGAGGGGCTCAGGGAATCGTGCGGCCAGTCCAAGCCTTCCCCTGTCAAGAGGTCCCGGGGCCGAAACTCTCCGATGGGGGAGTCCCTCTGCTCCAAAGGCCAGGAGCAGGACGACTCTCCTGGAGGGAACCGTTCCTCCCTGTGGGAGGCTCTCGGCTCCAGGACGCACCGCCATAACAGGCGAGGGTTGGCTCCCCGCAGGCGGCTGGCCGAGCGGGCACCGGCAGAAGGACGGGCGCAGCAGCGCCATGACAGGCGGGCCCCTGCAGGCGGGCCAAGCACCCGCAGGATGGCTCCAACGGCTGGGTCAGCGCTGGAAGGCTCCAACAGACCGCCATAGCAGGCGGGGGGCGGTTCCCTGCAGGCGGCGGGCTAAGCAGGCACCGGGGGAGAAGCAGAGCGCGGTCGCGCGCAGGAGCCCGGGCAGGAAGTGGAGGAGGCAGCCTATCGTGGAGGTCGTGCGTCACATCCGGTGACGTCAGATGCCGGCTTTGAATCCCGGGCGCGCGCTCCTGAGATCCACAGCGCTCTGCAGAATGAAAGGCAACGCTCCAGCAGGTGGAGGGGTAAGTGTGCATAGCGCAGACCACCCTCCCCCCACCCATCCTCACAGCCCAGATCTGAGTAGGTGCCCCTTCTGTATTATTAGGAGAAGGGAATCCCGGCAGAATCCCCCTCGGGGGTGAAGGACCCGGCAAAAGCCACCTCCAAATCGGTCCGGTGCCCCGTATGCAGGGTAAAGCTGCCAGACACCTATAGCAAGACCCTATGCGGACCCTGTACCTCAAGGGTCATAGGCGAGGAACAGCCATCCCTCCTTTCTGAAATGAGATTGCTGATAAGGGAGGAAGTTCAGGCCTCTACAGCCGGCCTCACACTGAGTCAGTCCCCCAGCCCAGGGCCAAGTCACAAGCGTCCAAGGTGGGAAGCAGACCCAGTGTCGGAAGCAAGCCCTAGCGAGGAGTCCGACTTCCGGGATTCAGACCAGGAGGAAGAAGGCGAGATCCTGGGGGATAGACAGGTTCAGACTGGAGGACACTGACAAGCTGGTCCAGGCAGTCAGAAATACTATGCAAATAGAGGAAGTCCCTAAACCACAGTCCAGACAGGTCTTAATGTTTGGAGGACTCGTGGCCCGGAAACAGGTAGTGTTCCCCGTAAGTGAACACATCAAAACAATGGTCCAGGAAGAGTGGAAAGAGGCAGAGCATCGGTTGATACTCTCCCGAGACTTTAAAAATAGACTGCCTTTTGATCCCGAGGAGACACGGGCATGGGAGGAAGTCCCTAAAATAGATGTCCCAGTCGCCAAGGTTACCAAAAAGACGGCCATCCCATTCGAGGACTCATCAGGTCTCCGAGACCCGATGGATAGGAAGGCGGACGTCTTGTTAAAGAGAACTTGGGAGACGTCGGCAGCTCTGATTAGGGCCAACATAGCAGCCACCTCAGTGGCCAGGTCTATGTTTTTGTGGATGGGGCAGTTGGAGGAACACCTAACCAACAAGACCCCTAGATGAGAGATCCTAGCATCACTTCCTCATGAAATCAGCCACGGCGTTCCTGACGGATACGTCGGCTGAATCAGTAAGGTTTGCAGCCAGAAACGGCTCCCTCTCTAATGCGGCCCGGAGAGCAGTCTGGCTTAAATCCTGGTCGGGGGATAACGCTTCTAAAACAAATCTATGCGCCATCCTCTTCTCGGGCCTGAGGGTATTTGGTCCAGCCCTAGATAACATCCTACAGCTAGTGTCCAATAAAAATAAAGGGTTCCCACAGGAAAAACCCAGGCGGCCCCAGTCCTTTCGGAGAGGCTCCTTCAGGAGACAGACGGAATTCAGGGGTCGGGCAAAGTCCAATAGAAGCTCCTATAAGGGCTCCTTCAGCCAAGGTGGAAGGAACAGGGGTCCCTCATTCACATCAACATCTAGATCGAGGAGGCAATGATGCCATAGGTGTTGGGGGGAGACTTCGCCACTTCGCAGCAAACTGGTCCCGAGTCACCCACAATCCATGGGTTCTCAGAACCAACACGGAAGGCTACAGTATAGAGCTCTATTCACCTCCCCCCGACAGATATATTGCCCCCACTGTCGTCCCGGAGGACTCCACAATGTGGACGGATCTTCGGGACATGGTAAACTCCAAGGTCATAATACCAGTTCCCCCGACGGAAAGAGGAAGAGGGCACTACTCTTCCCTGTTTTCAATCACAAAACCATCCGGCGAGGCCCGTACCATCATAAACCTGAAACCACTAAATGCCTGGGTCAAATACAAGAGATTCCGGATGGAATCGATCAGATCCGCAATTCCCCTAATAGACAGGGATGCCGTTATGTGCACCCTAGACCTAAAAAAAAAAGGCATACTACCAGGTCCCTATCCATCCCTCATCCCAGAGCCTTCTAAGGTTCGCGGTCAGTTTACCAGCCCGGACCTGCCACTTCCACTTCCAGTGTCTTCCATTAGGGTTGGCCTCAGCTCCCAGAATCTTTACAAAATTGGTGGTAGAGGTGGTGGCCTACCTAAGAGATCAGGGTATTGTGATCATTCCATACCTGGACGACTTCCTACTGGTGGCAAGATCCAAAGAAGCGCTCATTCGAGACGACAGAATCCGAGCAACTACCGTAATGGAGTTCCTTGGCGGGGTGATCAACTGGGAGAAGTCGGACCTCAGGCCAGACACCAGAAAAGTATTCCTCGGAGTCCTCCTAGACTCAGCCAACAGAATATCCTGGCTACCCAAGCAGAAGACTGTTCAGGCCAGAACCAGAGACCTGTTGAGGCGTCAATGTTCCATAAGAGAGGCAATGGAAGTCTTGGGCCTCATGACAGCCTGCATCCAGTGTGTCCGTTGGGCCCAATTCCACTCGAGGTTGTTACAGAGAGAAATCCTTGCAAAGTGGGACAGAAGTCAGGCGTCGCTAGACAGACCCCTAAGGCTGCCAGAACGAGTGAAGGAGTCCCTGCGGTGGTGGACACAGTCCAGAAACCTTCAGGTGGGCGTACAATGGACAACCTCTCCATACGTGGTAGTCACCACAGACGCCAGTGCGTGGGGATGGGGAGCCCACATAGAAGGGAAGATCTTCCAGGGGAAATGGCCAGCAGGCATCAGGACCAGATCCTCCAATTTCAGAGAGCTCTTCGCGGTTTGGGAAGCGTTGCGGAGAAACCAGTCGGTACTAAAGAATCGTCACGTCCGCATATTATCCGACAATACAACGGCAGTGGCATTCCTGAAACGCCAGGGAGGGACCAGACATCAACCACTACAGGCCCTGGCGGGAAAAATATTCACGTGGGCAGAACGAACAGTCCGATCAGTGACCGCAGTACACTTAGAAGGTTCCCAGAACGAAGTGGCAGACTACTTGAGCAGACAACAGATCCATCCGACAGAATGGGAACTGAACATGGAAATCTTCGACCACCTTTGTCAGCGTTGGGGGACCCCCACTATAGATCTTTTCGCAAGCCGGAAGAACTCGAAGGTCCCCAGGTTCTACTCCCTGAATCCGACGGACCACCCGGAAGGCGTAGACGCCCTGAGTCAGACTTGGGGAGAATCCTTCTCTTATGCGTTCCCACCACTGGCTCTCATACCGGCAGTGCTCAGGAAGATACGCGAAGACCACGCAAGAGTGATGTTGATCATGCCATATTGGCCAAGGAGAAGCTGGTTTCCCCTTCTAGGAGCCATGGCAGTAGAAAATCCAGTCGAACTACCCCTGTGGAAGGACATCATCCACCAGGGCCCGATCCGCCACCCGGACCCAGCAAGACTCCACCTGTCGGCTTGGATCCTGAGAGGGACATCCTGAAGGCAAAGGGATTGTTGGATCAGGTCATATCCACCTTACAGGCCAGTAGGAAACCGGTGACATCCGCAATCTATCGAAAAATATGGAAAAGATTCTGTCTGGAGGGTGGCAGGTCCAATCTTGTGGCAGGCGCCCCTGACCTCCCTAACATACTAAGCTTTTTGCAGGCAGGTCTTAATAAAGGCCTTAAGTCCAGCACTCTAAAGGTCCAGGTTTCAGCCTTGAGCGCCTTCTTCGATTACCAGTTAGCTTCACATCCCTGGGTAATAAGATTTATAAGAGCCACACAGCACCTGCGCCCCATGATTAGGCAGCTCACCGCGCCTTGGGACCTGGGCCTGGTACTTCGGTTTCTCTGTACAGACCCCTATGCTCTCGGTGAGAAAATAACCATCTCTGCTCTCACTCGTAAAATGGCCTTCCTAGTAGCCATTACCACGGCCAAAAGAATAGGGGAGATCCAGGCCCTGTCCACTAAGGACCCATATCTCCAGATAAGAGAGGACCGTATAATCCTAAGGTTAGACCCGGCATTTACCCCAAAGGTAGCCTCTCCAAAAAATCTAAATCATGAGGTAGTGTTACCATCTTTCTGTGATAATCCCCGTAATAAGAAGGAGCAGCGTCTTCACTCGCTGGATGTGAGGCGCGCAGTTATAGACTACCTAGAGGCCACCAATAGCTGGCGCATCGACCCGAACCTGTTCATCCTTTTTGGGGGTAGAAATAAGGGGAAGAGGGCCTCTAAGGCGTCCATCGCTCGCTGGATTACCTCAGTAATCTCGGACGCCTACTAAGCTGAAGGCGCCAACCCGCCAAATTCCATAAAAGCCCACTCTATGAGGGCGGTATCGGCCTCATGGGCCGAACGGGCGGGGGCGTCGGTTGATCAAATCTGTAGAGCAGCAACCTGGGCCAGTCTTAATACATTCTGCAAGCACTACAAGCTTGATGTGTTAGCTGGTCAACAGACTGCATTTGGGAGAAAGGTTCTCCAGGCGGTAATCCCACCCTGAGGAGGTGCTTTGGTACTCTCCATGGTGCTGTCAAGTGGACGTCCTGGAAAATAGGTATTAGACCTACCGGTAATGATGTTTCCAGGAGTCCATCCTGACAGCATGGGTAGTTCCCTCCCGGTTGTGTTATACTACAATGTGTTATGTTATGTCATATGCTGTAATATGATTGTTTCATTAAACTGTTACTAGCATCATCCACCTTGTGGTACTTGTTAAATCACTGAGGGAGAGGGGGTGGGACATGACCTTTTAACCTCTTGTGTGTTTTCCTGTCCCTGTAAGGAGGAGGAGGACGTCCTCCATGGTGCTGTCAGGATGGACTCCTGGAAACATCATTACCGGTAGGTCTAATACCTATTTTTCCACAAAAATGATCTTTTACCCCCAATTTTTATTTTCCCAAGGGTAACAGGACCCTAAAAGTTATTGTGCAATTTGTCCTGAGTACGCTGATACCCCACATGTGGGGGTAAACCACTATTTGGGCGCATGGCAGAGCTCGGAAGGGAAGCAGCGCCATTCGACGTTTTTGGCTGGAATTGAGATCAGACACCATGTTGCGATTGGAAAACCCCTGATGTACCAAAACAGTGAAAACCCCCCACAAATGACACCATTTTGGAAACTAGACCCCCCCCCCCCAAGGAACTTATCTAGATGTGTGGTGAGAACTTTGAACCCCCAAGGGCTTCACAGAAGTTTATAATGCCCAGGCATGAAAATAAAAAAATTGTTTATTCGGTCGTCCATGTCAGCACCACCTGAGAGAGGGATCCGCCCTCCCTAGGAACAGGAAATCCTACAGATACAAAAGGGCGGCACCTCTCCCACGCATCAGTTGGTTTCCTGTTCCTAAGAAGGACAGAACTCCCTACAGATCGTCCGTCATGGATAACCGAATTCCCAGGCCAGCGGACCGACTCAGGTAGCGGGGGGTTCTCCTAGCTCGGTCTCGCTGGGGGCCCTGGATGCGCCACGGTGGGTCCGGGTAGGATTTCCACGGCAGTGGTAAGAGCAGGCGGAGACAGGGTCCGGTGGGCGGCTTCTCCATGGGCCGGTGAGGTAAGCGGTGTCCCCCTGTGTCTCCTTCCCCCGGCGGTGCGGTCCGTTCGGGCGGGCGCCGCCGGCGGTGTCCCACAAAAGGAGCGGCGGTTCCGAGCCGGCGGTGCAGTGCTGGCCCCTTGCCGCGCGTCCCCACGGCCTCTGTCGCGCGGCGGAAGTGACGCGGTGGAGGGGGCGGAGCCTAGCGCCGAAACCGGAAGTCGGATGCCGGTCGACTTCCGGTTGTGGGGGACACGCGCCGATGCGCGCCCGCCGCCTGAGGGGGGCCGGGCAGGCCTGAAGGGGAGGGGGAGGATCGCGGGGAGCGGTCCAATGGGGGGCCCGAACACCGCACGGAGCTCCTGCTGATCCGGAGGGGAAGCCTTCTTAAGACAGAAGGCGTTGCTGCTGAGGTGCTTCTGGAGGCCCAGCGATGGACACAACAGAAGCCCCCATGGATCCACAAGAGGTGCAGCCCGTGGCAAAGCACCCCAGTGACCAGCCTAAGAGGCGGAAGGAGGGACGTTCGAGTGGGAGCCACAGTAGTTCCTCTAGGCCAAAGGATCCTCCTGCAGCCCACCATGATCCGGTACCTGTCCTCATCTGCAAGGGTAAGAGATCTGCGAGAATGTACCCTGATGCAGTGTCCCCTTATGTTTTTTGATTCTCAGGGGAAGAAGGCCACAGGGA
Source organism: Dendrobates tinctorius (assembly GCF_039654945.1). NCBI lineage: Eukaryota > Metazoa > Chordata > Amphibia > Anura > Dendrobatidae > Dendrobates > Dendrobates tinctorius. The sequence continues at coordinate 7,069,968 of NW_027361875.1, forward strand.
AGCAGAAGCACAAGGAATGTGCCCTCTGTAGTTGCCCCTTACCAGATGGCCACCCTAAGAGATTGTGTCAGTCTTGCGTGAGACAGACGGTAGGGACGGAGATGAGGGGTAGAACATGAGTGGAGTATCAGACTCTTACACTCTTCCCTATTTATGCAGGTAGCGGAAGAAGCTCCAAGCTTCGCTACAGACCTGAGGCAATTAATCAGGACTGAAATAAAAGCCCTATCAAAAGAAGATTCTTCTAAAAGAAGACGGGCTAGTGTTTCAGGCTCAGAATCTTCAGTCGGCCCTAGGAGGGAAGATATCTCCTCAGAGTCCTCGGCCTCCTCTTCTTCTTCCGAAGAGGATTCCAGCCGGTTCTGTTTTCCCTTGGACCAAATGGATAAATTAATTAAAACCATAAGGTCAACCATGGGGGTAGAAGAAAAAAAGACAGAATTATCTGCTCAGGACATTATGTTCGGGGGTCTAGACCCCAGAAAGCAAAGGACTTTTCCATTAAACGAAAGAGTCCAGAGCCTGATAGACAGGGAGTGGAAAAAAACGGAAAAAAGGGGTTCTATGCCGCCTGCTTTCAAGCGAAGATACCCCTTTGAGGACCCAGTAGTAAGTCGATGGGATAAGGCCCCCAAGCTGGATGCAGCGGTAGCTAAGGCCTCCAAAAAGTCATCTATACCCTTCGACGATATGGCCTCCCTTAAAGACCCCCTAGATAAAAAGGCAGATTCCTTTTTAAAGGGCACATGGGAGATGTCAGCAGGCGCCCTAAGGCCAGCAATAGCAGCCACGTGGGCAGCCAGATCCATGATGGTTTGGCTGGATCAATTGGACTCCCAGCTAAAGGATGGAGCCTCGCGAGCTTCCATCCGTAAGTCTCTTCCAATTATCCAGAATGCTGCTGCCTTTCTGGCAGATGCCTCGGCAGACTCAGGTATCCGCCTTAGGGGCCCTCTTTAGCTGCAACATCGCGGCTAATTACTGGGTTAATAGGTTTATCAAAGCAGCGAGTAGATCCAGACCAATAGTAAAAAATAGACTCACGCCATGGGATTTGAACCTAGTCCTCACAGCTATGACAGAAGCACCATTTGAACCCATCTCGTCAGCCTCTATTAGGAGCCTGTCCCTCAAGATAGCTTTCCTGATAGCCATAACGTCAGCCCGTAGGGTAAGCGACATTCAGGCATTGTCTAGGCGCCCACCTTTTCTTCAGGTAAAAGAGGATAGGGTAATACTTAGACCTGACCCAGCATATTTACCAAAAGTAGCCTCCAGCTTTCATAGGTCGCAGGAAATAGTCCTTCCATCCTTCCTCCCTAAACCAATTAATGAGAGAGAGGAGAAGCTACACACTTTAGATGTGAGGAGATGCCTCTTGGAGTATCTAGCGGCTACCGATCCTTGGAAGAAGGACAATGCCCTCTTTGTCTCCTACAAAGGCCCTAGGAAAGGTCTTAGGGTGTCCAAAAGTACACTAGCCAGATGGATTAGAGAAGCAATCTCGCTAGCTTACACCTCAAAAGGTAGAGTAGCTCCGGAGAAATTGAAGGCGCATTCCACCAGAGCCGTGGCGACCTCGTGGGCCGAGAGATCGGAAGTCTCCATCAACCAGATTTGTAAGGCGGCCACTTGGTCCTCTCCGAGCACTTTTTATAGTCATTATAGGCTAGACTTGGGTGCTTCTGCAGACCTCTCCTTCGGTATCGGGGTTCTGCAGGCTGTAGTCCCCCCCCCCCCCCCCCCCCCTAAAGTAGTGATTACTCTCTGTAATTCTCTCAGGTGGTGCTGTCATGGACGACCGAATAAAGTCTTAGTTACTCACCGGTTAACGGTATTTTTCGGAGTCCATGACAGCACCCATAGATTCCCTTCCCTTAGTCAAATTGGGTGTGCACGTCTTCCCTTTGTACATATCCACGGGCGATAAAAATTTAAGTGTTGATATTGTTGTACATATAATCATGCATTAACCTTGGAGGTCCTCTTTTATGCTCTGTAATCCAACTGATGCGTGGGAGAGGTGCCGCCCTTTTGTATCTGTAGGTTTTCCTGTTCCTAGGAAGGGCGGATCCCTCTCTCAGGTGGTGCTGTCATGGACTCCGAAAAATACAGTTAACCGGTGAGTAACTAAGACTATTTTTTCCACAAAAATGATCAATTACTCCACAATTTCTTTATTTTCCCAAGGGTAACAGGAGAAATTGAACCCCAAAAGTTGTTGTCCAATTTGTCCTGAGTACGCTGACACCCCATATGTGGGAGAAAACTACTGTATGGACACACGTCGGGGCTCGGAAGGGAAGTAGTGACGTTTTGGAATGCAGACTTTGATGGAATGGTCTGAGGGTGTCATGTTGCCTTTGGACAGCCCCTAATGTACCTACACAGTGAAACCCCCCCACAATTGACCCCATTTTGGAAACTAGACCCCCTAAGGAACTTACCTAGATGTGTAGTGAGCACTTTGGACCCCCAAGGGCTTCACAGAAGTTTATAAAGCCCGGGCATGAAAATAAAATCATATTTTTTTTTCCACAAAAATGATATTTTTGCCCCCAATTTTTTATTTTCCTAAGGGTAACAGGAGAAATTGGACCCCAAAAGTTGTTTTGCAATTTGTTCTGAGTAGGCTGATACCCTACATGTGGGGGTAAAACACTGAGAGCATGGCAGAGCTTGGAAGGGAAGGCGCACCATTTGACTTTTTCAACTCAGAATTAGCTGGAATTGAGATCAGACGCCATGTTGCATTTGGAGAGCACCTGATGTGCCCAAACAGTGGAAACCCCCAATTCCAACTCCAACCCTAACCCCAACACACCCCTAACCCTAATCTCAGCTCTAACCCTTGCCCTAATGGGAAAATGGAAATACATTTTCTTTTAATTTTATTATTTTTCCCTAACTAAGGGGGTGATAACGGGGGGGGGGGGTTGATTTACTATTTATAGTGGGGTTTTTATGTTTGGCAGCTGTCATACGCTAAAAGACGCTTTTTACTGTAAAAAGTTTTTGCATCACCACATATTGAGAGCTATAATTTTTCCGTATTTTGACCCACCGAGTCATGTGAGGTCTTATATTTTGCGGGATGAGTTGACGTTTTTATTGGTACCATTTTCGGGCACGTGAATTTTTAATCACTTTTTATTCTGATTTTTGGGACGCAGAATGAACAAAAACCAGCGTTTCATGAATTTCTTTTGGGGGGGTACGTTTACACCGTTCCGCGTGCAGTAAAATTGATAAAGCGGTTTTATTCTTCGGGTCAGTACGGTTACAGCGATACCTCATTTAGGTAGTTTTTTTTTATGTTTTGTCGGTTTTATGCAATGAAAACTATTTTATATAAAAAATTATTTTTGCATTGCTTTATTCTGCGAGCTATAACTTTATTTTTTCGCTGATGATGCTGTATGGCAGCTCGTTTTTTGCAGGACAAGATGACGTTTTCAGCGGTACCATGGATATTTATATGCGTCTTTTTGATCGCGCGTTATTGCACTTTTTGTTTGGCGGTATGATAAATCATTATTTTTTGCTTCGTTATTTATTTTTTTTTTAAATTGTTTTAACTTTTTTTTTTTTAACTTTATTACATAGTCCCAGGTGGGACATCACTGTCCTGTGACATATCACTGATCTGTCACAGGCACTGCTGCAGACTTCCTCATGCCTGCGCTTTGCAGGCACTGAGGAAGTCAGCTCGCTGCAGGCCCCCGAAGGCCCCGTCGCCATCTTGGATTCAGGGGCCTGCAGGGAAGGAGCCCCCCCCCGCAGCAGCACTGCACATTGCGCTGCCGTGGGGGGCTCATGGAAGCACGGAGGGAGCCCCCTCCCTGCCGATGCTTCCCTTTAACCCCCTGTACACCGCGATCATGTTTGATCGCGGGGTGCAAGGGGTTAACTGTTGTGAGTTCATTTTTCCCTTCACTATTGAGGTCTGATGAACTCCCTCCTCTGGTGAAGGAAGGTAGTGAGGCTGATTATCAGACACCTGGGCAGCTAGATGATGATTGGGTGGCTGGAATTGAGGACTGGATATATGGTTGCCGACGCCCTTCATCCTGGCTGGTGATTTTCCTGCTGGATTCTTGGAGACCAGTCTGATTCCTGCATCTCAAAGCTAAGTTTTCTGCTCTTCTTTGTACTCTTCTGTTTTGTTTTTTGTTTTGCCTTGTTTTTTGGGAGTTCTGCCATCCCCGGGCGGGGGTGAGCTGAATTCCATTTTTGTCTCTGATCTGTTGATCTTTTGCTCTGTCTTCAGAATATACCTGAGTGCTGATAGTGTTTTGAAGCCTAGCGACTTCAGGGCCTGTTTTTCCTATCAGTCGGTTGGCTCATTTTGATAGGGTTTTTGCGGATGGCAGACAGCAGCTTTCCTATCCTGTCCTATGTAGTTAGCTTGGGCCCCATCATTTGCTCAACCTATCTTTCTATCTATGTTGGTGTTTTCATCTTGCTTCACCGTCATTATATGTTGGGGGCTGCCTATTGCTTTGGGGTCTGCTCTGGGGCAGTTTAGTTTTTCCCCTTTCTGTCTTTAGGCTATCTAGTTCTCCGGCTGTGATTGAGGGGTCTAGGGCACCGTAGGAACCCCCCACAGCTACTGCTAGTTGTTGTGGATAGGTCCAGGGGTCTGCAATCCGATAGCTGCCAACCTCTCTGGTTTTTCAGGACTTGGCTGGTATTTTGTTTTTTCCTCCTTCGGTGACTCATAACAGTTAACGTGTCGGGGGCGGTCCGTGACCGCCCCTGACACATTGTGCGGGGTGTCAGCTGTGATAGTCAGCTGACACCCGGCCGCGATCAGCGGCGCTCACCACGTGGGCGCCGCTGATCGCGCTAGACGTACTATCCCGTCCATGGGCATAGGGGCCCGGGTCCCATGGACGGGATAGTACGTCTGATGTCAGAAAGGGGTTAACCAGTCTCCAAACCTGAACCCAATAGAAAATCTTTGGAGGAATCTGAAACCTAATGTTGTCCAGCAAAAGACCCACAACCTGAAAGATCTGGGGAAGATCTGTACAGCACCATGGAAACAATGGTGCTTTATAAATATATATATATATAATCTGTCTGGAGGAGTGGACCAAAATCCCTGCTGCAGTGTGTGCAAACTTGGTGAAGAACAACAGGAAACATCTGACCTCTGTAATTGCAAACAAAGGTTTCTGTACCAAATATTAAGTTCTGTTTTTCTATTACTTATTTTATGCAATGAAATGCAAATTATGTAAAAATCATTGTATGTGATTTTTTTTTTTTCCTTGTTAGATTTTGTCTTTCACAGTTGAAGTGTACCTACGATAACAATTACAGACCTCACTTGGAAATTTGTTAGTGTATCAAATACTAATTTTCCCAACTGTATCTAATGTGGTTGTCCACACATCACATGACACTGTTACTAGAGAGGGGTCTCCCCCAAATGAAGGCTCATGGGCCCTGTTCTTCTATTACCCCCCCAGCTCTGTTCTAATTCGATTTATTTTTAAGAGCACATAGCCCCAAACTATGTTTTGCCTCTGTCAATTGCAGAGTTAAAAGTATTTTTAGGCTGTGTGCCCACGATGCGTTTTTGTAAGCGTTTCCGCAGTGTTTGAGCCGGATCAGACGCTGCAGAAATGCTTAAAAGATGCATCCAATTAATTAGCATGTGTTTTTGGCTTTTTGTGCCAATGCATGCGTTTTTAACCGCTCAGGAATCGCTTAGCGGTTAAAAACGCTGCATGCTCATTAATTCCCGCATTGCTGAGCGTTTTTAGCCATCCCCAATGATCCCAGAAATCGCATGTCAAAAAACGCGTCAAAATCGCGTCGAAAAAGACGCGCGATTTCTGGGCAGGGGATCCTTTTCCTGAGCGTTTAAAAACGCTAGCGTGGGCACATAGCCTCAATGTCTCAGCCATGAGTTTCCCGTGGCTCAAGTATTGCAAGTCAGCTGAGGATGCTCGTCTATATTTGGTTTTCTATTTACTTTTATCCTACTAATGCCATTAGTTTTGTGACATTTCATTTATGCTACAATTTATAAAAGCGAATAACATTGTACCAATGTAGCATACGTTACACATTGTATAAAAAGTTCCCCTTGTGATCCAGCAAAGAGAGGATCAATTGGGGTCACACATCACTCGTCAGTTCTAATTGTATTGCCCTGCGTGAGCTGTGTCGTAATACAAGAAATGTCCAGCACAATCATTACAATGATAAATTAGATAGAAGGATGCTGTGGATGCAAACAGAGTAAGCACACACTTAAGAGATTCATGTCTTTTGTATTTAAGGCGATGCTGACTACATAATGACTCAGCTAAACCGAATGCAGCCCCAGTTCTCTTTAGCTTAATTATAGTTTATTCTCTAAACTGTTCTCATCTGAAGTACTGACATAGAGGACGCCAGATGTGCCAATCACAGACTTTGTGGGAAATTATTTAGCAGACATTGTTTATTAGAAGTCAATTGTAAAATGCCAGTCAAGCATGTTGGTTTTATTCTTAATTTTTAATGGAAATATGCAGATAAATCAGTCTATAGATACTGCGCTGGCCCTTCCTTCCTTCTATTTTTGCAAATTATTTACTCTTCTATTAAATTTATAGAATTTTTTTATGATGGAATAAAATTCTATCATAAAAAATAACTCTTGTATTGTAATCTATATAATTATTATTACAGATGAGCAAATCGAGTTTGACTTGAATTGCCTGAATTTTGCGCAAATTAGAACACTGAGATGCGATTTGTGGGAAAAAAAAAAAATCTTGTCTGGTGCCATTTCCCACATAGCTGAAGCATCAGAGAGTGGGATAATGTATTCTGCGTTGCAGCGCGGGTATCCAGTAATGTCGGAAATTATATCTTACGGATTATCATACCTTGTACAGTGGGGTAAGTACTGGGGCCATCACAAATCCACGATTCACAGTGGGGCACAGTTTGCTCTGCAGAGTCGTTTTCCATCTCCAGTGTCACTGGGTCAGTCTCACTTTTCTGTACAGTATAAGCTCTTATAACACCACAGCCTGGGTCTCTGTATGGCTTCCCATGCTCCACCAACATGCGCACCAACACAGGCCTTACAGTGAGCTTTTTATCCTCTGCTTGATGTGTGCTGTAAGCCCTTGTGTCCTCTGCTGGCTGTGCATGTTTCCGAGCTACATGCTTAGGGTTCATGCCCAGGAACTTCCCTATTCTTAACGAGACAGAGCGTGTGCTCCTAATGTGTCCCCAGCCTATTGCTGAGTGGCACTTGGTACTTAAGGAACCTCCACCTGTTGGAAGGTGCCTGAGCAACATTCTCTGTCAGTGTTTGCAAATAGTGAGTTGCCAGGTCCTGTTCTGTTTCTGATCTTGCCTGAACATGTTTCCCTGGGTTTGCATACCCTGGCCTGAACCCTGAATCTGTACCTGTATCTGATCTTTCCTGCTTCTGCTACCCTGGTTGCTGAATACCCAGGCCTGAACCGTGAACTTGTGTCTGTCGTCTGAATTGGAACCAATCCCTGAACCTATTTGTGTTTAAGTCTGGATCTTTCCCTAAACTTGCTGTGTCTGTACTTCTACCTATTCCTAAACCTGCAGTGTCTGAATCATTACCTATTGCTAAACCTGCTGTGTCTGTGCCTGTACCTATACCTGCAGTGTCTGAACCAGTACCTATCGCTAACCTGCAGTATCTGAACCTATCTCTGAAACCTGCAGTGTCTGAACGAGTTCCTATCTAATCTGTTGTTCCTGTGCAATATTAGTGTTTAGTGAGTACACTTGCTGCTTCATTGTAAGTGCACTGTGTGAACTTGTTCCAGTCTGTCTTGACTGTACCTATCCTTGTATGCGTCCTGTGTGAACTTGACACTGTTTACTCCTTGTGAACAGAGTCCTAACTTGCTTCTCCACGTCTGCGGTTCCCTGCCAGTCTGAACTGGGTCCTTCCCAAGTCTGTATATCAGCTGTGTCTGCCAGTACCTGCCTGTATATCAGTCGGACCTGTCTGCACATGCCAGTGGAAAACTACGTACCAGTCGAACCTACATACCTCATCGAGGCTCAGCAGCCGTGTACGAGGTCTACCCTGGTGTAGCACCTGCTTCAGCCCCTCCCGGGCTTTCCTTGGATCGTTGCACTGTCAGTTGCCATGCATCCGAGGTCAGTCTGGGAGTGGCACTTATTCACACCCTTCAATATACTCCTCGGTCCATGGCACAGTGGGACCACGATCCACTCGTGCAAAACAGTCCAAGTCCAAGCACGAACAAAACAGCTCTTATGAACAGCAGGTTCCTCTCTCGTTTTCCTGTAGAGTGCAAGCTCTTATGATCAGCGGGGTCCTCTCTCCTCTAGAGTGTAAGCCCTTATGGTCTCTTCCTCTTATGGTCAGTGGGGTCCTCCCTTTCTCTCTCCTTTTAGACTGTAAGCTATTATGGTCAGCAGGGTCCTCTCTCCTCTAGAGTGTAAGCACTTATGGTCAGCAAGGTTCTCGCTTTCCTGTAGAGTGTAAGCTCTTGTGATCAGCGAGGCCCTCTCTCGCTCTCTCCCTCCTGTAGAGTGAAAATAAACCACAATGGAGTGCGCTCCATGTGAAGAATGTCACAGCACATAAGCAGAGGGGGAAGAGGTGTTCAACTCACCTCTGGTAGTTGTGCATCCCAGGCACAACACTGATGCTAGGTGGTAAATGGCAGCAGTCCTGGAGCACTGCAGTCCATTCCGCCTGCACCTGGCATCCTTCTCAGGAGCCACAATACAGTGATGAAAAAGATGAAATGTGGTCCGGTGGTTATCCACAAGGCGCCACGCTTTGAGTCAGGAACCACCCAGGTCAGATAAGAAAAGTCGATTTATTCAGCACACAACATGTTTCAGAGATGATACGTCCACTTCATCAAGTGTATATAAAATGTATCCCACGCTCAGTGCTTTAAATGGACAGGCACTAATGTGATTTGTTGATTCATTGCAAACAAGCGTAAAAAACTTAAATTTACATAAAATGATTCCAAATCATATGAGACAAAACAATAATAAAAATCAGTAATATACCATCAATTGTTAGAGGAGAAAAATAAGTACAATTCAAATACTGCTTAAAACCCATCCCCATGGGTGGCTCCATTAGACTGGATCAAGTTGTTCAGCATGACTTATTTCTGTTTATAGACAGACCCATATTTTTCATATTATTCATCAGAACTTCACCTAGCTAAGTTATATGATGTTCAATCAATGGGTGCGCTCAAAACGAATGTTCAAACCCTCTGAATGCAAAGTAGCTAACATATATCCAGAAGGACTCTCTTTTATTCAGCCTCTGTATCAGATCCAGACTGGTCTCAGGTATATATTCAATAACGGTCAAACGTAAATTATCAGGCCTTTTTTTTTTTTTTTTGGTGATACATTAAGAAATTCCTTGACAGGCTATGGTTACTCCATTTTTGAGGTTGTGCCTGTGGCCGTTCATTCTGTTGTGAACCCTCTGCGTCCTACATATTGGACACCGCACCCATATTCCAACAGGTAAACAGCGAATGACATACCACAGGTCAGATGTTAGTAAACCTCAAAAGTTTCTCCAGTCACCCTTGATTGAAAGTCAGTACATCCACGCGTCAAAATTGTGCAGCATAGACACTTCCTGTTTCTACACTTAAACATGCCCCTACGTTCAAGATTCGTTCAGAGGCTATAATAAAGTTTATCCCTACCATTAACCCTAGTAGCGGGCAATAAGATTTTTCAAACTCTTGTTCCTGCTGAACACAATACTAGGGTTTTTGAGTACATCCACTGATAGGACCGGATCAGTCCACCAAATAAACAAATACTTTTAAAAAAGGTTCTTGACAATTTTATGAGACATGCTAAATGTGGACACAAAACAACATCTACTATATAATCGTCTAATTCTGTCTGTCTCTGTTTGTAACGGAAATCCCACGTCGCTGATTGGTCTCGCCAGGCCGCGACCAATCAGCGACAGGCGCAGTCCGGCCGTGAATTGGTGCGGAATTCGAATGACTTATGCCACCGCTACTGTCGGGAGATCTGCAGCGCTAGCCGCTGATCTCCTGATGGCTGCCGCGGGTCATCTCCTGGCACACGGAGGTCTGCGGTGACGCAGCCGGGAGATGACCAGCGCTAGCCGGTTATCTCCCGGCTGCGGAAGTATATCGACCGGCGCTAGCGATCTCTCTCTCTCTCGGTGTGGAGTCTGTCACCGGAAGTTGCAGGCCTATGTAAATGGCCTGGGTCCGGTCCGATGGGCGGGGTTTCTTCTTTCTTTTTTTTTTCTTTTTTTTTTTTTTTCTCCATCCCATCCGTGGCCCTCGTCTGCGCTCTTCTCCGGTATTCTTCTCCATCGTTCGCAAAGCAATCTTGCTTCGCACACACGCGCTATGCTTTGCCCAACTGCGGGCAAAGCCGAAAATCACTACTGCGCATGTGCCGGTACACTATGTCCCGAAACACGGCGAAATTCTTCCGGGACATATTGTACCAGCACATGCGGAGTAATGATTTTTGGCTTTGCCTGCAGTTGGATAAAGCATACTGCGCATGCGCGAAGCAAGATTGCTTTTGTGCACGCGCAATCGATGGAGAAGAATATTGGAGAATAGCGCGGACAGGGGCCACGAATGGGTTGGAGAAAAAAGAAGAAACGCCACCCATCGGACCTGACTCACGCCATTTACAGAGGCCTGCAACTTCTGGTGACAGATTCCCTTTAAACTACATACATATTCTAGAATACCAGATGCGTTAGAATCGGGCCACCATCTAGTCTATATATACTGCCCCCAACAGATTAATTGGAAATTTTCATTTCCATGCTCCTATCCATTATATTGTTCAAACAATCAATCTGTCTGAGATTCCTCGCATTTTTATATGGATCTTTAAGGATTGCTTTCAGATAACCTTTTAACCTAAGGGTAAGTTCACACTATGCGTTTTTTTCAGCGTTTGTTTGATACCCTTTTTTTATGCAAATTTTTAGCTGCGTTTTACACTACCAGCTATGTTTGAGATTTCAGAAATCTCACGTACACACCTTGATTTTCGGTCAACAGTATTTTGTGCTCTGCATAGTTTTTTGCACAAAAGAGCATGTCACTTCTTTCATGGTTTTTTTTTTTTTTTTTTTTTTCAGCGTTTTTCACCCATTAACATAATACCTGTGTTTTTGCTGCATTTTTCTTGTGCCAAAGCCTGATTCTGTAATACAGAACTATTTTTGCACTAAACTTACAGTAAAAAAAAAAAAGAAAGCAATGAAACTGTGAAAAAAGACTAATGTAAACTTACCCTAAATCTTTTATCCAAAATGAGGGATTCTTTACAGAAGTCCTCATCTTTCGTACAAGATTTTCGAATAAGCCAGTATTGTCCATAAGTGTAATTTTTAATCCACTTGGAGGTGGCTGCCAGAAAAGTCCAAGTAACTGTTCAACTTTTTTAAATAGGTGGAAGTGTTTACCTCCCCGTTCTGGTTCTTAGAAATGATTAGGTCCAGAAATTCAATATGGTTTTCTACAAAGGTGGATATAAATTGTAACCTCCATGTGATGTTTTCCGATTGTTAATAAACGTTTGAGCCTCATTCCGAGTACCAGTTTAGATTAATATTCGACTATAAAATGTTTGTAGAGAGACTGTTCAAAGTGAAGAGATTTGAAATGCCCCATGAATATATTGGCCTAACTAGGTGCAAATCTCGTCCCCATGGGGGGTCTGGAGCTGCAGGCATGAAGTTCCACAAAGGGAGATATACGTACACTGCCATGTAAAAGTTTGATCACCACTGGTCAAAATTACTGTCATTGTCAATAGTTAATTTAATCTTCATCTTGATCTTGCTTATCTCTAAAACAACTAAAAGTTAGAGATGACACTTTTTCATTATTTTAGGCAAAAAAGTACATTGTCATTTTTTATATTTTAAATCTTACAAAAATGAAAAGGGGCCGATGCAAAAGTTTGGGCATCTTTGGAGCTTTGAGTGCTCAGGTAACTTTGACTAAGTTTTCAGACCTTAGTTAGCCTGTTATAGTTACGGCTTGTTCACTATCATTGTTAGGAAAGACCAGGTGATGTAAATTTCCTAGGTTTATAAAAACCCAGCCTCGTCTAACCTTGTGCCAAAAAACAGCAGCCATGGATTCTTCTAAGCAGCTGCCTAGCACTCTGAAAATGAAAATTGTGGAGGCCCACAAAGCAGGAGAAAGCTATAAGGAGATGGCAAAGCGTTTTCAAGTTGCCCTTTCCTCAGTTCAAAATGTATTTAAAAAATGGAAGTTAACAGGAACAGGGGAGGTCAAGAGAAGGTGTTGAAGATCAAGCAAAATTTCAGTGAGAACTGCTCGTAAGATTGCTAGAGAGGCAAATCAGAACTCCCGCTTGACAGTAAAAGACCTTCAGAAAGATTAATCAGAAAAAAACCTTTCCTGCGTCCTCACCATAAAACTCTGGGTCAGAAATTTGTATAAGAACATCTAAACAATCCTGACGAATTTTTGGAAACATGTCCTGTGAATCGATGAGATTAAAATAGAACTCTTTGGCCACAATCAAAGGTATGTTACACACGGTCCCGGTTCTGGTGCTGCCCCTGTACCTCAGCGAGGTCCCTGTCTGGATCCTCGTGCTCTGTCAGTCTCTCAGCGTCCTGCTGTTGCTTCTCTCTCCCCCACTTCCTGGTATTGTTAGGGCTGGCGGAACGCACCAAATAATAAAATAATAGTAAGATGCGTTCGCAGCCCGGGGTCCACCGTGCAGGAGTGGTAAACTGCTGCTTAGTAATGGCGGAAGTATAAAGCTGTATACAAAAGGTCACACGTAGGTTAACGTCACCCAGTGTGAACAGGGCGAACTGTTACCTCACAGAGCCGCACTACCGCAGAACATAAATGCCCGGAGCCTGTTTAGCTCACAGAGCTTGGCAACGGAGCGCACAGAATGCAGTCACAGAACTCTGCCCCAAGGTCACGGGGTCAGAGTCCCTCTAGACCTTCTGAGTGCGCGGCATCGCACCTGCGGACACCACTATAGACGCTGACTATGATGGAGTGTCGAGACTCTGCCTCTACCCACACCTAAGCCTGGGCGCTTAACAGGCTAGGCTGCACAACACATGCGTACCAAGGGTAGGGTGTTATGATTGAGTCACCGTAGGAGGCAAAAATAGTAATGCTGGCTAAGTCCAGAAAACCAGAGAAGTTGGCAGCTATCGGATTGCAGACCCCTGAACCTATCAACACAACTAGCAGTAGCCGTGGGGAGCTCCTACGATGCCCTAGGCCCCTCGATCACAGCCGGAGGACTACATAGCCTAAAGACAGAAAGGGAAATCTAAACTGCCCCAGAGCAGACCCCAAAGTAAAAGGCAGCCCCCCACATATAATGACGGTGAAGCAAGGAGAGAACAAAACACAGACAGAAAGATAGACTGAGCAAAGATGGGGCCCACGCTAGCTTAGATAGGAAAGGACAGGAAGGCTGCTGTCTGCAATCCGTGAAAAACCCTATGAAAATAAGAGCCAACAAACTGACAGTAAAAAAGGCCCTGAAGACGCTAGGCTTAAAAAAAGCTATGTCAGTAGTCAGGAATATTCTGAAGACAGAGCAACAGGCAAAAGGAGATTCAGCTAACCCCAGCAGGGAATGGCAGAATCCAGAAAAGCAAGGAAAACAAAACACTAATGCAAAAAGGCAAAGCAGAAATCTTAGCTTTAGATGAGCAGGAATCAGACTGGTTTCCTAGAAGTCCACAGAGAAATCACCCGCAGGCCAGAAGGGCGTCGGCAGCCTTATATCCAGTCATTAACTCCACTCAGCCAGTCATAATCAGCCCCAGGTGTTTGACAATCAGGCTCACTACCTTTCTTCACCAGAAGAGGGAGTTCCTCGGGCCTCAGTAGTGAAGGGGAAAATGAACTCACAACAGTAGGGGTTTCTTAATGAGTCATTCACCAGACACATTTATACATGCATACAACACTCACTCCTCATAGTCTGGTAATGCAGTCTGTACTAGCACATGGCCGAGAGGCCATGCGAACCTTTCATAGCAGCGTCCTTCCGGGACCTTCCTGATGGTCCAATCCGAGCTGGAGAAGAACCTGAGCACGTGACCTCCGATCTCCAATGAGAGATCGTCCCACGGGCATGCTCAGTGGACCGAAAGGAGGACTTAGTCCCTGGAGTAGCTCGCTGCTGACCAGCATGCGTTGCTATAGCTGGGCCAGAGGTGGCAGCAGCAACCAAACCCACAGCTGGTCTGAGCAGAGCGCCAGGATCGACGAGTCTGCAGAGCAGCCTCCTCTGCGGCCGGAGAGGAAAGGGAGACTGCCAAATGCAAGGCTCGGGATTCCTGCTGTGCAGCAATAGGAACCTGACGCCTAACAGGTATGCTGCCAGCAGGCCTTCAGGGTGAGTGCTTAGGAAGCAAGCGCGCTTCTCTCTGGTCTCAAAGGGACAGCGCGCATTTTTTTGAAAATAGCAATTATCCAATGGGAGAGCACTGATTGCTATTTCTGGCCTCTCCTCCATAGGGAGAGTGCCGAAGGAATGAGTATCTACTCTTGCTACATACAGTTCAGTATCTGTTCTGTCTGCGCTGCGTTAGCAATCCGTTTGCACTTGCTCATACTATTTGTCTCCACAGAGTATCAGTGACCAGTGTTCAACGATCTCAGGCAGCATCAGTATCCATCTATTCAAGTGCCATCCTGTTCCGCCAATTGCCATCCGATTCCGAGGACTACGTCAAGGTTACTGGAGCCAGCTTCCTATCATCTACCTGGAACCTGACCTTCCTCACCAGTGCCACCTTCACCACGGATACCCGGTGTCTGCCGGTCAGCACCATCTGATCTATTATATCTGTTACCCGTTTGTCCCGCTGGGACAGCTGCCACGTGTCCGGGGTCTAACTGGAGGTAGCATCTGTGTCCCCCAGGTATTCCATTCTGGTCCTGTTTGAGGGACTTTACTATGGATACCTGGGGCTCACTAGTCACGCCCCCTTCGGAGCCCCCCGGACCATGGTCCCGAGGTTCCACTCTAAAAATAAAAAACGAATGTGAACTTCACCATCTGTGCCTCCGCTTCCATTCGTTACATATGTGTGGAGAAAAAGGGAACAGATTGTCAGGAAAAGAACATCTCGCCAATCATTGAGCCCACTCCCATGCTTATTCATGCTTTGGGGTTGTGTTGCAATCAATAGAACAGGGAACATTTCATGGGTAGAGGGAAGAACGGATTTAATGAAACTTCAACAAATTCTTCATGCAAACATAACACCATCTGTAAAATAAAGATGAAGTTGAAAAGAGGATGGCTTCTAGAAACGGATAATGATCCTAAACACATTACACTACCTCAAAAGGCACAAGGTGAATGTTTTACAATGGCCCTTACATCCCCTAGTCTCTCGCATGAAAACCTGGCACTGCCGCCGGCACTCGGACCGGAGTGTGCGGCGGCATAGAAATGCATGTAGCCGCACGCTCCGGTCCGAGTGGCAGTGCCAGGTTTTCATTCGAGAGACTCGCACGAGAATTGCATTCATGCAAGATGGCCCAGGAATCTCACAGAACTGGAAGAATGGACGAAAATCCCTCAAACAAGATTGGAAAGACTTTTGTCTCAAAAGGGGGTGCTATTAGGTACTAACCATGCAAGGTGCCCAAACTTTTGCATTGGCCCATTTTCCTTTTGTAATTTTTATAAGTAAAATATGAAAATACAGTGGGTACGGAAAGTATTCAGACCCCTTTCAATTTTTCACTCCTTTGTTTCATTGCAGCCATTTGGTAAATTCAAAAAAGTTCCTTTTTTTTTTCTCATTAATGTACATTCTGCATCCCATCTTGACGGTAAAAAACAGATGCAGAAATGTTTGCAAATTTATTAAAAAAGAAAAACTGAAATGTCACATGGTCATAAGTATTTAGACCCTTTGCTCAGACACTCATATTTAAGTGACATGCTGTCCATTTCCTTGTGATTCTCCTTGAGATGGTTCTACTCCTTCATTGGAGTCCAGCTGTGTTTAATTAAATTCTTGGAGAACTGGAGAAGAGAAAATGTTGTTCCTATCTTCAAAAAGGGGAAGAAAGTGGACCCAGGGAACTATAGGCCGGTGAGTCTGACTTCTATACCAGGAAAGATCTTTGAACGAATTATTAAACATGTAAGTACCTGGATAAGAATGAAGTGATTAGCCAGAGTCAGCATGGGTCTGTAACTAATAAGTCATGTCAGACTAACTTAATTTCCTTTTATGACAGAATCACTGACTGGGTGGATCAGGGAAATGCTATAGATACAGTATATCTTGGCTTCAGCAAAGCATTTGACAAAGTATCTCACCATCCTTATTGAAAAAAATGACTAAGTATGGAATGGACAAGGCAACTGTTAGGTGGATTCATAACTGGCTTAGTGATCGGACCCAAAGAGTGGTCGTAAACAGCTGCACATAGAGTTGGAAGAATGTCTCAAGTGGGGTACCACAGGGTTCTGTCCTGGGCCCTGTATTGTTCAACATCTTTATCAATGATTTAGATGAAGGAATTGAGGGTAAACTGATTCAATTTGCTGATGACACAAAGCTAGGAGGGATAGCAAATAATAGAGAAGAGAGAGAGAGGATTCAAAAAGATAAAATAAACTGGAGCAGTGGGCAGCAACTAACAGAATGGTTTTTAACAGGGAAAAATGCAAAGTACTACATCTGGGCAATAAAAATGAAAAACGCATATACAGAATGGGAGGAATAGGGCTAAGCAACAGCACATGTGAAAAAGACTTGGGTATAATAATAGATCATAAACTGAACATGAGTCAACAGTGTGATGCACCAGCAAAAAAGGCAAATGCAATTCTGGGATGTATTAACAGAAGCATACAGACTAGATCATGTGAAGTCATTATTGCCCTCTACTCCTCTTTGGTCAGATCTCATCTGGAATACTGTGTCCAGTTTTGGACACCACATTTTAAAAAAGACATCAACAAACTGCAGCAAGTTCAGAGAAGAGCGACCAGAATGGTGACCGGTCTGCAAACCATGTCATATGAGGAACGGTTACAGGATTTGGGAATGTTTAGCTTGCAAAAAAGAAGACTGAGAAGAGACGTAATAGCTGTCTACAAATATTTCAAGGGCTGTCACGTTGTAGAAGGATCATCTTTATTCTCATTTGCACAAAGAAAGACTAGAAGCAATGGGATGAAACTGAATGGGAGGGGACAGATTAGATATTAGAAAAACTTTCTGACAGTAAGGGTGATCAATGAGAGGAACAGGCTGCCATGAGAGGTGGTGAGTTCTCTTTCAATGAAAGTCTTCAAACAGAGGATGGACAGACATCTGTCTGGGATGATTAAGTGAATCCTGCTTTGAGCAGGGGGTTGGACCAGATGACCCAGGAGGTCCCTTCCAACTCTACCATTCTATGATTCCATAAGTCATTATGTCAGTAAATTAGAATGCTTTATAACACCAGCTTGAAAATGACTTTTTTTAATTCGTTTATTGAGCCTCAGGACATAAAAATGTACAACATACATATTGACTTACGATAACATACATTATACAGAGCAAATGCGTTTCCATCCATTGTGAAATATAAAACATAGAGATTGCGCACTCTCATTGATAAACAAGGTAACATGTATATATCTTTCCAAACTTTCGCAAAAAAAAATTTGGTTATATGCTGTAAAGCATGTATATCAATCAAGTTTCACATGCCCTGTCATATCGCTCAGATAATAAAGTCTAACTAAAAATTCCTAAACTACAACTACCACAACATCAACTAATATCTACTATTTTCGCAGCCTAGTTTCCTATATCCTATTATCTCGCATGTGACGTCTCAACCTTGTAAAGTAAGACGAGAGGAATTCCACCTCTCCCAGATCTTTCCAAATTTACCCGGGCATCCCCTATATTGGTATAACGTGCGCTCATATGGAACAATCGAATTTACCAAATCAATCCAAATTCTAATGGAAGGATATGTGCCTGCCAGCACCTTCCGTGCCATAAACAGTGTTTCACGCAGGAAGACCCCAGTATAGCGATCCCAAATCTCCTCCTCCCATACCCCAAACAAGCAGACCAATGGCTCTAGAGGGACAGGGGTTTGTACCAGGGATGTCAGTAGCGAAGTCACCTCTTTCCAGTAATGTAGGATAATGGGACATTGCCACACCATATGAATAAAATCCGCATCTGGGGAGTGACATTGCAAATATTCTGATGATTGAAGTCGACCCATCCTAAAAAGTCCCATCGGAGTCAAGTATGATTGATGTATTATATATAATTGTATCATTCTGTTATTAAAAGATGGTGATACTCCGGTCGGAGATTCCAGAATCTCCTCCCACTTCCCTCTTTGCGTATTAGGGATGAGTCGTTCCCACTTCCTCTTAATAGAGCTTATGGCAGTTTCTGCCCCTACTGACAGCATGTATGTATATAATGAGGATATGAGACCTTGGGGACCCTGCAAATTAAGGATTCCTATCAGAGGTAAAGATGAAATAGTACAGCCCATAGCGAAAAAATTGAGATCTCGGAATATCATGTGTGACCTGTAATTGTTCAAAAGACTTTAAGATCCCTTGCTCATACAAGTCTCCCATTGAAGAGAAGTTATACTGAATCCAAAAAATGATGGATGGGTGATTTAGCAATTCCAGAAAATAGTCATTATTCCACAAGGGCATTTCAGCTATAAAATCTTTAAACCCAATTACGCTCTTGATTTGCCTCCCTATTGATCGTGCCAGCCGGAGCAGGGGCAGCAGACGTGGGACATCAGTTTTCTCTAACTCAAGGAAACCTAATGGGCAATCCGCTTGTGCAGCACGAAACAAAAGACTTTCAGAATTGGGGAGGCAATTACCTGGCATCCATTTACTTAAAGCTTTAGCCTGCCCAGCTAAGTAGTATAGGAAAAAATCTGGTAACGCTGCCCAACCTCCCTTTTTTGGTCTTTGTAAAGTAGACAATTTAAGTTTAGGCCTAGTTTTCCCCCATATAAAGAACGTGACCAGGGAATTGAGATTAACAAAAAAGGACCTGGGCACCGCTACAGCACTGTGCTGAAGGGAGTAGCTAAACTTGGGGAGTAATATCATTTTAATCAGGTTAATGCGTCTGGCCACAGACAATGGGAGCCTACTCCAGGATGCAAATTTAACTTTAACTAGTTCCAACAGTGGGTGGACATTAAGTTGTAGATCAAGCGTACTATTGTGAGATATGTGGATGCCCAAATATTTAAAGCTAGATACAATAGACAGCGAGGAGAGAGCCTCCAGCTGGGGCATTGGAGCATGGGAAAGGGGCAACAGGGCAGACTTCTCCCAATTTATATGTAAACCTGAATATTTACTGAATCTATCTATAAGGGATATCACCTGTGGCAAAGTTTCTTCCGCTTCATTCATGAATATCACCATGTCGTCGGCATATAGGCCAATGGTATCCACCCAACCTGCTATATCTATACCTTTGATGTTAGGGGAGGACCTTTATACGTATTGCTAGTGCCTCAATGGCAAGGGCGAAGTGGGCCGGGGAAAGAGGGCAGCCTTGACGGGTTCTCCTATGTAATGAGAGACTCAGATATAGAGTTATTTACTTTAACTTGGGCCTTGGGTTTCTCATAATATTTTGATCCATGTTATAAATTTATTGCCAAAGCCATACCTTTGCAAGCGCGCGGAGAGGAAAGGCCATTCAAGAGTCAAAAGCCTTGGCAGCATCTAAAGATGCCAATGCCCATTTGTTGTCTGGCATTAGGGAACTATATTGGACTATTGACTGGACTAGTCTGATGTTAATGGAAGTACTTTTACCAGGCATAAAGCCCATTTGATCAGAATGTATAAGGTTCAATATAATTGAATTCAGTCTAGTAGCTAGGATCTTGGTGACAATTTTATGGTCCACATTTACTAATGAAATAGGGCGATAGGATCCACATTCCAAAGGGTCCTTCCCCTCCTTCCTAAGCACTATGATGTTAGCCTCATAAAAGGAATCAGGTTTAGTGTCCACATGCTGAATGTATAACCTCCTGGGCAGCCAGCTACTCAATCCTGTTCCCGCTTGTTTGGTTAGATATATATGTAGCCTCTGAGTCTTTCAATCGTTGCTCAACCTCATCATCCTCTCTTGAGGTTACCCGCATCGTGGAGGACAAACAGCCCCTCAGGTATGCCTTAAGGGCATCCCAAAATAAATTTAATATCTTGAGGCTCCGGGTGGGACGCGATGAAGCAGTGCAACTGATCAATCGTTCTGTCAGGAGGTCCCATCAACTTTAACCAGAAAGGATTCAACTTCCAAGCTATCCCATTGTTTACTTGCCCATATTTAAGTTTAAGGATGACCGGGCTATGGTCTGAGATCCCCCTACTTCCATGCTCTATATCAGCCACCCACATTGCCAGACCACTAGAACTAAATCTATAGTCTATGCCTGACAAAGAGCGTTTATTGGATGAGCGGCAGGTATATTCCCTTAACTCAGGGTGATGCACCCTCCACAATTCCATCCACCCGCCACCCCCCATAAATAAAGACAGCGGGGTTGTAGTCGGTGGACCCCCCCCCCCCAGTCACTCCATCATCCAACGCAATTTAGCAAGGCAATTGTTCATGACCATGTTAAAGTCTCCCATACAAATAACATCTGCGTCTGGGTTAAGGGCAAAACTCATTGCCTTCTGCAGAATGGATATGCGAGCTGGGGGGATTATAAACACATAAGACTTCATATTTCCTGGTATTTATCAATGCATGGACAAAAACAAAGTGACCCTCAGGGTCCCTCCGAGTCTCCCTAGGCTTCCCATCTGACGTCTCTATGTACCAACAGTGAGACCCCTCTCCAATAGCTGGTGTGGAATGCATGGACAGACCATTGTACCCAAGGCTTCTGCACGCACCGCGCTGTATCCCTGGTCAAGTGCGTCTCCACCAAGGCCACAATGTGAGGGCGATAATGTCTGATCTGTGAGAAAACTTTGATCTTTTTTCGAGGGGTTTTTATACCCCCTCACATTCCATGTCATACATATCAACTCAGACCCCCCATGTTTTTCTCTGCTGAATATAGTGCATAACATTACCCGGGCAAAATTTAGAGACATCACCTAGAGACTGAAATTGTTGTCGTCTGCGATTTTTACCTAAAAAAAAAAAACAAAAAAAAAAAAAACACTGCGGAAAAAAACAAAGTGAATAAACAACAATAAGGGAGCAGAGTCCTGTAGTCCCATCATGAAGCAAACAAGGGGATACCATCACTGAGCCCAGTGTCCGGTATTGTTGGTAACTTGGATGCTTTTGAGTAAAGCTCCAGTCAGCCGATTTAATAGAAAAATACCAACTAGCAATAGATACGTTAGGATTCCTTTGCAGCAGACCCTTTGTGGGACTGTAGCCACTCAGCCGCCTCCGCTGGATCCGTAAAAAACAAAGTAGAACCCTCGTGGACCACCCAGAGCCGGGCCGGGTAAATCTTCGAGTACATAATATTCCTCTCTCGTAGACGCCTTTTGACTTCCGTAAACTGTGCCTGCTTCTGAAGTTCCATAAAGAAGTCTAGGAAAATCGAGATCGTGGCATTGTTGAACTTGATAGGACTTTTTTGCCGCGCTAGACACAAAGCCACGTCTCTATCTCTGCAGTTGAGGAGACGTGCCAGAAAAGGGCTAGGTGGGGCTCCAGGAGGAAGAGGCCTATTAGGGACCCTGTGAGTCCTCTCCACCGCAAATATTGGGGAGAATTCATCTCCCAGAGTAATTTTAAGTCAATCTTCTAGGAATTGCTCCGGGTGTTGTCCTTCCGAGCGTTCCGGCAGTCCAATAATTCGGATATTATTCCGACGCATTCTGTTCTCCGGGTCATCTGCTTTTTGCCTCCACGCGTTCATAGCGCCTGCCACTTTCGTTAGTTTGGCTTCCATAGGTGTGATGGTATCTTCTACCTGGGATACCCTTGTCTCCACCTCCGTAATGCGGCCCTTCATGGCTTGCATATCTTGTCGGAGGCGTCCCACCTCGGTGTACACGTCCTCTATCTTCCCAGTCAGAGATGTCCTGGTTAAGGAAATGGCCTGCATCAGTTGTTCAGACACCTGTTTAAGAGTTAATTCCTCTTGCTCACTCTCCTCCCCACCCTCAGAGGCGGTTCTTACGCTGAGCTTGTGAGGGATTATTTTTAAGAGATCTTGAGACATCAGTATGGTCTATTCTGGCATATTCCTTCAGCTTTTCAGCCGCTCCCGACCCCTTGGAACGACTCATTTCAATAGCAATAGGGCACAGCCGGATATTAGAGACAGTGCACTCTGGAGTCCCCTGAGTCAAAGTTATAAACATAGTGGCTGCAGGGTCCCAGGAGCAGCACAGATCTGCAGAGTCACACAGGGAGGCAATGTCCAGCCCCGAGCAGCAGACAAGGGCCCCTATAACCCGGGGAAAGACCCTCAGCACCCCACAGGGACAGCAGCCAGAGAGGGATCCAAGTCCTTACAGTAATGGCGCTGGCAGGCCAGGTGACTTGGCAAAGAGGGGGAACGCGGAGCCCAAGCTTTCAGGGCACACACCGCTTGTCCCTCACGGATCTTCAGGGTATCTGCTCACCGCCTGTCAGCGCTGCAGCGATGGGAACCCAGCACCGCGTCTCTCACACACAGAGCGCGCGCTTCCAAGATGGCCGCCGCCCCGTGCAGGCCCCGCCGGCCGTCCCGGTCTTCACAACTGCAAGCACACAGGAGTCCAGCCACGCTCTCCCGCGGGGGTCCAGGAGCGCCCGAGTCTAGAAGGGTCAGAAAATCGGCAAATATGTCGCGGTGGTAAGGGTCTGCTGGTCGGATATCTTCAGGATGTCAGGAGCTCTTTCCAAGTGCGTCCTCTCTCCGCCGCTTCATAGCCATGCCCCCTTGAAAATGACTTTAAAATCCGAAATGTTGGCCTACTGAAATGTATGCTCAGTAAATGCACTCAATACTTGGTCAGGGCTCCTTTTGCATCAATTACTGCATCAATGCAGTGTGTTATGGAGGCAATCATTAGTTCCGATACTTTTTTCATATCGAATACCGGAATCGGAAGTTCCCATAATGCTAGGAGCCCGCTCGATTTGATTCAGCCAATGGGGATCCTCAGAAGTGTGGGCACATCCTGTTAGGCATGTAGGCATGTTAACTACTGGCATGGCTGTGATTGGCTGCTGAAATGTCATGATGCACTATAAAAACCGCTGCAGCCGCCATTTCTGGTCACTCTGCTGTGAATTCAGTTAGGGACAGGCTGCTGTTGAAGACTGTGAGGGAGAGTTAGAAATAGCAATTCTAAAAACAATATTGTGCTTTATCCAGGCTACATAAACCACCACTGTAGCTTTCTTTTGCCTAGCAGCAGTGTTCAGAGCTGTCTGCAAGGGCTGTGTGAGTGCAGACCCACGCTGTGTAGTGTGTCCTGCAGGCACGTCTGCTTGTAGGCCGCCCAGCGTGTGTCTCTGCCTCATACACATTTTTTTCTTTTATTGCTGCTTTTTTTTTCTCCTGTATAGTGTGCTTCCATACGTATCCATATACGTTGGTTGCAAACACTAAAGGAATGGACAGCGGAGCCTTTCAGCAGCCTTTCAGTGCTATAGCCCATTTCTCTGCACTGTTTTTGGCTGTCTGATAGGTCTCTCTGTGTGAGTGCAGCTCACGTTGCAGTGTGTTCTACAGCCACCGCTAGCTGTAGTCCGCTCAGCGTGCGTCACTGCCTCATACATAGTCCTTTTTTTGCAGCTAATTTAGCCAGATTTTTGCTCCTATATTAGTGTGCTTCCAACCGCATCCATTGTCATTGGTTGGTTGCAAACACTATATAGGATTAGATAGAGGAGCCTTTTTGCTGGCTTGTGCCCTTCAGGGCCAGCCAGACTAGTATCACCCTATTTTTTGGAGCCTCATCAATTGCATTGTAGGTTAGCTTCCTGCATTGTAATCGCTCCAAAAAGTTTGTGATACTATAGCTTTCAAACTTTGGTGACATCCTTTTCTTCCCCCCCAAAAAAAAAAGGAAATAAAGTTCACCAAACACTCCACTTTACAGTTGTCTAGGCCACATTAGATCATATTAAAGTGTAGTACACACACTCTTAGCCAAATTAGTGTTTCTTATACTGGTTAGCAGGTGTTCAGGAATAAGAACACTAAGCCACCCCTTTTTTACTTTTCTGCCTATCTTTATCAGTCTACCAAGATGAAGAAGGCAGGGAGTAAGGCACGTGGTCGTGGCCGTGGAGTTTCAGCAAGGAGAGGACGTGGGGATTCGGTGTCTGCTGCGGCCACCAGTGACCCGGCATCCCCCACTTTTACCAGGCAACAGTCCTTCATGCGCAGCTTTGTAGGACCTCGCCGTACCCCACTGCTGCGTGACGAACAAATTGAAGCCGTTAGCTGCCATCCATCCGACAACGCATTCACTTCAATGACTTCCGCATCCTCCCAAGGCCAGAGCACTGAAGAGCAACCATCTGTCTCTTCACCACCTGCCAAATTGCCCAGGCAGTCTGAGAGCCCTGGACAGGAGCCATCTCCATCTTTACTTCTGTTCTCAGAATCTGTTGGCTTGGAAAGAGGTGGCCAGCCAAGCAGCATTCTAGAGCGTGAAGAAGAGGGAGTATGCAGTGATGCGCAACTGCTTTGTCCCTCTGAATCTGAAGAGGCGGGTGGGCCAGTGCCTATTGTCAGCACACCTCAGTGCTCATCTGATGATGATGACTCAGTTGCCAATTTCTGGTGTGTACGGTGCTGGCGAGACAACCCAGGACCAGCCGGTGCTTGAAGAGGGGAGTGGAGATGATGAGGTCCTTGACCCATCATGGCGTCAGCCACAGGAAGGTGGTGGGAGCAGCTCTGAGGAAGAGATTCCCCGAACGGCCAAAAGAGGGAGAGGGCGGGGGCAGACTTGGTTGCCTGTAGCCTCCCCTTTGGCACCCGTGAGGAGCAATCCTCTTCCAAAACACAAAACGGGCGCTCCCAGGACTTGCAGTGCGTGGTCTTTTTTTGACACAGTTGCAGATGACATTTGCTTTGTCAAATGCAAGCTGTGTCATCAGAAAGTGAAACGAGGGAAAAATGTGAGCAACCTCAATACCACAAATATGTGGAAACATGTGCGTACCAAGCACGAGGTGGAGTTACACAGATACACTGAAGATGTAGGCCAACCTTCAGCAGCACCTACCACCTCTTCAGCTCGTGTTGGGGCCTCTTCCTCCAGCTCACACACAGCTGGTTCGGCTTCCTCACTGGAACGCCATGGAAGAACCACTGCCACTGTTGTCCAGAGACCCAGTGAAATTCCACCCACTGAACCACGTTCGCAGTCATCAGCACACTCCCAGGCCACTCACCAGCAATCGGTAGCACAGGCATGGGAGAAAAAGCGGCCATACTCGGCAAACCATCCCCGAGCACTGGCTCTGAATGCCGGCATTGCCAAACTACTGGCCCTTGAGATGCTGTCATTAAGGCTGGTGGAGACTGACACCTTCCGGAACTTTTGTCATTGGCAGTTCCACAATACAATGTGCCCAGCCGCTTTTATTTCAGCAGGCAAGCCGTCCCTGCCCTGCAAAAGCATGTGGAGGGAAAAATTAAAAATGCGCTACTAAATGCCGTCAGTAGCAAGGTCCACCTGACCACCGATGCGTGGACCAGTAGCCATGGACAGGGACGATACCTTTCCCTCACTGCCCATTGGGTCAATGTTGTGGAGCCGGGTACAGATCTGGAGAGTGGCTCTGTACGTATTCTGCCAACTCCAAGGATTGCAGGAATGCAGTCTGTACATATTGAGTCCTCCTCCTACTCTAGTTCCTCGGAATCAGCACTGCGTGAGCCCGTTAGGCCAGATATGAGCACAGGTGTGGCCAAACGTCAACAGGCCGTCCTTAAATTAATTTCTTTGGGGAATCGGAGCCACACAGCACAGGAGCTCTGGAATGCCATCAAGCAGGAGAGCGATGTGTGGTTTGTGCCAGCGAATCTCCAGCCAAGTTTGGTAGTGAGTGACAATGGCCGAAATCTAGTGGCAGCTCTGGGCCTAGGCAACCTCACTCACATACCATGTCTGGCACACGTGCTCAATTTGGTCGTGCAGAGCTTTCTGAGGGACTATCCGGATCTTGATGCACTGCTGCACAAGGTTCGCCTAGAGTGTGCTCACTTGCGGCGTTCCAGCATGGCAAGATCGCGCATTGCATCTCTGCAACGACGATTCCGCCTGCCAGAACATCGCATCATATGTGACCTCCCCACCAGGTGGAATTCAACGTTACATATGTTGGAGCGGTTGTGTGAGCAGCAGGCAGCAGTAATGGAGTACCAGCTGCATCAGGCGCAAACAAGTCGCACTGTGCGCCGGACACACTTCACCACCACTGAGTGGGCCACTATGAGGGACATCTGCCAAGTTTTGCGTGCCTTCGATGACTCCACGCGGATGGCCAGTGCAGATGATGCACTAATCAGCATGACTGTCCCCCTCATCTGTCTGCTTCAAAAAACCTTACAAGCACTAAGTGAGGAGGTTTTTGAAGAGGTCGAGGATGAGCAGTCAGAAATGCCATCTGCTTCTGGCAAATCTGCACAACGTGCTTCCACACAAAGGCCCAGGCAGGGGACACTTAGTGAGGAGGATGACGAGGAGTCAATGGAGGAGGAGGAACACATCTCTCCAGAGGAGGGAGGTACACAAGGCTCTAGTAGTCAGTGTGTACAGCGAGGGTGGGGTGATGCTGAGCAGGCAGAGATGCTGCCTCAAGCTGGGGACAGCGTTTCCGGTCCAGTTGGCAGTCTGCAGCACATGGTTGATTTCATGCTGCAGTGCTTGTTAAATGACCACCGCATCGCCAACATTCTCCACACGGCTGATTATTGGGTGCACACCCTCCTAGATCCTCGCTACCGGGACAACTTACAAAGCCTCATACCACAGTTGAACCGGGAGCGAAAAATGCGGGAGTACGAAGAAACACTTGTGCAGGCCATCATGTTCTCCATTCACCCCGCAAGTGTTGCTGGTAGTGCTTTTCAAAGCAGCCATGTGGGTAGAGGCAGTGGAGGAAGCTCTGCACAAAGAGGTAGCAGAGGCAGTGCCGCAGGACAAGGCAAGGCCAGTATGGCCCAAATGTGGAAAAGTTTTGTGGGACCGCCACAAACGGCTACACCATCACAGACGGCTCCAGTCAGCAGGAGGCAACGTTTCCGTCAGATGGTGACAGACTACTTGTCGTGCCCTGTTAGTGTTCTCCCAGACGGCTCTTCCCCGTTCAAGTATTGGGTCTCTAAGCTGGATACATGGCCAGAGCTTAGCCAGTATGCATTGGAGGTGCTGGCTTGCCCTGCTGCCAGTGTATTATCGGAACGTGTCTTTAGTGCTGCAGGTGGTGTGGTAACAGACCGTCGCACGCGACTATCCGCCGATAATGTTGACCGGCTTACTTTTGTGAAAATGAACAAGGCCTGGATCTCACCTGAATTTGCCAGTCCTCTTCCAGAATAAATAATTGGCTGGCAACAGGATCCAGGTATTCCTGTTGTGTTCATGTTTCTATGACCTGAACGTTATTTCCTGGGCTACAGCAACGCCCGTTGTTGCTCAGAAGTGCTGTCCGCACAGACAAAACACTCGCTCATGTGTAAGTGGGGTTCGGTAACGTCAGCTGATCCCCTGCTGTGTGTATGGCAAAGTGTCCTGCTCCCTCCACAGTCAAACAACCTCAGATTTACACCTGGCTCCAAGTAGGCCTCGGCCTACTACCTGACTTTCCCTGGGCTCCGACACCGCCAGTTGGTGCTCAGAAGTGCTGTGCGCACAGACAAAACACTCGCTCATGTGTAAGTGGGGTTCGGTAACGTCAGCTGATCCCCTGCTGTGTGTACGGCAAACTCTCCTGCTGCCTACAACTTCTGACTACCTCTGATTTAATATGTTCTCTGATTTGCCCTCTGTCTCCACTCTGTTTTGAGTATTTCCTCCGGCCTACAACGCCGCCTGTTTCTGCTCTCAAGTGCCGTCTGCACAATCCACACTTGTTCCTGTGTTACCTGGGTCCTGTAACATCTGCTCATCTCCAGAGGTGAGCACAGCAATGTCTCCTGCTTTGTCTACATTCCCACTACTTGTAGTGGAAATGTGGACAGAGCAGGAGACATTGCCTGACTCACCTCTAGGGAGAAGCTGCTGTTACAGAACCCCAGTAACACAGGAACAAGTGTGGGTTGTGCAGACGGCATTTCAGAGCAGCAACTGGCGTGGTTGGAAGCCAGAGGAAATACTCGAAACAGAGTGAAGACAGAGGCCTAATTGGAGTACGTTGACAGTTAGTAGTAGTCTAGAAACAATCGCAAACTGCCACCAAGTAGGCCTCGGCCTACTACCTGATTTTCCCTGGGCTCCGACACCGCCAGTTGGGCTCAGAAGTGCTGTCCGCACAGACAAAACACTCGCTCATGTGTAAGTGGGGTTCGGTAACGTCAGCTGATCCCCTGCTGTGTGGAGGGCAAACTGCTGCTGCCTCCAAATTCAAACAACGTCTGATCTTAAATTGCCTCCAAGTAGGTCTCAGCCTACAAAATGACTATCCCTGGGCTCCAACATCGTCAGTTGTTGCTCGGAAGTGCTGTCCACACAGGAAAACACACTCGTTCATGTGAAAATGGGGGTCGGTAACGTCGGCTGATCCCCTGCTGTGTGGAGGGCAAAGTGTCCTGCTCCCCCCAAAGTCAAAATACCTCAGCTTTACACCTGGCTCCTAGTAGGCCTCGGCCTGCACCCTGATTGTCCCTGGGTTCCAGCAACGCTAGTTGGTGCTCGGAAGTGCTGTCCACACAGAAAAACACACTCGTTCATGTGAAAGTGGGGGTCAGTAACGTCAGCAGATCCCCTGCTGTGTGGAGGGCAAACTGCTGCTGCCTCCAAATTGTAACTACTTCAGATTTAAACATTCTCTGATTTGGCCTCTGTCTCCACTCTGTCTCTAGTATTTCCCCTGACCTCCAACACTGCCAGTTCCTGCTCACAGTTGCCGTCCACGCATTCCACACTTGTTCCTGTGTTCCTGGTGTTCTGTAACGTGAGCTGATCCCCCAATGTGTGTCCGGCACTGTCTCCTGCGCTGTCCACCTTCCCACTGCAAGTGGTGGGAATGTGGACAGAGCAGGAGACATTGGCAGACAAACATCAGGGGATCTGCTGACATTACAGAACACCAGTAACACAGGAACACGTGTGGATTGGGCAGACGGCTACTGTACGCATAAACTGGCGGTGTTGGTGGTCACGTGAAATCCTGGAAACAGAGTGGAGACAGATGCCTAATTGGAGCACGTTGACAGTCTGTTGTAGCCTACAAACAATCTAAAACTACCACCAAGTAGGCCTCGGCCTACACCATGATTGTCCCTGGGCTCCAACAACGCCAGTTGGTGCTCGGCAGTGTCTTTGGCACGGGGACTCCCTGTTGCCCAGCCTGGTTCCAGCACGCCTGCTGTTTCCGGGTAGTGTCAAGGTCACTATGCCACCAATCCGTTGTCCTGTCATCTTGCGGCTGGGTTAGCCGACTCTACGGTGCCTGCAGTTTAGGTGACTCCTATGTGGGCTGCGTGAACTGGCACTGAAGGCTGGATCCGTAGTGCCAATGGGACATGGACCCCCTGTAGGACTGTGGGTTTCGGTAACTGCGGCCGGCTTGCGGCCTGGCTACTTTGCTTTGAATGGGTACCTTCTGCTACCCACCCGGGTTCCAACACTGTCTGCTGGTTCTCGCCAGAGCCTTTGGCCTAGGTGCCTCCATCTCGGTATCTGAGGTCCAGCACCGTCAGCTGGTCCTTGGTAGTGCTTTTTAGCACAGGTACCTTCTGCTTAGTAACCGTGGTCCAGCACCGTCAGTTGGTCCTCGGTAGTGCCATTGGCTCTTGTTCCTTCTGCTACCCATCCGGGTGCCAGCACTGTCTGCTGGTTCTCGCCAGTTTCTCAGCCTTCTTGTACCTTCTGCTACATTTCCAAGATCAAGCTTTTTGAAATTGTCTTTGGTAATCCTTATTGATCTCCATGACGACGACTCTGATGATGATGACCCTGAAGACCACACCAAAGAAGACCAGAAATATGACCCTAAATAATAAGACCAAGAGGACAAAGAACATGAAGACAACCACCAAGATACAGAACAAAAGACAGAAGAACAGAAAGCAGAAGAACATTAAGCATAAGACTAAAAATCAGCATAGAAGAAATCAAAATTATAAGCAGAAGACTAAGCAGTAAATGGGGGTGAGTCCGTTCCTCCTCGTGGTGCCCCTGGAAAATGCCTGCTGCTGCAGGCCAAACTGAACGCGGACAAATCCTGTTGTAAATCTTTTGTGACAGGCAGAACGTAAAGTGTAATCTTATAACTTTTAGGGGGAGGAGGGAGGAAGGAGGAGGAGGAGTCTCCTCCACCTCCCACAATACATTCTACATGATTCTTATTTGTTTTCAATTATGTAGAATTGGCCAACAAGGAAATAAAGGGCTTTTTTTTAATTCCGATACCGGAAGTCCCATTGACTTGAATGGGACTTCTGGTATCAGAATCGGCGATACCCGATATTTTTTTCGTATCGGGCGATACCATCCGATACGATATTTTTGGGTATCGAACGGTATCGCTCAACACTAGTCATTACACAGCGCCAGAGGGATGTCGTCATGCAGGGCCACAGCCACTACAGAGTGGCGCACTCCTCCTCTCTTCTAGCGTGATCAGTGGCGTAACTACAAAGTTATGGGCACTGGTGAAAACTTTTTTAAATGGGGTCCCCCCCATGCCAAAATGCATGCACATCATGCCAAAATGCATGCACATCTCCACTCCGCACACCTCGTACACGCGCAGTTCCGCTCCGCAAACACCTCGTACACACACGGCTCCGCTCCATAAACATTGTACACACACGGCTCCACTCCGTACACCTTGTACACACAAGGCTCCGCTCCATACACACATGGCTCTGCTACATCCACCCTGAAAACCCCTCCCGACCCCACACATAAACTTAGCGGCAACCAGCACAGACATTAGCGTCCTACATTGAGACCCCTGATCATGTGACCCTTGGCTCCTCCCCCTCCTGTGACCTCATCCCAGGTCCTGTGCACACAGAACACACAGCCACTGCACGCTCCTGAATGCGTGCCTTCCCTCTTCTACCTGCCTCAAGAAGTGAGGCGTGGTGCACCGCGGGCCGCAGATGACTGCCTCAGGGGCCGCATGCGGCCCGCAGTCCGCGTGTTTGAGACCTCTGCTCTAGCACTTTATGGGATTCATTGTTTATATGCCTTATAAAAGGCCTTCATAAGTCACCCTCATGGACACTCATAACATGACAATGGTGTCAATAGTAGATAACATATCGTATTTTTCGTAATATAAGACTCACTTTTTTCCCAAAAAATTTTGGGGGAAAATGGGGTGTGTCTTATAGTTGGAATTTACTTACAAATACTATGGCAGCAGCAGGAGTGGGGCGATTCTGTGGCGGTGTGGCTGGTGCAGGAGGTTCGGCGGTGGTGCAGGTGGGGGCTCCGACCGGCATTTTGTGAAAGCCCAGATGCCCTGCACATCCATTGCTGCGATGCGGTGGCCTCCAGGAAAATGGCCGCCGGGGGCGGTGCATGATCAGATTGAGGTCTCAACGAGATCTTGTCTCCCGAGATCTCAATCTGCTGTGATGCGGTGGCCTCCGGGAAAATGGCCGACGGGGGTGGAGCATGCTCAGATTGAGATCTTGTTGCCGAAATCTCAATCTGAGCACGCGCCGCCCCCGGCTGCCATTTTCCCTGAGGCCACAGCATTGCAGCAATGGATATGCAGGACCTCCGGGCTTTCACAAGATGCCGGCGTAGCCCACTGCACAAAAGAGCAAAACCTGCTGCACCAGCCTGGGATGGGTTTTCCCAGAGGCCACCGCATCACAGCAATGCATATGCGGGGCCTCCGGGCTTTCACAAGATGCCGGCGGAGCCCCGAGCACCACCGCTGAACGTGACGCACCAGCCTGGGATGGAATTTCACAGAGGCCACCGCACCTGCTGCACCAACCTGGGATGGGAGTCATATCGCCAGACCACCGAACATCTCCTGTGACCCCCGCTTTATCCCGCTGCTGATCACCCTCCCCCGGGTAGGCTGAATTCGGACTGTAAGACGGACCCCCATTTGACACATTATTTTTTTTTTTTCCCAGTTTTCTTCAGAAAATTTGTGGTGTGTCTTATGGTCCAGTGCGTCTTTAAGCCGAAAAATACAGTAATTCCAAAATTTGTATTTTGTTATAAAAAAAAAAAAAAAAACAGGCATTAAAATATACATAAAAATAGAAAGTCTACAACAAAGACTCAGTTATTTACAGCTGGAGATCTTGGAATAGTTTCTTCTATGTGACGAATGAAACACGCCCATTTGTCTTTGGGTGCGCAAAAAAAAATCGCATCCCATACGGATCCACCATATAACACATGAAATTTATAGACACATTGCAATTCTTGAAACTGTATTCGGCCTTGTAAATTGTTTTTATCTACTGTTACATAAAGAGGGATTGAAGACAAATGAGAAAAAAAATCATCTTTTCAGACAATTTTTATATGGTTAAATGAACTTAACCCAAGCGTGACAAATATTCAAAGAAATTAGAGCAAATTACTTTATGTAACTGTTCTCTTTTAATCAAAACCAATGTAGAGCCTTGTAATCATACTCTTTTATATCCTACCAGAATGATAGAACTTGTAGAGAAATGCTTAGAATAGTTGGGAAAATGATACGCCATGCATTACAATTTCAGTTCGCATTATTATTGCACGTAATTGTAGTCATGAACACCATATCACTGAGGAACAATGGACATACTGTTTGTGAGGCTTCGGTGTATGGACAGAGAACAGATAACAAGAATTGAGTTTCATTTAATTAAAATAACAGAAAAATTAATATTTTAAACATTTTATAACAAAACATTTTTACCACTGCTGACTTACACTTTGATTGTGTATGTTCATTGGCCTTTCATCACCAGATGGAACTGCAATAATATGCCCCATTGTGAATAAGGAGTGAATTAAAGGAATAGTCCAGGAAACTGAAGTTAATTGGTTAAAAGCATGAAAAAAAAAAAATGAATTAACTATAACTCACCTGTTAGTTTCTCCTTCAGTGCTGCTCCCTGCCGGTCTTGGCTTACTTAGATGCAATGGTGACATCTCATACAATCAAGTGACTGCTGCAGCCAATCATTGCGGTAGTACGGCCAGTGAACATAGAAAATTGCATCACAGCAGGAAAGTGAAGAATACCAGTGGGGACCACCAGAGTAGAAGTTCTGGCTAAAACAGGTAAATTCTGGTAATAATTTTGATAGATTTTGGCAAATTTTCTGCCAATTACTTCAGTTCCTGGATAAACTCCTGAAACATCAGCACTGAAAATGTCCCTGGTTTCTACCACTAAAGGAAAAACACCGTATGCACAACTTCAGAAGGTGCTCAAGTATGGCCCCACACCATACATGAATAATAAAGAAAACTTGGCACGCAACTTCTAGAATATTTTTTTGGATTTTTTTAATGCAGCCAGAAAATAGACGTTTCGACCTCACTGGCCTTCATCAGTAACAGACTGCAGACTGTTGGTCAGCTGACCAACAGTGGATTCTGGGTCGCTGATGTCTGCACGGCACCTCCACCCACCAAGGTACTATTTGATTTAGGCTCCATGCCCAGCGCCTAGTGCATGACCAGGCACATTTAAAGTGACTATGGTGTCACTTCTACTATCACACTGAATGCGATTAACTACTATACTGCAGTCTGTTACTGATGAAGGCCAGTGAGGCCGAAACGTCTTATTTTCTGGCTGCATTAAAAAATCCTAAAAAATATTTTAGAAGTTGAGTGCCAAGTTTTCTTTATTATTCATGTATGGTTTCTACCACTGATATTTTGAAAAAAAACTATTCCTTTTCCACCATATATTGAATGCTGTTCTTTTTGTTGTAATTTTTCAGGCGTCATGCATTAATTATTAAAGTGAAGCATATAAATGCACAATACAGTCACACAGTGTCATAATGAGGACTGCAAGAAACCAAAGCCGACTGATACATTATGGCACGTGGTATGATTAGAAGGACGAGCTCAAAAGTAACGTGTCTCACGGGATTATTTCACAGTGCTGGTAAGTAAGTTTGATGGAGTTGCCACAAAACATGCCCTATAATCACATCTGACTCAACCCTCATTACTAGCATTAGCTTTTATACACTGATATACTATAGTGTGGTTCGGCCCGATATACGTCTTACTGATAAACAGAGCTGAACAAGTGGTTCACATTATGGATCTGAATCACTTTTGGTTTGGATGAAACAGATTGGAAATGTAATTTAGCCAACACCAAATTAAGAAAAAAAGTGTAGATTCTTGTGCATCCTAAGTCTGTGGTGAGGTGCCTTATTTGTAGCACTGAAAGCTGCAGACTGGCATCTAGTTGGAAACAATGCGGAATACTGCCCGGACACTCAGCAATGTCTCCCTTCCCTGTATGACTCCCTGGTCTCCTGGGCCCGCGTACGGGTCCCCCAGTGGCGCGTTTAGTGTGTGAGTGCACTTTCCGCCTCTTAAATGGATAGCGAGCACTCTGAATCTTTCCCTAGTCAATAACTGGGAGGCATCTAGTATTTAAGGCATGTTCCCCTGTAGGGAGGTGCCTGTACAACATCCTCTTTAGTGTTAGTTAGAGTTTGACCCTGCTAATTAGTTGCCAAGTCTCTGATCCTATCCTTGAACCTGTTCCTGAGCCTAGTCTGTTTGAACCTGAACCTGTTGCTATACCTGACTAGTCTAAACTCGAACCTGTAGTTGTTATCCGAGTTACCTGAAACCGCTCCAGAAGTACCAGTGTCCGTCTTGTCAAGTATTCCAAGGAGGGTCCGCACTGTCTAAACCTGCAAAAGTGTCCGTCCTGTCAAGTGTTCCAGGATTACCACTATCTGAACCAGAATCAGTAACCGGTCCTTCCTTTGTACCAGGGACTGCCTTTGGAGTGGTACCTGGTGGCCACCTGCAGCACTAGCCTAGCTCCACCATCAGGAGCTCTAGCAAAAACAAGGTGGTCGATTAGCCATGCCCCTCCAAATATAAGCCCGGACCGTGGCATAGAGGGTCCACGATCCACGTATGTGACAAACTAAAGGCAGATATTCTCATTGTCAGCACCAGAATCATGTGAGGTTAAAGTCCCAAAGACCCTCACTAGGTCACCCAATATTCAATATACTGTACCCAATTCTAAGTTTAAACAAAAAAAATGTAACTATAAATTGTGGGATCATTGAGGGATTTTTTAGCTTTTGTGACAATAGCTGTCATTTCAAAATAATGGCAATATGGACTGCAAAGGTTGCAAGCGCACCTGCGCCCATCCAGGCTTCTTATATCATAAGAGAACACAGGCACTTCAAGTGAAGAATGAGAGATGCGATGACATGAAACTAATCCTAAGAAATTCTGTGACTTTTACTTTTGGAGCCCTGAAGTTATAGAGGTTTGCAGCAGTATCAACCTTCGCTACTCAGGGCAGAATGGTCCTTACCTTGAGTCATCTCCGCTGTGTGATGAATACAGAAGCTGGCAAGGTCATACCTCTTCATCTCATACAGATACTGTCCCCTGAAGGAGACAAAGTAAATCACTAATGACTAATATGACCTTTATCTGGGAGCAACAAGTCATTATGAAGTGCGACCTTTAAGAACCCTGTGGTTCTCATTATAAGGAAATAAATGGATAAATCAGCCTATTATTATGTTTTATATAAGGCACTTTACTTACTTCTTCCTAATAACCATCAGAATATCTCAATCTTGAACCAAAATTGAAGAGCACATCCTATCACTGCACATCAAGATATAGAGACTGGACAGAGCATCGGGGGCCCAGCACACTCATACATTACATAAAACGCCGGTGATAGCATTGGCATCATGCAAGGTTTCATTTACCTGGTAGGTTAAAGGGAATCTCTCACCAGATGTGACCTATTTAAACTATTAATATAGGCATACAAGTTATAGAATCCTGAGGAGAGTGATACCTGTATGTCTCCTATATCAGATGTGTTCTTGCTGAGAAATAATCTTTTAGAGATGAGCGAACCTGAACACTAACGTACGACATCCGTAGAGAACACCTACTGTTCAGGCATGGACACCGAACACGGACCTCTCCAGGAAGTCCGTGTTACTGTTCGGGTTCGGCCTCCCTGAACGCCAGGTGTTTGTCATTCTGTCATGCTTCTGATCGTTGGTAAAATCATTACCCCCGTTTTGACAACCAGCCAAGCTAAAGCCGGTTGCTGGGGGCTGGTATTCTAAGGCTGGTAAGAGGCCATGGACATTGCCCTCCCCTAGCCTAAAAATAGCAGCCCGCATCCGCTTGGAAAAGGCGCATCTATTACATGCGCCAATTCTGGCGCTTGGCCTGGCTCTTCCCACTTGCCCTGTAGCGGTGGCAAGTGGGGTTCATATTTGTGGGGTTGATGTCACTTTTATATTGTCCGGTGACATAAAGCCCACAGTTTAGTAATGGAGAGGCGTCTATAAGACACTTATCCATTACTCAACCTATACTTATATTGTAAATAAACACATAGCCAAAATAAAGTCTGCACCCCATCTTGACTGAAAAAAACAAATGTATTGTACAACATCTTTATCAATGATTTAGATGAAGGAATTGAGGGTAAACCGATTAAATTTGCTGAAGACACAAAGCTAGGAGGGATAGCTAATAATAGAGAAGAGAGAGAGAGGATTCAAAAAGATATAAATTAACTGGAGCAGAGGGAAGCAACTAACAGAATGGTTTTTAACAGCGAAAAATGCAAAGTGCTACATCTGGGCAATAAAAATGAAAAAAAGCATATACAGAATGGGAGGAATAGGGCTAAGCAACAGCATATGTGAAAAAGACTTGGGTATACTAATAGATCATAAACTGAACATGAGTCAACAGTGTGATGCAGCAGCAAAAAAGGCAAATGCAATTCTGGGATGTATTAACAGAAGCATATAGTCTAGATCACGTGAATTCACTATTGCCCTCTACTCCTCTTTGGTCAGACCTCATCTGGAATACTGTGTCCAGTTCTGGGCACCACATTTTTAAAAAGACATCAACAAACTGGAGCAAGTTCAGAGAACAGAGACCAGAATGGTGACTGGTGTTACGCCGTCTCTGCATACTCACCCGGCCATCGCTCCCACGCCGCAGTCCCTCGCCGCCTGACAGCCACGGTGGTCACCTCTAAAAGGCGCGCAGCCAACGGCGTCTTTGCATGCAATGCGCATGCGCCATAGGCCGCAGCCGTGTCTCCCTTCTGTGTCTTGTGCTCAGTCTATGCCCTGACCCGGAAGCACCCACTGACCAATGGCAGACCAGACAGGGGCATATCAGGCCGCTTCCCCCAGAGGGAGGCGCCTGATCGTTGTGTTTCCTAGCACACTGTGCCTCGCTTCTTCGTGTGCTCTCTGCATTCTCACAGTCCCGTTCTCGTGTGCTCCCTGCAGCAGCCTCGCAGTCCGGCTATCCGTGTCCCCTGCTCTACTCCAGTCCTGCCTCCGGTGTTCCTGTTCCATCCTGCTCCAGTCCTTCCGTCCTACTCCAGTCCTGCCTCCGGTGTTCCAGTTCCATCCTGCTCCACTCCTTCCGTCCTCCTCTAATCCTGTCTCCTGTCTTCCTGCTCCAGCCATCCCTCCACGTTCCAGTCTACAGTCTTACTCCACTCCTGTCTTGTTGTGAGTTCATTTTCCCCTTCACTACTGAGGCCCGATGAACTCCCTCTTCTGGTAAGGAAAGGTAGTGAGCCTGATTATCAGTCACCTGAGCCTAATTATGATGACTGGCTGAGTGGAGTTGCGGACTGGATATAAGGCTGCCGACGCCCTTCTGCCCTGCGGGTGATTTCTCTGTGGGATCCTTGGAGACCAGTCTGAATTCCTGCTCTTCTAAAGCTAAGTTTTTCTGCTCAGCTTTTTGCATTTGTGTTTTGTCTTTGTTTGCTTTTGTTTTTCTGGATTTCTGCCATTCCCTGCTGGGGTGAGCTGAATTCCTTTAGCTCTGTCTTCTGAAGATACTGGAGTGCGGATTTAGTTTTGAAGCCTAGCTGCTTCAGGGTCTTTTTCCATATCAGCTGTTGGCTTATGTCTTTGATAGGGTTTTGGCAGATTGCAGACAGCAACCGTCCTTTCCTGTCCTGTTTAGTTTAGTTTGGGCCCCATCATTTGCTCAGCATATCTTTCTATCTGTGTGAGTGTTTTTTCATCTTGCTTCACCGTCATTATATGTTGGGGGCTGCCTTTTACTTTGGGGTCTGCTCTGGGGCAGTTTAGATTTCCTTTTCTGTCTTTAGGCTATTTAGCTCTCCGGCTGTGATCGAGGGGTCTAGGGCACCGTAGGAACCCCCCACAGCTACTGCTAGTTGTGTTGATAGGTTCAGGGGTCTGCAATCTGATAGTTGCCAACTTCTCTGGTTTTCTGGACATAGCCTCTATTTTTGTGTCTGCCTCCTACGGTGACTCATTCATAACAGAATCACCCGCCATACCGCAGATCCTAGGGTACTCAATAGCAGGAAAGAATTGTAAAAAAAAAAAAAAAAGTGTGTATATTTTTTCCTCTATATCTCTGAGGCCGTAGGGGGAATTTTTTTTTTTTTTTTTCTCTCAATGGAGATAAAGCAATTGTCTGATCGTGTGGAGCAGCTCGCTGCGGAAGTGCGGGGAATTTCCGCCTACCTTGCTCATTCACATGCTGCTGAACCAAAGATCCCTACACCTGATGTATTTTTTGGGGATCGGTCTAAATTTTTGAATTTCAAAAATAATTGTAAATTATTTTTTGCCTTGAAGCCTAACTCATCGGGGAGCTCCGCGCAGCAGGTTAAAATTGTCATCTCTTTGCTGCGTGGCGATCCCCAGGATTGAGCGTTTTCTTTGAAACCAGATGATC
The DNA here is from genome assembly GCF_039654945.1 of Dendrobates tinctorius. NCBI lineage: Eukaryota > Metazoa > Chordata > Amphibia > Anura > Dendrobatidae > Dendrobates > Dendrobates tinctorius. Next base: position 7,109,136 of record NW_027361875.1, read on the forward strand.
CTATTCTGACTAATGTGAACGCGTTTTTTCAAGCCTTGGGGTTGTTGTATGACGAACCTAATGCCATTGATCAGGCTGAAAAGACACTGCTGGCATTGAACCAGGGTCGAGATTCTGCAGAATTGTACTGTCAAAAATTCCAAAAGTGGGCGGTACTTACTACCTGGAATGATAATGCCTTGGCTGCTCTCTTTCGGAAGGGTTTGTCAGAAGCCGTAAAAGATACTATGGTGGGATTTCCTGTTCCCTCTGGTCTTGACGATTCTATGTCATTAGCCATTCAGGTTGATCGGCGTTTGCGCGAACGCAAAACTGCACGAGAGGTGTTGCCACCTGTTGAACAAATGTCTGAACCTATGCAATGTGATAGAGTTTTGTCCAGAGAGCAGCGTCAGGAGTTCAGAAGGCGTAATAAGTTGTGTTTTTTCTGTGGAAATGCCTCGCATATTATTTCTGTCTGTCCTAAACGAGAGAAACGCTTTGCACACACGTTTTCTGTTGGTGGTGTTCAACCTAAGTTTCTTTTGGCTATTACTCTGATCTGCTCCCTGTCCACATTTTCCGCCAAGGCTTTTGTGGAATCGGGAGCAGCCCTAAACCTAATGGACTTGGATTTTGCTAAACGTTGTGGATTTCCGATGACTCCTCTGCAGACGCCTATCCCTTTGAGGGGGATTGATGCTACTCCTTTGGCTAAAAATAAACCTCAGTTTTGGACCCAGGTGGTAATGCGGGTCGCCCCAGACCATCAAGAAAATTGCAGATTTTTGGTGTTGCATAATCTGCATGATACTATTGTTCTGGGGTTTCCCTGGTTACAAATTCATAATCCAGTTTTGGATTGGAAATCTGTGTCTGTGGTGAGTTGGGGTTGTCGGTGTGCCTTTAGTGAGGCTCCGGTGTTTTCCACCTCTCCTCAGTCGCATGATGTTCCTGATTATTTGGCGGACTTTTATGATGTATTTAGTGAGAATGAGTCTGCGTCTCTGCCTCCTCATAGGAGTTATGACTGTGCAATTGAACTGAGCCCGGGGTGTAAATTTCCCAAGGGTCGGCTCTTCAATTTATCTGTACCCGAGCACGAGGCTATGCGATCCTATATTAAGGAGGCATTGGAGAAGGGTCATATTAGACCATCCTCGTCACCATTAGGTGCCGTGTGTTTTTTTTTTTTTTTTTTTTGTAGCCAAAAAGGATGGATCATTAAGACCTTGTATTGATTATCGTGCCCTCAACAAAATTACTGTTAAATATCAGTATCCGTTACCCTTGATTTCGGATTTATTCTCTAGAGTTAAAGGTGCTTGCTGGTTTACCAAGCTTGACCTCAGGGGGGCGTATAGTCTTATCCGCATTAAGCAGGGGGATGAATGGAAGACGGCGTTTAATACTCCGGAGGGACATTTTGAGTACCTGGTGATGCCTTTTGGGCTCACTAATGCCCCTTCTGTCTTCCAGTGCTTCATGAACGATATTTTCCGAGATTTTGTCGATAAATTTTTGATTATCTATCTGGATGATATTTTGATATTCTCCAAGGATTGGGATTCTCATGTGGAACATATACGGACTGTGTTCCGGATCTTGAGGGAGAATTCCCTGTATGTCAAAGGATCTAAATGCCTTTTTGGAGTACAGAGGATTTATTTTGTCTCCGTCAACTATTGAAATGGACCCGGCCAAGGTACAGGCCATTTACGATTGGGTTCAGCCCACTTCTTTGAAGGCCCTCCAGAAGTTTTTGGGTTTTGCTAATTTTTATCGGAAATTTATAGCAAAATTTTCTAGTATTGCCAAGCCATTGACTGATCTGACTAAGAAGGGTGCTGATGTGTTGAATTGGTCTCCGGAGGCTGTTTCTTCCTTTCAGGAGCTGAAGCGAAGATTCACTTCTGCCCCGGTTTTGCGGCAACCTGATCTCTCACTCCCGTTCCAGGTAGAGGTGGACGCTTCTGAGATTGGTGCAGGAGCTGTTTTGTCCCAAAAGGATCCTGTAACATCTAAAATGAATCCCTGTGCTTTCTTTTCCCGAAAGTTCTCTCCATCTGAATGTAACTATGATGTGGGGAATCGGGAACTGTTGGCCATGAAATGGGCATTTGAAGAGTGGAGACATTGGTTGGAGGGAGCTAAGCATCAAGTCGTGGTCCTCACTGACCACAAGAATTTGATTTACCTAGAGTCGGCTAAGCGCTTGAACCCTAGACAGGCTAGGTGGGCCTTGTTTTTTACACGTTTTGATTTTGTGGTTTCTTTTCTTCCTGAAACTAAGAATGTCAAGGCTGACGCCCTCTCTAGGAGCTTCTTTGCTGATTCTCCTGTGGTGACCAAGCCTGCTACCATCTTAGGCGAAGGGGTAGTTCTTTCTGCCATCTCGCCCGATTTGAGACGTGCTCTGCAAGAGTTCCAGGAGGACAAACCTGAGCGTTGTCCCAGTGGAAAGTTGTATGTTCCTGACCAGTGGAAGAAGAGAGTGATGTCTGAAGTTCATTGCTCTGCTTTGGCTGGTCATCCAGGTATTTTTGGTACTAGAGATCTGGTGAGTCGGTCCTTTTGGTGGCCCTCCTTGTCTCATGTCAGGAATTTTGTGCAGTCCTGTGGGACGTGCTCCCGGTCTAAATCGTGCTCTTGCTCTAGTGGGTTGTTGATGCCTTTGCCTGTCCCCAAGAGGCCATGGACCCATATTTCAATGGATTTCATCTCTGATATGCCTGTCTCTCAAAGGATGACTGTTATTTGGGTGATTTGTGATAGGTTCTCTAAGATGGTTCATCTTGTACCACTCCCTAAGTTGCCGTCTTCCTCTGAGTTGGTGCCCTTGTTTTTTCAACAGGTGGTTCGCTTGCACGGGATTCCTGAGAACATTGTATCTGACAGAGGAGTCCAGTTTGTGTCTAGATTTTGGAGAACTTTCTGTTCCAAGCTGGGAATTCAGTTGTCCTTCTCCTCTGCTTTTCACCCTCAGACCAATGGGCAGACAGAGAGAACAAACCAGACCTTGGAGTCATATTTGAGATGTTTTATTTCCGCTGATCAGGATGATTGGGTTTCATTTTTGCCCTTGGCCGAATTTGCTTTAAATAATAGAGCTAGGTCTGCCACTTTGATGTCACCTTTTTTTTGTAACTTTGGGTTTCATCCTCGATTTTCTTCAGGGCAGGTGGAGGCCTCTGCCTGCCCAGGTGTTGACACTGTGGTGGAGAGAATGCACCAGATCTGGGACCAAGTGGTAGATAAGTTATGTCTCTCCCAGGAAAAGGCCCAGCGGTTTTCCAACCGACATAGGACCATTGGTCCCCAGTTTAAAGTTGGTGATATGGTGTGGTTATCATCAAGAAATATTGCTATGAAGGTGGCTTCTCCTAAGTTTAAGCCTAGATTAATTAGACCTTACAAGATTTTGGAGATTATTAATCCGGTCTCTTTTCGTTTGGCTCTTCCTGTCACATTTAAAATCCATAATGTGTTTCATAAGTCCTTGTTGAAGAGGTTTGTTGAACCTGTTGTTCCGGGGGTGCCACCTCCAGACCCTGTATTGGTTGAAGGTAACATGGAATATGAGGTAGAGAAAGTACTGGATTCTCGTCTGGCGAGACGGAGACTCCAGTATTTGGTTAAGTGGAAGGGTTATGGTCAGGAGGATAATTCCTGGGTCTCTGCCTCTGATATTCATGCCAAAAGATTGGTGCGTGCCTTTCATCGGGCTCACCCTGATCGCCCTGGTGGCGTGGTTGACGGTTCGGTGACCCCTCCTCAAGGGGGAGGTACTGTTGTGAGTTCATTTTCCCCTTCACTACTGAGGCCCGATGAACTCCCTCTTCTGGTAAGGAAAGGTAGTGAGCCTGATTATCAGTCACCTGAGCCTAATTATGATGACTGGCTGAGTGGAGTTGCGGACTGGATATAAGGCTGCCGACGCCCTTCTGCCCTGCAGGTGATTTCTCTGTGGAATCCTTGGAGACCAGTCTGAATTCCTGCTCTTCTAAAGCTAAGTTTTTCTGCTCAGCTTTTTGCATTTGTGTTTTGTCTTTGTTTGCTTTGTTTTTCTGGATTTCTGCCATTCCCTGCTGGGGTGAGCTGAATTCCTTTAGCTCTGTCTTCTGAAGATACCGGAGTGCGGATTTAGTTTTGAAGCCTAGCTGCTTCAGGGTCTTTTTCCATATCAGCTGTTGGCTTATGTCTTTGATAGGGTTTTGGCAGATTGCAGACAGCAACCGTCCTTTCCTGTCCTGTTTAGTTTAGTTTGGGCCCCATCATTTGCTCAGCATATCTTTCTATCTGTGTGAGTGTTTTTTCATCTTGCTTCACCGTCATTATATGTTTGGGGCTGCCTTTTACTTTGGGGTCTGCTCTGGGGCAGTTTAGATTTCCTTTTCTGTCTTTAGGCTATTTAGCTCTCCGGCTGTGATCGAGGGGTCTAGGGCACCGTAGGAACCCCCCACGGCTACTGCTAGTTGTGTTGATAGGTTCAGGGGTCTGCAATCTGATAGTTGCCAACTTCTCTGGTTTTCTGGACGTAGCCTCTATTTTTGTGTCTGCCTCCTACGGTGACTCATTCATAACACTGTCTCCTGTGTTCCAGCTATGTTCTGTCATCTACACTTCAGTCCCACAGTCCTACTCCAGTCCATCCTGAGCCGCCCCTCTAGGTACCGGCTACCGTGGTACTCTAACCCCTGGGCCTGCTCCTAACGGTCCCTGTATAGGGGTCAGTTCCACCTGGCAGCTCGCCCGGGGCCCCTCGGTGCCACGGCCCAGAGGGTCCACTCCTGGAGATTCCAGCTTCAGACCAGCCATGCTAACAGTACGATCAGGCCATGGACTCCGCCGGTACTACTGCTGCTACCCAGAAAGAGTTACTCTTCCTGCGGGAGAATTGGGGACGCAGTAAGTCTGTCATGAAGTCTATGGACACCGGTTTGTCGGCCTTGCAGGTGGCCGATCCTGGAACTGCCAATCTACTGGCCAGTCTTCAACAGGAGCTGGGCCAGCAACAAGATACTCAACCCTCGTCAGGCCAGATGGTCCTTGTTTTTCGCCCGATTTGACTTCGAGCTCCGTTTCCGGCCCGACAACAAAAATACCAAAGCCGACGCTCTGTCCAGGGTCTTCCAGCCACACGACACCACGGAGGAACCATCACATATCATTGACCCCTGTTATGAGTTCATTTTCTTCTTCACCTTTGATGTCCGATGAACTCCCTCTGCTGGTGAAAGGAGGTAGTGAAATTGATTTGGATGGGAAAAACCTGTCATCTGAACAGGTGGAGTGTGATTGGACATCCGGAATCTCTGAGTGGATATAAGGCCGCCGACCCCCTGCTGGGTTGCTGGTGATCCTCTCTGCTCTGAGCTCTGGCCTCCAGTTTCGTCCTGTCTACTAAAGCTAAGTTTTTGCTCTGCTTTTGTTCCATGAGATTTTGTCTGTTTACTTAGTGTTTGTGTTCAGCCAGCCCTGGTTGGGACTGGCTGAACTCCATTTTTGTCTCTGATCAGTTGATCTCTTTGCTCTGTTTTCAGAATATACCTGAGTGCTGATATAGTGATTTTGAAGTCTAGTGACTTCAGGGCCTTTTCTATCAGACGTGTTGGACATTATTCTTGGCAGGGTTTTTGCGTGATTGCAGACAGATGCATTTCTTTCCTGTCCTATCTAGTTAGTGAGGGCCCCATCGTTTGCTCAGCCAGTCTTTCTGTCTGTGTTTGTGTTTTCATCTGTGTTCACAGTCAATACATGTTGGGGGCTGTCTATTGCTTTGGGGGCAGTTTAGATTTCCCCTTTCTTTCTTTAGGTTTATTTAGTTCTCCGGCTGTGAACGAGGTGTCTAGGACCACCGTAGGAACACCCCACGGCTACTGTTAGTTGTTGTGAATGGGATCAGGGGTCTGCAATCCGCTAGCTACCAACCTCTCCGGTTTTCTGGACTTAGCTTGTATTTTTGTTTTTTTCCTCCTCCGGTGACTGACTCATTCATAAGAGACCCCACTAGGATCATCACAGTGGTTTCAGTGAACTGGCTTGCTCCTCCTCCTGGCAAAACGCTTGTGACTGAGAACCACAAGCGAAAAGTCGTCCTATGGGGGCACTCCTCCAAACAGGCTGGCCATGCTGGGACTAAGAAGACCCTGGATCTTATTGCACGTCACTACTGGTGGCCACACTTCGCCAAGATGTACTTGATTTTGTGGCTTCTTGTCCATCCTGTGCAAAAAACAAAGTGCCACGAAGACCTCCGTCCGGCTTGTTGCTGCCGTTGTCCGTCCCTGCGGTTCCTTGGGAGAACATCGCCATGGATTTCATCACTGACCTACCCTGTTCTTCTAGCTGCACAGTCATCTTGGTGGTGGTGGATAGTTTTTCCAAGAAGGCCCACTTCGTCCCTCTGCCCGGTCTCCCCTCGACTCCGGAGCAGGCCAAAGTCTTCATCCACCAAATCTTCAGACTCCATGGAATACCTCAACGCATTGTGTCGGACCGAGGGGTTCAGTTAACCTCCAAGTTCTGGCGATCACTTTGTAAGCTCATGAACGTTTCCCTTGACTTCTCCTCAGCCTACCATCCACAGTCCAATGGGCAGGTGGAGCGTACCAACCAGACGTTGACTGGGTACCTACCTCATTTCTCCATCGCCTACCAGTACGATTGGGTTAACTTACTTCCCTGGGCAGAGTTCGCTTACAACAACCATGCTGGCGACTCCTCGGCCTAGTCTCTGTTTTTCACTGTGTTCGGCAGACATCCTGGTGTTCCCCTTCCGATGACCCCTGCCTCCGAGGTACCCGCGGCCAACGCTTTGTCCTCCGAATTTTCCAAGATTTGGGCCGAGACCAACACGTCTCACAAGAAGTCCGCTAATCGGATGAAGAATTATGCCGACAAGAAGAGATAGGGTGGAGGATCCAATCGTGTCGGGGACAAGGTTTGGCTCTCGTCCAAATTCATCCGGTTGAAACTGCCTTCCTACAAGTTGGGGCCACGCTACATTGGTCCGTTTGAAATTCTAGGACGTATCAATGAAGTCGCCTACAAATTGAGGTTGCCTGCTTCGCACCGGGTCCTGAACACCTTCCATGTCTCTCTCCTGAAACCTGTGGTGCTGAATTGCTTCCATTCCTTGCCTGATTCGGTCCTCAGCCGGTGGGTGCCGATGATGTCTTTGAAGTGGAGGACATTATCCCAATGAAGAAGGTTGGAGGTAGGACATTTTTTCTTGTTGACAGGAAGGGCTTTGGTCCTGAGGAGAGATCCTGGGAACCTCGGGAGAATATCAATGCTCATCGTGTCCTCAAGAGATTTCTTGCTAATCTCCGGGGAGGGCGGCTTAGGGGAGGGGGTACTGTCACGCCGTCTCTGCATACTCACCCGGCCATCTCTCCCACGCCGCAGCCCCTCGCCGCCCGACAGCCACGGCGGTCACCTCTAACAGGCGCGCAGCCGACGGCGTCTGCATGCAATGCGCATGCACCATAGGCCACGTCTCCCTTCTGCTTCTTGTGCTCCGGCTATGCCCTGACCCGGAAGCACCCACTGACCAATGGCAGACCAGACAGGGGCATATCAGGCCGCTTCCCCCTGAGAGAGGCGCCTGATCGTTGTGTTTCCTAGCACACTGGGCCTCGCTTCTTCGTGTGCTCTCTGCAGTCTCACAGTCCCGTTCTCGTGTGCTCTCTGCAGCAGCCTCGCAGTCCAGCTATCTGTGTCCCCTGCTCTACTCCAGTCCTGCCTCCGGTGTTCCTGTTCCATCCTGCTCCAGTCCTTCCGTCCTACTCCAGTCCTGCCTCCGATGTTCCAGTTCCATCCTGCTCCAGTCCTTCCGTCCACCTCTAATCCTGCTTCCTGTGTTCCTGCTCCAGCCATCCCTCCACGTTCCAGTCTACAGTGTTACTCCACTCCTGTCTCCTGTGTTCCAGCTCTGTTCTGTCATCTACACTTCAGTCCCACAGTCGTACTCCAGTCCATCCTGAGCCGCCCCTCTCGGTACCGGCTACCGTGGTACTCGAAACCCTGGGCCTGCTCCTAACGGTCCCTGTATAGGGGTCGGTTCCACCTGGCAGCTCGCCCGGGGCCCCTCGGTGCCGCGGCTCAGAGGGTCCACTCCTGGAGATTCCGGCTCCAGACCAGCCACACTAACAACTGGTCTGCAAACCATGTGTTATGAGAAACGGTTACAGGATTTGAGAATGTTTAGCTTGCAGAAGAAAAGACTGAGAGGAGACATAATAGCTGTCTACGAATATCTCAAGGGCTGTCACATTGTAGAAGGATCATCTTTATTCTCATTTGCACAAGGAAAGACTAGAAGCAATGGGATGAAACTGAATGGGAGGAGACACAGATTAGATATTTAGAAAACTTTTTGACAGTTGGAGTGATCAATGAGTGTAACAGGCTGCCATGAGAGGTGGCGAGTTCTCCTTCCATGGAAGTCTTCAAACAGAGGCTGGACAGACATCTGTCTGGGATGATTTAGTGAATCCTGTTTTGAGCAGGGGGTTGGACCAGATGGCCCAGGAGGTCCCTTCCAACTCTAACCTTCTATGGGAATGGCTAGCTGACTAGATGGGTCTGACCTCTCCCAATTCAAGTGTATTGAATGAGGCTGGAAATGTGGCTGTGAGTATGCTTATCACATACCTGCAGTCACATGACTGCCCAATCCCGATGCTGGCACCAGATAATCCTCACAGTGCGTGATGTGAGGATTCACAAGTCTGCAGTCCCACAGTGAGACTGCAGATTTGTAAGTTAAGACTGGACAACCCCTTAAATAACTACCGTGCATATGTACATTTTGAGTCTTATTGATTCAGCATTATATTGCTCAGATATGGATCGAAGAACATTCTCTTGCTGAACATTTGGTGTAGGAATGGCTAATTCCCAGTCTCTAATAATCTGTAAATATATTCTAGATTGCGACTTAACTCACGCTCCATGAGCAGCATGGATTGTGGCATTTGTAAGTACTGTATACCAAACAGGTTATGTGTATGTACAGCACACATACTTATTTTATAAAACGGATGTATTTTCTTTCATTAAGATCCTAGGGTCCAAAAGTATCCTGAAGTGTAATAATAAACTAAACACATCAGCTTAATAAAAGATAAATAGATTATATGTGTATATATTTGTATTTTTTTTGCTTACAGACTTAGTTGAATATATGTTAGGATAAAGTGAAAAGTTTTGCCTGTAGTTTTTTCAAAAATCCACTAGATGGTGACAAAAAACTATACTTGCCACATATATAGGATATATATATATATAAATATGTACTAATATATATATATATATATATATATATATATATATATATATATATATATATATATATCCTATATATGTGGTAAGTATAGTTTTTTGTCACCATCTAGTGGATTTTTGAAAAAACTACAGAATATTGAATAAATAGAATATTGGAAATAAAAGCTCAGATGTAAAGTTCTGTAAATAGTCATGGAATCATGGATTCTTCATAGCAGACAAGTATTATTTTCTAATATGACTAGCTAGAGCCAGAATGAGTATGACAAGGGACAGCCAGTGCTGGCACCACTGGAACGCAGTCGGCGAGTGTTATTTTACAAAGGGTATGTGACATCTAATTTCACTTGCAGTAAAAGATGGATCAATCGTCGAACCAGTGGTGCAGCCACTTCTCCAAAGTATCCTTGGAGTCATTTTTCAAAAGAACACCGGACCGCATGTTGCTCATGCTACTGTGAGCAGCCTGAGTGATTTAAATATGCTAACACAGTCTGCGGGGTCTGTATCAAGTACATCAGGGACATCAATGGTCGCCAAATGCAAAAGAAACTGCCAGCAGCAGATCTTTATGATGTGTGCCCAAGTGTATTAAGGATGGCAGAACATTCCTAAGACATCTATTAACCCCCTTACGGACATAAAGCGGGAGTACAGTTTTTACTTATGCCAGCTCAATGCTTTTGATTTTGGCTCAGAAACTGAGCCTGCATCATTCCCAGCAGATGATGGCACTGATATTGCGTACAGTAGTGCTCCACCCATGACTGTTAACCTGTTAAATACTGCTGTCAGTTTCTGACAGCTGCATTTACAATGCGCCGGGAGGTGGGTGCATCATGCCATACGCCCATTGGCACATCCATGACGTGATCGCTGGGTGCCATTGAGTTGCTATCTCTATACACTCTGTAGCGCCATAGCATGTAAACATGAAATATATTAAATTTTAATTACATTAATGCTCTAGAAAATAGGACAAAATGGAGATGCTTAGCTAAGCTCGAACGGCAACACTGCAAGAGAAATATATTATGATATGGCATGAAAATATCACAATGGGCAACTATATCATTTATTGCCATTATTATTCTATATGGCACTCCAGATTAAAGCCTCTTAACAACCACTGTAGAGACAGATTGGGCTTATGAACCTTTTGAAATAGAATTTTGAACAACTTGAAAGAAAACAAGAAAAAGATCCATAAAGTGAAATCTGCTCAAATTATTTCAAAATTACTTACCTGATTATATAGTGCTCAGGCGAGTCTGGGCGCAGATGAATGGCACGTGTTATATCCTTCAAGGCACTATGCAAATCTTTCATCTGTGATAAGTGGGACAAGGAATAAATGCAATGTCCAGCAGGCAATTCAAACTATTTTATCTTCTGAATATTCTATACCTGTCTGTGGGCCTGAGCCCTACATAAATATGCTCGAGTAGAGAGGGGGTCGACTTTTATAGCTGCAGAGAAGTGGCGCACTGCTTGAGAATATTGGCCTCGGTGAAGTAAGCAAATCAGACCCAGGTTCATATGTGCGACAGGCATGGCTCTGAAGAAATATACAATACTGTAAATTCATCTATATTGTGTTACGAGTATAAGCTTGGCATACTGAGTGCCCTATTTAGTATGTCCACCTGTAGAAAACGCTACAAAAAAGCAACACGTTCACATATCCTAACTGTTCTTGAATTTTTTAGAGCATGTTAGTCTTATAGTTACACTTAAAACATACTTATCTAAGGCAAGGACATGCTCAAAATCAAATGCCGCCTCTGACCACAGGCCCAGATCTGTGTAGAGAACTCCACGATGAAGAAAAGCATTGAGGTTCTCAAATCCATCATGAAGAAGAACTATAACATAGTAAATTAAAAAACCAATATACTTTGTATACACTAAAAAATATTCATATGCAGAAAGTAAACATCAATGCCATTATTATAGAATAGAAACGAAGCTAGATGTATGGAAACAAGGTGGACAATGGTGGAAGTCTTAATGACTAGAGACTTAACAGATAAAAGTAACCACATGCACTCTGCTGACTCTGCCATTGTATCAAATGCACAATATAAGAAAAATATTTGATGGATGCACTTTTATGTAACATGTAATGATGCATGGTGTTGTAAACATATATTAAATCACCATTACAGTGGGTTTCTTTATAATTTTGTGTGGTGCTAATGTAAAGTCCCTGTCCATACTCTCATACCTACCTGCCACCATCTTTATCTTTTATCAGCTCTGCTCTGGTCGATGTCCAGCTGTTTGAGACCTGCCGGATCGCTCAAGCGTTAGGTGGGAGAGCCAGAGGTCACTTTTCAATGCAAGTCTGAGAACCTAGTTTTGGCTTTCAAAGCCTTGCATTGAGAGCATGTGACCATTACCTCTCACGTTCGGATAGTCAGAATTTGCCGCCACAAGGGGCACCGCGAAGAGCTGGAGACGGCGGCTGGTAAGTATAATATTAGGTGCGGGGATCCTGTGTTAACAGCATCACTCCAGTGTGGCAATAAAAAAAAAGCTAGAGTGGTGTTTTAAAAAAAAAAAAAAAAAAAAAGGCAAATTTTAAAAAATTTGTCATCTTACCGGAGATGCTGAAGTCTTGAAGTGCATGTTTTGGATAGCATTTACGCAACAGGCATCCTCGATAATAAAAAGCCATCCAGTTTCTAGGATCCAAATGAATGACAGCTGAAAAATCTTCTGCGGCTTCACTGTAGCGGGTAAATTTAGTGTAAGCTCTTCCCCGATACATTCTGTTTGACAACAAGGATTACAAAGAGATTACTTATACAGATTCCTTATTATCTAGGAGGTATTTGCACATAGGGAGACTACTCTGTTGCTATAGTGTTCTTGGGAAAAAAATATCCTAACACTAGTGTGTCCTAACTAGAGATGGTTGCGAATCAGTTTGCAGGATCCGGTCCAACGGTCATGATCTTTGACCACTAGACTGGAGCCCGGAGAACTGCCTCTTACCTGACGGCATCCGCGGCTCTGCTTTTGATTAGCAGGCATGACGCATGGTCATTACTGCACAAAACGTCAAGCTAGGCCAGCTAATCAAAAGAAGAGCTGGAGATGGTGTCAGGTAACAGGTGGTTCACAAGGCTCCAGTCTAGTGGTCTCACATTACCGACAGTCCTGGGATCCAGGAACTCTAATATTAACCCCACTGCTACTGGGTGATGGGAGGCTGTACAGGACCTCTCTCCTCCAGAAGACCTGATTTGTTTGCAAACAAGGGTGTAGGAAATTAGCAAGACTCCTAGGAATGTTATGGAAAAGAGATAAAAAATCAGGTCATCTGTCTAGGGTTGCAGCACCAGAGTAGGGTGCCAGTTTAGACTTTTGCCATATACTTCCTTTCTTCTATGGCTTTTATGAACTATTACCAGATAACTAGCTATGGGGCAACCATACGCTAATCAAAGTGTATGAGACTCACTGTATGACATGCAAGATGGCATAATCTGACCCAAAAAATGGAACATCATCAAAAATGATTGGAAATAATGTTTCTATGTTAGATGTCTATTTATAAAATGTAGATAATGGACGGCCAATGTTTAGACCAATGAGAAGGCTGAAAAGGTATGCCCGTATGTATTGAGATACATTACTTATTAATGCTTACTTACTTACTACCATTCTATAGTAATATATAAAGACTAATTCAACATGGAGTAATTTGTTCTAAGTTATGTTATGACCATATAATGGTGAAGGTAACAGCATGATTGTATCAGACCTGGCCTCTATGTTGTCAAAGTCCTGTTTGATAATGGCAGTGAAATCCTGCACAGAGACGTTCCAGTTACCGTTCCTGAAGTAGTACAATCCGTGTTTCATGAGAGCATCCCTATGGTTGGGGTTATGGTGGAAGCACTGCAAAGGTTGAAAGAAAAGAGGGGGTCAATGTACCAATTACAAAGATGAAAATGACATATACATACTGTAGCATAGGCACAAGGCATTTATTATGCAGGCCAATCATAGTTTTTTATTTTTTTAATACATAACGTATGGATCAATGTATTAGGGATCTAGCCCCTGTATAAGAGTCTTAAATGGGTATTCTTAAGTTGTCTCATAGGCAACATGCAGCTTTCCTAACGCATTCACTTGCTGGCTTCTGGCAGGGGGGGGGCTCTCCACTTTGAGTTACAGTTCAGGTGAACACTATTAGTAGAACTATAAAGCTCAGCACAAGTTCTGCTATAACACATCAGTGTTTTTTTCTGGAGTCTACACTAATATCACTGATACAGAATTAGGCAACTGAACAAGCACACTGCTCCGACCAGCAAGAGCAGAGAGCCATGATTAGGAGACCTGCCCTGAAAGCAGTGGGCTGGTGAATTATAACTGTATCTCTTCAGAAGCTGAGAGAGAGGTGAGCAAATAAATGCTGTAAAGAAATCAATGGGATGGAGAAAGCTGGCTGGGATGTTAAGTGTTCACCCCTCTGCAGGAATGTAGCCACTGCGCACACTCAGGCAAGATCTGGGCAGACATTGGTGCCTGAGCTCAATGGAAACCAGCTGTATACTATGAAAGATAAAAGTTCTCATTGCAGGAGAATGACCGCAGAAAGAAAAAGCAAGTCAGCTGCAAACTTTCTTCTTTTCATGCTGTCTAATTAAAGCAATATAAGAACTTGAGAATAACCCTTTAAACAGGGCCAAGTGACTTGCATATCATCGACTGTTACTCTTTACTGGATAAAACCTGCCCAAGTAACCCCTAGGCATCACCATTCAATGAAACACAGGTAGCTTTATATTAGCTTTTAGTGAACATAAAGCTGTTTACCTGTGCATAGTCATCCATGGCTATCATGAGTTCATCCTGAGCCTCATACATCTGCGCTCGCCGGTAATATATGTCATCGTCAGTAGGTCGGCATTTAAGAGCTTGTGTGTAATTCACAATAGACATGGTATAGTCTTTCTTCTGCTTGTAGATCTCAGCTTTGGACAAGTAGGCGTCTGTGTTATATAGTAGACATTAGATAACTGAATTGCATAAAACCATCCAGATATCATATTTGCATATTTTAGAAAGTTAACCCTTCCTAGAACTGCAGTCACTATAAGTTTCGCTAGGTAGCTGGGAAGAGATCCAATGCTGGAGTATTGGCTCATTTTGCCACCTTACCCAATAATTAGGTTGATTTGAAATCTTTTCTAATTTAGTGGAAGAATATTTACATGGAAAGTGGTTCATATATTGCACCAAATAAAGACTGTCATGACCTCAAAACTAAAGCTGACCATTCAGGTTACTTTTCTTGGTGAGAAGAGTTATTGATCATTCTTTACATTTTTTTTCAATGTTTTAGTAACCATCACCCCCAGATCTACCCTTCATTCTACATTAGTGGAAAACCTACATTGCAAAGTAACCGTACACTGCTCAGTTCTATGAACATCACATATAATACTGCAAGGGTTTCATTTCAACTCAGTTGGAAAGCCCTAGTCAGTAAATGACCCATTGTTTAAATCAGATTTTTGTACTGTTTTTTTTTTTTTTTTCTTTTTTAATTTTTGCACTTTTTTTGTCATAATACAATATTTATTTAAAAAAAAAAAAAAAGTAATGTTGCAATTTTGCAATTTTAACACTGGCCACTGGGGCTTTTTTAAACTGACATTTCCTGGAAATGTTTTCAGCAGTCTCCTTATCACCACAGGCAGGGTTACAAAGACAGGTAACAGGTCTATACACATCTGATAACTCGGGATTCACCAATCACAAAAGGCAATATTATTGCTGACCCTGCTCCCACAATGACTTTTTCCCATCCTCATTAGACCCATCAATGCAAAACATAGGACGAGGGCTCACCATTGTTGCTAATGTGAAAATTGCAAGATTTCTATTTTGTTTAATTTTTATTACAGATTGTCATATGCAAAAAAAAAAGAAAAGAAACAAAAAAACAAATTGACAAAAAATTTAAAAGAAAAATCACAAAAATTTGATTTAGATAATAGGTCTTTTTCTGATGAGTTCTTCAATTTAAAGAGGTTTTCTAGGATTTAGATACAGATGCCCCATCCCAAAGATAGACTGTGAATATCAGATCACTCTGGGTTCGACACCTGTTACCACTACCGATCCGCTGTTTGTGGCTATTCTCTGCAGGTACACCTGCTAGCGGCTGTTCTCGGTTACTCCTACTGAAGTGAATGGAGCTGCAGAAAGCTGATCAGAGAGGGCGTTGGGTGTCAGTCCCCCACTGATCCCATATTGATGACCTATCCTACGTCATCAATTGTGAAGTCTTGGGAAATTCATTCGATGTACAATAAAGACTTAGCACCTAAGAAATGTCAGGAAATACACTATTTTGTTTCATTCTAAAGCAAAGACCCAGAGCTCACAAATTGCCAATGTTCAATACAGACTATGGCACAGCCATGTGCTATCCACTCTTATCCGAACCTCAAGGTAATAAACGCTGACCTGTGGGGCTAGGTTTTTTTTTTTTATCAAGTTTTCTATTTCTTACCTGCATGAGTTTTATTATATTTAATAATAAAGTTCAGGTCATCCAACGCTTCACTGGTCTTGCCTTGCAGAAGGTAAATTAAATGTCTGTGCCAATACGCATCTAGCAGTTGGGGTTCAAGTTTTATAACCTGCGGAGAAGAGCAAAAAAACACAAAAATATAAAAGAAAAAACAAGTCCCATTTAAAGGAGCATCAAACCTAGAAAACACAGATTTTCTACATGTCCCTAAAAGTAAAAGATCTTGCAAAGAACACAGGTGTTAACTTTGTCCATATATTTTTATCCGAAAGATTAATAAGCGGGTGAGCCTTGCTAAAGAGAGGGATTTTTGGTTCTCACTGTAAAATCTCTTTCTTGGAGCCTTCCTTGGGGGACAAAAGTAACCATGGTGTGTATGCTGCTATCGCTAGGAGGCTGACACTAGGAAAAAAAGGAAAACCGCTTCTCCTCAGCAGTATACACCCACCGACAGGCACAAAGTACCTCAGTTGGTGTTAAAGCAGTAAGAGAAGCAACCCAAAACTCAACATATGTACCAAACCAACAACACAGGCACATAGGCCTTCAGAGATGACAAATAGGGCATCAGAGTGGCAAAAGGAAGCAGTCCTTGAAAGGTAGACTCGGATAGCTCTGACCAGATCCAACTTGTGGAGGGACCTCTCCAGGGGATGGACCGGGGTGGGACATAGACAAGGAAGGAAGATGTCTTAATTAATGTGAAATCAAAAGACCACCTTAGGTAAAAAGGAGGGAACGGGTCTGAGAACTACCTTGTCCTGATGTAGAATCAGGAATGGAGAACAGCAGGACAATGCCGCTAACTCAAACTCTCCTGATGAACATAATGGCAACTAAGAAAGCAACTTTCCATGACAGGAGAGAAGACGGAATGTCTTGAATGGGCTCAAAAGGAGAGCGCTGGAGCGCCAAGGACAAGGTTAAGATCCCATGGATCTATGGGAGGACGATAAAGAGGTGCCATGTGGGCGACAACTTGAAGAAAAGTCTTTACTTGGGAACGAGAAGCCAGATTTCGTTGGAAAAGAATTGACAGAGCTGAAACTCGCCCCTTAAGGGTACTGAGTGAGAGACCAGAGTCAAGACCCGCTTGTAGAAAACCCAGGATGGAAGGAAGGGAAAAGGACATAGGGACCAAATTGTTGTCCTCACACCACCAAAAGAATGACTTCCACTATCTATGGTAGATACGCAAGGATGCTAGTTTTCTCGCCATAATCATGGTCTGAATGACCTGTTGGGAAAAACCAGCTTCCCTCAGGACTGTGGCCTCAACTGCCATGCTGCTAAACTCAGTCTGTGAACTCTGGTGGAAGAGGAGGTCTTGTGAGAGAGGATCAGGACAGTCTGGAAGCCTCCAGGGGAGTGTCCATGAGCATGTTCACCAACTCCGCGTACCAGGCCCTTCTTGGCCAGTCCGGCGCTACCAGAATTACGAGAATTCCTTCCACCTTTATCTTTTTCACAACGCTTGTAATTAAGGGGAGAGGCGGAAAAAGATAAGGCAGCTGGAATTGGGACCACGGGATCACTAGGGCATCGCAACCAATGACCAGTGGATTCCAGGACCTGGCTACAAACTGAGGAACCTTGTGGTACATCCGAGACACCATCAGGTCTACGTTCAGTGTGCCCCATCTCTGGCATATCTGGTCGAAAACTGCAGGATTGAGAGACCACTCGCTCGATGCAAGACCCTGACGGCTCAGAAAATCGGCCGCCCAATTTTCCACCCTCGGAATGTGTACGGCTGATATGACGGGAACATGACGCTCCGCCCATTGCAGAATCCTTGTTACCTCTGCCATTACCTGTTTGCTGCGAGTCCTGCCTTGATGGTTTATGTACACCACAGCAGCAGCATTGTCCAATTGTATGCGGGCCGGCTGTCCTGCGAGGACGGTGTGCCAGTGGCGAAGGGCAGGGAAAATAGCCCTGATCTCCAGAAGACTGAAAGAGAGAGTGGCTTCTTGGGCGTTCCAGCAATCCTGCGCTGTGTGATGAAGAAAGACAGCTCCCCAACCGAGGAGACTGGCGTCAGTGGTGATGATCAGCCACCAGAGAGGAAGGAAGGACTCTGCGCTGGACTGATGCTGATAGCATCCACCAGGTCAGGGACTGCCTCGCCTTGAGAGGCAGAAGCACAGGTTCGTCAAGGGAGATGGTCCTCTTATCCCAAGCAGACAAGAGCGCCAGCTTAAGAGGACGCGTATGGAACTGGGGAAAAGGCATGGCTTCCATGGTGGCAATCGTCTTCCCCAGAACTCTCATGCAGGACCGTAGGGGGAGAGGAGCTGGTCGCTTTAGAGTGCGGATGCCCTGGTAGAGAGAAACTTCTCCTTTGGAAGGAAGACATGAGCTTGGGCCGTGTCGAACCTCATGCCCAGAAAGACCAGGTGCTGTGCTGGGGTCAGGAAGGACTTCTCCCCTGTTGACTATCCAGCCGAGACGGACCAGAGTGTCCAAGGTGATCTGAAGACTCTGGTCGCAGTCTTGGCAGGACGGCACCTTGATCAGAAGATTGTCCAAGTAAGGAATTATGAGAGTCCCCTTGCAGCGGAGGATAGCCATAACTGCTGCCATGATCTTTGTGAATACTCGGGGGTAGAGGCCAGGCCGAAGGGAAGAGCTGTGAACTGATAGTGGTCTTCCTGGATAGCAAACCGTAGGAATCTCTGATGCTGAACACAAACAGGAATGTGAAGATAAGCATCCTGAATGTCTACAAAGCAAAGAAATTCTCCTGGTTCCATGGAGGCGATTACCAAAAGTAGGGATTCCATCTTGAAATGACGGATCCGAACGTGACTGTTCAATTGCTTGAGGTCCAAGATTGGACGGAGCGATAAGTCTTTCTTCGGGACTACGAAAAGACTGAGTAGAACCCTGAAAACCGTTAGTTCCGGGGAATGGGTACGATCACTCCTGTGCGTAATAGGGAAGAGATGGCCTGGAGAATCCCTGAGCCTCGAGATGAGACAGAAACGTCTTCCTGGGGGGGGGGGGGGGGGGGGAGTCGATTTTGTAACCGGACGTCACTATCTCTCTGATCCAGGCAATGTCGACCATCGACAACCATGCTTCCTGGAAGAGAAGAAGCCGGCCTCCCACCCTGGAGAGATTACCAGGTGGGGGTGAGGAGAACCTGTTGGCACAGGACCCTGAACGCTTGGAAGTGTGACCCTTTGATTGCCAGTGAGGAGCTGGTTTGAAAGACGGCTTCTTCCTTTCCCCTTGGGCGCAAGAGCAGTCATGCTGGGAGGAAGTCCCTGAAGCAGAGAAGGGCCGATAGGAGCGAAATTGAAGCAACCTTTTCCTATTAAAGGGACGTTTAGGATTGGGCTGGAGAAGCGAGGTACTTTTTCCACCAGTAGCATCGGAAATTAGTTGATCCAGTTTGGACCCAAAAAGTCTAGAGCCTTGGAAGGCAAGGCTAGTGAGGGACTTTTTTGACAGTGGGTCTGCATTCCACGCTTTCAACCAGAGAATGCGGCGTATAGCAATGATGTTGCTGGTAGCCCTGGAGGAACAACCAGTCGCATCCAAGGAGGCGGTCAGAAGATATTTGCCAGCATGGGCAATCTGGTCTGCCAAATCGGCCAGCTCGTCCGGAGGGGCTGCCGCCAGGATACCCTGACGAAGAATTCTTGCCCAAGCAGACATGAACTTTGCCAGCCAGTTGGAGGCAAAAATGGGGCAGAGGGAGGCGCCAGCTACTTCAAAGTCTGACTTAGCTAAGGATTCAATCTGTATATTTGTAGAATCCTTAAGGGATGCACCATCCGATAGAGACTAGACTCTCTTGGAAATCAGGGAAGAAACCGGCGGGTCCACATTAGGGGACTCTGCCCATCCAGCAACGAGGTCTGAGCTAAAGGGATAGAGAATATCTAGCTGCTTCCTTCCCAGGAAGCGCTTTTCATGGTGTTCACAGTGTTTATACATAATCGTTTAAAATTAACTATGATTGTGGAAATTCCGGGAAGGACATTTTACCCGTTTGAAGAAAATGGAGTGCTCCTTGAACAGGTGCCTCATCCTCCATTAGGTTCAGAGTTTGGGTAAATTCCAAGATAAGGCTATTGATCATATCCTGCATTTTTTAGGTCTGGTCTGTATCAGACTCAGACTGAGAATCCACATCCGACCCAAAAGATGCCTCCAAGGAGGGGGCATGGAGTGAGGAATGCATCCTGGAGGATGCAGAGGGACCAGGAGAACTGGAGGAAGAACTTTTCATTTTTTGAATTTCCACAAAAATTTTAAAAAATAACTAATACATTTCGTTCAACTTCACAATTGTGTTCCACTTGTTGATTTTTCACCAAAAATTTACATTTGGTATCTTTATGTTTGAAGCATGATATGTGGGAAAAGGTTGAAAAATTTCAGGGAGCAAGGCACTGTACCTTCTGAGAGCCCTCACCAGATCCAGAGTGTGAAGCGCTCTCTTAAAACGGTGTACTGGGGCCGGGCAAAATGAGGGCAGGACAATGTCCTCGTTAAGATGAAAGGAGACCACCATGGGCAAGAAGGATGGAGACTGCCTCAGAACCACCTTGTCCTGGTGAAAAACTAGGAAAGGAGCTAGACAGGAGAGGGTGGTTAGCTCCGATACCCGCCTGATTGACGTCACCACGACAAGAAAGGCAACCTTCCATGAAAGGTGGGTCAGAGAGACGTCCTGCAGCGGTGCAAAGGGAGTCTCCTGTAGAACACCCAGGACCAAGTTAAGGTCCCAGGCATCCAACAGCGTTCTATCGGGAGGTACCACATGGGAGACCCCCTGAATGAAAGTCCTCATTTGCAGCTTGGAAGCTATCCTGCGTTGGAACAAAACTGATAAGACAGAGATCTGACCTTTGAGGGAGCTAAATGCTATGCCTGAGTCCAGACCAGTCTGAAGGAACTCCAAAATGGTGGGGATGGAGAAGACGAGAGGAGAACAACCGCGGTCTCTGCACCATGCGAAAAAGGCTTTACAGGTGCAGTGATTGATGCTTACCGATACAGGCTTGCGAGCGCTAATCATGGTGAAAATCACCCAGCTTGGGCCAGTCCGGAGCGCCTAGGATCACTGGAACCCCTTCCGCCTTGATCTTCCAGATCACCCTCAGCAGTAACAGAAGTGGAGGAAACACGTACAGAAGATGAAACTGACGCCACGGAAGGACCAGGACATCCGCCCCAATGGCCTCTGGATCCCAGGAACGAGCTATGAACTCGGGCACCTTGGCATTTAGTCTTGATGCCATCAAATCCACGTCCGGAGTACCCCAGCGATAACAGATCTGTTGGAAGACCTCCGGATGAAGTGACCACTCTCCTGAAGCGAGAGCCTGACAGTTGAAGTCTGCCGCCCAGTTTTCCATGCCCGGGATGTGAACTGCTGAGATGACTGAGTGGTTCCTCTCGGCCCAGCGGAGAATGTGTTCCACCTCGCGCATAGCCACCCTGCTGCGGTTGCCCCCTTGATGGTTCACATATGCCACAGACGTGGCATTGTCCGATTGTATTGGGATGGGTCGACCCGCCAGGAGGTAATGGAACCTCTGCAGGGGCAAAACGACCATACCCCGAGAGTGAAGAACGGACATGATGGCCACCATGAACTTTGTGAACAATCTGGGAGCGGTGGCAAGACCAAAGGGCAAAGCTGTGAACTGGCAATGTTCCTTGCGGATGGCGAACCGCAGAAAACTCTGGTGAAGGGGAAAAATCAGGAAATGAAGGTAAGCATCCAGGATGTCGAATGATGCTAGAAACTCCCCCTTCAACATCGAAGTGATGACAGAATGGAGGGACTCCATACTTCATCCTGAAGTCCAGGTCCTTGACAAACTTGTTTAGGAGTTTCAGGTCCAGAATGGGCCACACCGTTCCGTCCTTTTTTCAGAATCATGAATAAGTTCGAGTAGAACATTTCGAACTTCTCGTTTTCTGACACCGGAATAATGACCCCTGTCTTGGCATAGCGAATCGATGGCTCGTTTGAAAGGCCATAGC
Source organism: Dendrobates tinctorius (assembly GCF_039654945.1). NCBI lineage: Eukaryota > Metazoa > Chordata > Amphibia > Anura > Dendrobatidae > Dendrobates > Dendrobates tinctorius. The sequence continues at coordinate 7,130,977 of NW_027361875.1, forward strand.
CGCGCCTCTGTTTTGGGGGGGCCGAGAGGGGAAGAACCGTGTCGGAGGGCGGGAAGAAAATTCTATCTTGTATTCGGAGGACACCAGGTCCCTGACCCATTCGTCGTGAACGACAGAGAGCCAGGAATGACGAAACAGAAGTAGATGACCGCCTACTCTGCTGGTGTCGACCGAATAATGCTGCGAGTCATTGAGCGGAGAATCTATGGGACCTGGATCCCTTAGATTTGGATTGCTTGGGTCGGCTCTTTCCTGACTGGTTGGCCTTATACGAAACCTGAGGACCCCTGTCCCCACGAGGGGAGCGCCCCGATCCTAAAGAGGTGGTCGAAGTGGACCAACCGAGATTGCTGCAAAAGGACCGGAAATGCTGATGGCGAAAGGGTCACCTAGTCCTCTGCTGGGGAAGGAATTTACTTTTCCCCCCTGTGGCATCAGAGATAAGCTGATTCAGCTTCTCTCCAAATAAACAACTGCTCTGGTAAGGCAGAGATGTTAGGACTTTTTGGATGCAGAGTTTGCTCGCCATTCCCTGAGTCACAGTGCCTGTTTGATGGTGATGGCGTTTGAGGCTGCAAGTGTAGCACAGTTAGCCACATCCAGGGAAGCGTGCACCAAATAGTTCCCGGCCAGGGAGATCTGATTGGCCAGATCAGCTGCCTCCGGGGGCAGGTTACTAACATGTATGGTTCCGGTCAGGGAATCTGCCCAAGAGGCCATAGTTTTAGCTACCCACTCCACGGCAGAGGAGGAAGAGAGTGCCGAGCCCGAGGCTTCAAAACTGAGCGGGCAAGATTCTCTGACGGTCCGTGGGGTCCTTAATTGAGGATCCATCTGGTAAGGATAGGAGGGTTTTGGTGGCCAGGCGAGATACATGTGGATCAACTGGAGAAAATTCGGCCCATTCCTTTTGCAGATGAGATGAAAAAGGGTATCTCACCTCAAGAGGCTTCTGACCTGTGAAGCATTTGTCCAGTCACTCCCTATGTCACCGGACTATGTCCTGAAATTGGGGATGGATGGAGAAAACCGAGTGATTTGCGGCAGAGAGAGTCCTTGTCAAACTTCAAAGCCTGAATGAGACTATGCACCGTTGCCTGATAATCCGGTGAGTCTAGGTTGAGGGGTATGTCTGAATTGGACTCAGAGTTCTGATCACTGCGAACCCCAGGTGAGAGGGAGCTGGAAATGGAGCTCACGGATGCCGAGGCACGAGAGAACCCGGGAGACGTGCTACGGGTCCATTTCTTAGATGCCTGTGAAGTTTTTGACTGAGAACGGACCCTGCTGGCTGACGGTTCCCGTGAGGTAGAGGAACCTTCTAAGACAGGCAGACGAATGCCCCAATCCGTAGAGGGATCTTGGAGGGACTCAATCGCTTTAGCTAGTGAAGCCATGAACTGAGACAGTGACGAAGCCCACTCAGGGGGACTAGGTCCACTGGGTTCGGTAGAAGCGGAGGGCTCCTGAGCGTATTCGGTATCACAGGCCGTGCAGAGTGGTGTACTCTGTCCCCATGGCAACGAAGTGTGACAGGTGGTATATGAGGTGTAAAACACTGTATGTGTTTTCTTAGCCTTCTCGGATGACTTAGAGAGTGACATGGTGTACCCCAGTATGTCTCTGATTCTGCTGATATGCTCCAATAGGGAAGATCGTGGCCTGTAAGCCCCAGTGACTACTGCAGAGAAGGGCCAATGAGTGTATCAGTCGCAGGTCAGAGATCTTACCCAGGTCATGTGGCCCTGTGAGAGCTGTCCTCCCGGTGCACTGCGCTCCTCTGAACGGACTTCACATGTAGAGAGCTGGCTCGTGGATGAAGAGGTCCGCTGGAATTGCAGATGGAGTGCAAGATGCAGCCCAGGCATGAAATGCCGAGGGAAGTGTCTCAGTGTGCAGTGAAAATCGGCTTGACGTCTAGAGAGGCAGCCGGTAGATGAAGATGGCCGCCGGGAATTGCCAGAGGGAAGTCTCGTCTTGAGCAAGAAGCACCAAGACGTGGGCAGAGCCGCTGCCACGATGTCGTAAAATGGGCGGAGTTTCTGGGTTGCGGCTGAGAATAGGCCGAAGCCGGGACCCAAATTTCCGACACCGGCCGGAATGAGCCCGAAGGAAAGGGAGCGCCATGGGGGATAGTGCTTGAAGCACGCTTGCAGGAGCCCTCCACCGGGGTTACTAGCCCATTCGTGTCGCGGGCCCACACTTACCCACAGTGTGTGTCCCGTTGTGGAACCGCCGCAGAAGAAAGATGAAGCGGAGGACCCGGGTTGCTATGCTTACAGGTCAGCTGCTGCAGTATGGACGGTGTAGGAACCCTCCATCCACCATCCAGTCATCAAAGAGTTGGAGAGGGACCGTCCACCCTTCCATCCATCGCCGCTGTTTATCAGGGGCGATGCAGTGGAGGCCACACAGATGCCATAAGTGCCTCTGGACATCCTAGGGGTTAAGTTCCCCAGGATGGAACAGCGCTCTTGGTCCGGCTGTAATAAGCCTGGATGCAGAGGGGGGTACATGGAGGCGACACTTCATGTTCCCATCTGTTGTTGCTGTGGGGAGAACGGTGCCCTGAAGGGACCGGCGCCCCTAAAAGAGATCTCAGGCATACCGTAGTAAACGATGCAGGAGGGGGTACGTGGATGCAACACTCCACGTTCCCACCTGTTGTAGGTTTGGGGAAAGTGGAGCCCTTAAGGGACCCGTTGCCCCCTGTAATCCTTTGAAAAAATTGAGAATAAAAGCAAAAATAAAAATAAACTATCCTTTGAAAAAATTGAGAATAAAAGTAAAAATAAAAATAAAGAAAACTACAGATGCGTTTTGAAGATCAGAACCCATGTGCCTCCTACTGGCACTAAGCTTGAACTGGTTCGGCAGGAGCCAATGTCTGGGTGTATACTGCAGAGGAGGAGCTAATCTTTTTGTGTTTACATAGTGGCAGCAGCATAACACCCATGGTCCTGTGTCCCCATGGTCCTGTGTGCCCCAATGAGGCGATGGAGAAATAACTGATTCTGTGGGTGTTAATTGCAATGATTTTATGTAAAAGCCTGGTCCTGTCTTTGGATCTCTAATGCACTAAGATAAGATTTCCCCTTCTAACTTTCCTTCAGTCTCACCCGGCTTGTGACCAGAATATTCCGCTAGCACTATACTGACGCAAACCCTGAGACTTCTTCCATTTTTTCAATATTCGTACCAAGTCTAAATCTTGAAGTGCCGGTGTTAGGTTCCCAATCTTTCTGCTGAGCGCTCCTCTTCTACAGTAGTGAAATATAGAAGGTTTCCTCTGTTGTTCTATTATATCAGTCAAATCGGAAATTTCTCCCATTACATCTTGTAGTGATGCAGTGGGATCTTCTACCAGAAGAGGGGGTATTGCATTCAGGTCTATGACACATGAAACTTCCTCCTTGGCAGCTTCACCAGTGTGAATGACACCAGCCATATCAAAGTACTTGTGCTCATCTTCAATGGATGCCCGACTTGGTGGAAACACCTCATCAAACCAGTGATTCCAGATATCTCTCACCCACTCACGAACATCCTGACAAGTCTGGTTGCCACCATGTGTCATCAAGAAGTGAAGAAAATCTAGTTGTCGTGGAAGACTCATGCTTCGCTGGGGCTTCGCTGAACTTTTTCTGATTGGTAATCTTACAAGGGATACCGATCTATAGAAAATGAGATTGGTACATGTATTATTAGGTATTATAGTGGTGACCATGACGAGCTATACTCTGTGCAGTCATCAGCGGCCATTTAATATTTTGGATTTACCTCTGTATGAAGCGGGGAGGTTGTCTCAGCTTCTGTAAAACTTCCTGCGACTTTGATGGATCTAGGATTCTTTTCTTTTTCTTTGATTTCTTCTTAAAGGCAATTACACCCTTTCTGACGTGAGTGGTGACAATGCCAGCGTCAGAAGGCACAAAATCATTGCCCTTCTGTGCGAGTAAGTCCGGCTTTAGGATGTCTTCTGGCAGAGGCTCCACCATCGCTGCTGGTTCTTCGTGATCAGGACTAACTGATGACACTTTTGCTGACTTATAATTCTGCTCTTTCCATATTTTAAGCTCTTTCATGCTGGTCTGAAAATCAGCTGAAAGATGAAACGTACATTCCATATGGATTGGTAAATTGGGAGTAGAAGTTGATTTCTAGACAAAAATAAAACACAGAATATGCAACTTCAATAAAGAAAAAAAAACTTTGATAACATAAAACTAATATAACATAAACTAATATATCAAGCAGGGGCCCAATATGCCCAATCTAGATGTATACTATTCTCAGCAGATTGGAAAATTAAAACTTAACATTTATTATTATATTTAAAATATCATTAAAGTGCCAAATAGTGCAAAAAAGTGCTCGTGCCAAGAAAAAGTGCAAGTAAAATAGCAACCTGTGCTATACCGCCTATTCTATTAAAAGGACCAATCGACCTTGTATATTTTATCAGGTTGTTATACAAGATATATCTCGAATAGTGTCTCCCAACGCGTTTCATCGTAATTGACTCATCAGGGGAATTATGACATCTATCCTGCTGTATGAAATATAGCGCGCAAATTGTCCATTAGACTTGCCTTATATAGGTTCAAATACGCAATCCACATGTTTACGAACACCGGACTTCTCACTTCCAGCTTATGGAACGCAAAGGTTCTGCTGTGAACCGCTCACGTCATTTCCTGTGCCCGTCACCTAGCCGGTGTCGTCATTTCCGGCTCATGGAACGCAAGTGTGACACCCCAGAGTCCGGTTGTCACAGTGACATTGCCTCCCTCTAAGAGGTGGTGTCATGCTTGGAGGCAGAAAGGGGACCCCCATGCCAGGTAACGTAGATTAAATCACAATTCCTGCTGCATGTCAGAAAAGGGAGTTGCCTTATAAATTCTGGCCAGCAGAGGTGGTTGGTGAGTCAGCTAGAGGTGAGCTGAGGGAGTTGTCATAGAAACGAGAGCAGCTGTGAGGGAAAAGACAAGACAGTTAAACGTGAGGTAAAAAGATCTTTTAGGAAGATCCAGCCAGTTCAAGAGAGGAAGCTGATCCGTGAAGAGGGAGAAGGACAAGAGCAGAGACAGAGAGGCTCTGGGGAAGCTGAAAGCTGCGTATGGCAGACCCCAGTGCGAAGCACTAATAGAGAGAAAAGGGACATCAGAGTCCTTGGTGGTCAGGAGCTGTATATCCTGATCGCCGAATCTGAAAGTACAGGGGATTGTAAATTCCTATGCGACATTGCACACCTGAGGGCACAGCAGCAGATAAGGAGCCCGGGGCTGACTGTGAAAAGGACGGTACCCGTGGAATAGGCTCATGCTGACACCCGTACAGGTTAGTGAAATCATCACGCAATTGAGGGTTGCAGCATATTTATAAACAGCGGAGACCCACACACACACACACAGCGGAGACCCACACACATACAAAGCGCAGAAGGAAGGTCCTAAACTCCCACCTGGCAAGGTGGATCCCCTGAAAGCCTCCAGGCGAGCCGGACTCATTCCATCACCTGTATGTGGTACTCCAGATTGCAACCAATTGCCAGTAAAAGGTAAAGAAACTGCACCTCTCTGTGTCCTCATTTCTCTGCACCCCAACGTTCACAGCCATTTTGACTATTAATTTAACATCTGGGACTATTGCTCTACCTGTGGAGAGCTATTTTCACCTCAGCTGCACCACATCAACAGTCTCAGGGGAACAACACCGCAGCGCTGGTCACCTCTGACCAGAATACCACAGGTGGCGTCACATATTTAATCATCTACAAACTTTATCTTCATTTCTACCACATCTAACAACATCAACAACTTTTCCCCTTCCCCTATCCTATTTATTATTTAATGGATGCCCCAGGGCCACGGACCAGGTCGCCGCCGCCGTGACACCGTCCCCCGTTGAAGTCGACGTACCCCACGGCCCTGCCTGCACGCAGCGCGCCAGGGCGCTCCACAAGCGTTCCCGCTTTGGAACGCTCAAGTCTTTTGATTCCAACTTAAAGTGTTGTTGTACCGCGCATGTGTACTACATTGTGTATTAGTTATACTGCAAAGCTGCGGTGCTTGTTATAGAAGACATACAAGTACTGTATCCCCACATATGGGTGCAAACTAATTGCTACCCATATGTTTAGGGAAAATGTTTTACAATCAAACAAGCAAGTGGTATATTGCTGTAGAAAGCCCTTAAAGAGGACATTTACAGGTATTCTAAAATCCATATATCCTACAAAGGATTTGAACCTGTTCATTCCTAGATTAAAATAGAAAAAACACTTTATTAATTTGGATAAAAAAAGTTGTGCTGAGCTGGGCATTGATAAGGATTTGTTAAGAGATGTGAGATTTCTTTTCCACTTAGGGGACCCTGATACAAATGAGCGAGGAGAGGGACCATTTACTGAATTAAAAAACAAAAGTACACGAATGCCACCTGTCACTACTGATTTGAGTGCCATTGATGTTTTTTCTAATTTGGTCTCCAGGAAGCTTATGGAGCTTGAAAAACAAAAAAAACGCAGGTTCCATAATCTAACTAAGGCTGAGATGGATGGTCTGTGTGAATTAGAGAGAGACAGTAGTAGGATAATAAAACCCTCAGACAAAGGAGGAAACATAGTGGTGATGGATGTTACCAAATATAAGACACTGTGTTACTCCCTGTTACAAGAAAATATGAGATATGAGAGACTTGATGGCAATCCTACAGAATCCTCAGAGAGCTGAAAATGCTTATAACTGAGGCTTTTCAGAAAAAACTTATTGATAATGATGAAAGAGAATCCCGACTGTGGCAACATTTTACTGCCTACCAAAGGTGCACAAAGGCCTACAACCCCTTAAGGGGAGGCCTATTGTTTCCGGAATAGGTAGCCTCACACAAAATCTAGGTGTTTATGTGGATAAAATCCTGAGGCCCTTTGTCATTTCACTCAGCTCTTACACACGTGACACAACGGACCTCCTCTTGAAACTGGATAATATTGAGCTGGATAACAATATGATTTTGGGTTCAATCGATGTGGAGGCCCTTTATTCATCTATCCCTCATGAGAGGGGTATTATGGCTGCCGACTATTACCTGAAAACCAGGGGATGCCAATTTAATGAACACAACAGGTTTGTGATCAAAGCCCTGGAGTTTTGTCTAATGAAAAAATTATTTCCTGTTTGATGGCAAATACTTCCACCAGCTTAGGGGCACTGCGATGGGCAGCCCTTGAGCGCCATCGTATGCAGATTTGCTCCTGGGCTGGTGGGAGGAAAACATTGTCTTTGGAGAACTTACAAATGTAGCGGAGGATAACATTGTTTTGTGGCTCCGCTACATTGATGATGTTTTTGTTATCTGGAGAGGCAATGAAGAGAGTTTTGGTGATTTTGTTATGGGCTTAAATAAGAACGATATAGGCCTATGCTTTACATTTGAGGCCAATGCATGCAGGCTACCTTTTTTGGATGTACTTATAGAACGAGGAGAGAATGGCCGTTTGATGACAAGTACATATAGGAAATCCACCTCATCTAATTCCCTTTTGAGGTGGGAATCCAATCATCCGGTCCCCCTCAAGAAAGGTATTCCTAAAGGACAGTACCTCTGAATAAGAAGAAACTGTTCAGATCAAGGTACTTTTAAAAAAAACAAGCAGACGATTTGAGGACTCGTTTTTTGGAACGGGGTTATCCGGACAATGTTCTAAAAGAAGCCTATAAAAAAAAAAAACTAACCAAAGACAGGAAAGATCTACTCACCCCAACTCAAAAAGATGAGAATGAGGGTACCATTAGATTTATAATAAAGTACTCAAATGGGGCTAATGATTTGAGAGAGATTATAAAACGGCACTGGGCTATATTACGTATGGATAAGGATTTGACAGAGGTTATACCTATTACACCACAGATAACCTTCAGAAAAGGCCGTTCCATAAAAGACAGGTTGGTCCACAGCCATTTTACCCCTAACGCTTCCAACAACACGACATGGTTGGGAAACCAGCCTAAAGGATGCTACAGATATGGCAATTGTAAATATTGCGGATCCATCCTTCAAGGAAAATAATTTACAAGTAAGGTCACAGGGAAGGTCTATCTCATTGGCCAATTCATTAACTGTAGATCTATGGGAGTTTAGACAAAATGACATGCAAATGCGGCTTAGAATACGTAGGAAAGACCAGAAGAGAATTGAGAAAGAGAGTAGGTGAACACCACAGAGACACTATCAATAAGAGAGACACCCCAGTAGCCAACCATTTGAACAATGTCCACAGTGGAAACGTGAAAGTTGTCAGTTTCATGGGAATTGAGAAAATCCAAGACCCAAAGAGGGGGAGATTGGGACAAACATATCCTCCAAAGAGAAACATATTGGATTTTCCGCCTACAGACGGTTAACCCTAAGGGACTCAATGAACAATTAACCTTCTCTTCCTTCATGTAGAGTAGGGTTAATTTAGGGTCAGTTATACTAGGGTGAGCCGCCGACGAGTGGGGGCACCACTACGCAGGTTTTAGGGTGCCAACCTCCGCGTGAGGTAGGGACAATATAGTTAGTAAGTACAGTATGTAGGGAGAGATATAGAGTGCACCCTCTCTATCCTTCCCCTATAATAATATAAGGGAGGTCCATTGTGTCTATTACTCAGTCATGATCCATGCTGGATCAGAACTGATAAAAAGCACAGGTAACCTTTTTTTTTCCCTAAGCTGTGCTTAAGGTTGGTTTTTGTCCCCGGTGGCCATTAGGATTATTGCACTGTGGTGTCGTTTGTTCTAAGTTTGCCCCCCGTGGTGGTGAGCGCCTTTGCACTCTAGTTTCTTTAGTTAAGTGCACATGATTATAATGCAGGTGTGATTGCTGGCTCTGCTATAAAAGAGTCACAGGTGTTGCAATCAGTGTTGGTGATAGTGTTCTTTTCAACCATCCTTAGTGGAGAAAGGAGCTGGGGAGCGTTCCTTGCAGCACTGTCTTAGCCTTGGTGTGGAAGGAGTCATAGGGGATTTCCTTGTATCTCTGACAGAGCTTGGTGGCAGCGATTCAGGAGGAGAGCTGCATTCAGGTGGTGGACTCTGTTGCCAGGAGCAAGTGCAACAGAGTAAAGCTAAGTTGTGTTTTCCCGTTTGTGTTTTTCCTTAGTGTGTATTAGTACAGCGGTGGGGCCAGTGCCTGCGCCACCCAGCTCCCTAGCAAGGGATAGGTGTAGGGTGTGCTAGGGCGACAGGTTCCTGATCGGCGCCCGGTGCGGAACCGGCAAAGGGTACGTTAGAAGCGTTAGGGACACTGACTCAGGGGAGTGCAGGAGGTCTCCACATCCCCTTTCCCTATCGCAGGGCCCACCATTGTAACTGTTTCCCTACCCCTTGTCTTGTTTTAGTTACCGGCCTGCAAGCCGTGTCACACAGGACAGTATCACGTGCCGCGTCTTGTTGTTCTAGTTACCGGCCTGCTGGTCGCGTCACACAGGACGGGTCCACGTGACACTCAGCACGCAACAAATCAATTAGAATTCTCATGACATTAACTGTGTGATGCTCTTTGAAATACTCCTGTAATGAGAGGAGCCTTGGTTTTATGAAAGTGTTTAAAGATAATATGGATTTTAGAATACCTGTAAATGTCTTCATTAAGGGCTATCAACAGCAATATACAACTTGTTTGATTGTAAAACATTTCCCCTAAACATATGGGTAGCAATGAGTTTGCACCCATATGTGGGGATACAGTGCTTGTATGTCTTCTATAACAAGCACCGCAGCTTTGCAATATAACTACTACACGATATAGTACGCATGCACAGTACAACACTTTAACCCTCCGTCAGGAACAATATTCGCACTAACTCGCAATGGAACAATGTGCCTGTCAAGCGCAGGCTAGAAAAATGCCTAGAATATCTAATTTTCTCAATTTCAGTGATCTAAAATTGATCAGAGACCTTCATAGGGATGTAATAAGAGACTACACATTATCAGGTGCAAAACAAACCCATTTACTCAACATAAAAGTAATAACTTTGATATACACAAATTTCAAAACTCCTGAGAAGTACACTTTCATTTGTAAGAAAATCTGCCTTATTTATATGAAATATCCACAAACCTTTCTCTATCCATTCATAAAACAAGCTAAATATACAATAGTAATGACTAAAAACATTACATACCAACCTTATAAAGTGTGATGGGTTCTGGACCAATGAGCCTGAGAAGCCAGCACAGCTATATCTTCCTTCCTGAAGCTCTGCAGACCAACTGTGGTATCAGGTTTCACACAGCAGCTAGAGCCAGGAGACTATCTAGAGGGAGGGGGTTTCCTGAAAATCTGGTGAGAAGGGAGAAATGAAAGTAGAAGAGCTGCGCCTGTCAGATCCATTGTTCCTGACGGAGGGTTAAATTGGAATCAAAAGACGTGAGCGTTCCAAAGTGGGAACGCTTGCGTTCCATGAGCCGGAAATGACACCAGCTAGGTGACGGGCACAGGAAATGACGCAAGCAGTTCACAGCAGAACCTTTGCGTTTCACAAGCCAGAAGTGAGAAGTCCAGCGTCCGGAAACATGTGGATTGCCACGGTGTATTTTAACCTATATAAGGCTGTCATGGTCCAGTCCGGAGTTTATTTTCTGCTGTCTTCACTCTGGACTGGTCATGCAGGGGTTAATCTCCTCGGCCTCGTTCTGGAGCTAGCTGGGCTAGTTCAGTCCTGTTACAGCCTGCTGACCAGTGTTAGTGATAGCTCAAGCTTCCAGTTTAGAGCCTCTGACCTTTGTACCTTGTAGCCTCCTGCATTTCACTTGTATCCACGTGTATGACCCGGACTGATCTCTGACCCAGTCTCTTGGTATTCGTCTCTGCTGCTACGTTCTCTGTCTGGCTTTTGATTTCCCCGGCTTGTACCCCGAGAACGTCGTTCGCCTTACGTTTTTGGACCCGTGTTCATGTTTGGCTTTTTGACCCTCGGCTTGGTATTTTGACTATGTGTATTGCTGCTACTTCTGGTACGTCTGCTCCTGATCGTTTCTGACTTGGTTTGTCTGACCATTCTCTCGCTATCTGTGACACCTGTGCGGCTGCTCAGTGTTGCTACGCTTAGTGTGTAACCTCTCATCCCTCACCAGCTCCCCCTGGTGGAGGTTTCACTACAAAGGCAAGTCTAATGTACAATTTGCGTGCTATTTTTCATACAGCAGGATAGATGTCATAATTCCCCTGATGAATCAATTCACGATGAAACGCGTTGGGAGACACTATTCGAGAGAGGGCACTCAGGAAGCCAAAGGCGCCATGGTTCATGCTGAGGTTGGGACCTGCATATAAGAAATTGACTACAGGTATCGATGTTCAGATTCACTATCCTCCAGATGAGTATAACATTTCTATCTGCGAGCTCACCATGAGAGCTATGTTAATGTTGGCCCTTGTTTGTAAAATACTAACAACCAGGACCTAAAGTCTCCATAGGTGAGGTATTTGTTAGACACATTAATGACTGGGACAACAACTGATATGTCTCAAGGCTGTATGATTTGTGAATATTGAATACCGCCATTTATTTAATAATAAGGACATTTATTAAGATTTGGTCTTTAAGTTGATATATGTGAGGCTATTATGCCTTGTTTGTAAATGTATAATTCTTGAGATTAATATCTTGCAATCCAATAAAAAGCGGGATATACTGTGTATAAATCTGCTGGTAGCAGGATATATCTTGTATAACAACCTGATAAAATATACAAGGTCGATTGGTCCTTCTAATAAAATAGGCGGTATAGCACAGGTTGCTATTTTACTTGCACTTTTTCTTGGCGCGAGCACTTTTTTGCACTATTTGGCACTTTAATGATATTTTAAATATAATAATAAATGTTAAGTTTTAATTTTCCAATTTGCTGAGAATAACAAACTAATATAAAGGATGATTAAAAAATAAAATATACAAAATATTTGTTAGAAAAATAAAACACCAGATTTCAGTAAGAACATATTGTATTTATCTGTCCAAAACCTGCATAACTAATCATAACAAGCAGGACCATCATCAGGGAGTACAAGGGTCACTGCTCCCAGCCAATTATAATAATCTTCGGGGCATTTTTTTTCTTAAATCTAAGTATATTTTTGGTTAAAAAAAAGTTCTGCAATTGGGATTAATTAAAAAAAAGTCAGCCTTTGCTTTCCACAGCCTGTGTGTTGCGCTGTCTAATGCTGGCTGCAGAATGAGTGAACCGAGACTCGGTTACGCTACACACAGAATTTTTTGAAGAGTTTTTGGAATAGAAGTTCTACAAATCCATTTCCAAATTTCAAAACTCCTCTAAAACCTGGTATTTCTATTCAGTTTCTGCTCTGAAAACTTAGCAAAATGACTCTGTGTGCATATAGCTTTAAAGTATTTGCTTTTCTGGGAGCGTTTACAACTCTGAGTTCTTCTAAGTTACTCACAGCTGATTTATGACCACAAAGTTTATATCTGATTGTGTCATACCAAAAATGAGAAAAGCTCAGAAAAGGGAAGAAGAGTGTTAGAAACTCTGCTGTCATCAGGAATAAACTGAAATAACAATATACAGTGGGTACAGAAAGTATTCAGACCCCTTTTAAATTTTTCACTCTTTGCTTCATTGCAGCCATTTGGTAAATTCATAAAAGTTCATTTTTTCCTCTTTAATATACACTCTGAACCCTATCATGGCTGAAAAAAAAAACAGAAATGTAGAAATTTTTGCAAATTTATTAAAAAAGAAAAACTGAAATATCACCTGGTCATAAGTATTCACACCCTTTGCTCAGACACTCATATGTAAGTCACATTCTGTCCATTTCCTTGTGATCCTCCTTGAGATGGTTTTGATGGTTTTACTCCTTCACTGGAGTCCAGCTGTGTGTAATTAAACTGATAGGACTTGATCTGTAAAGTAGCACACCTGTCTATATAAGACCTCACAGCTCACAGTGCATGTCAGGCCAAATGAGAATCATGAGGTCAAAGGAACTGGCCAAGGAGCTCAGAGACAGAATTGTGGCAAGGCACAGATCTGGCCAAGGTTACAAAAGAATGTCTGCAGTACTCAAGGTTCCTAAGAGCACAGTGGCCTCCATAATCCTTACATGGAAGAAGTTTGGGACCACCAGAAGTCTTCCTAGACCTGGCCGTCCAGCCAAACTGAGCAATCGTGTGAGAAGAGCCTTGGTGAGAGAGGTAAAAAAGAACCCCAAGATCACTGTGGCTGAGCTCCACAGATGCAGTAGGGAGATGGGAGAAAGTTCCAAAAAGTCAACTATCACTGCAGCCCTACAGCAGTCAGGCCTTTATGGCAGAGTGGCGTGACAGAAGCCTCTCCTCAGAGCAAGACATATGAAAGCCCACATAGAGTCTGCTAGAAACACATGAAGGACTCCCAGACTATGAGAAATAAGATTCTCTGGTCTGATAAGACGAAGATAGAACTTTTTGGTGATAATTCTAAGCGGTATGTTTGGAGAAAACCAGGCACTGCTCATCACCTGCCCAATACAATGCCAACAGTGAAACATGGTGGTGGCAGCATCATGCTATGGGGATGTTTTTCAGCTGCAGGGACAGGACGACTGGTTGCAATTGAAGGAAACATGAATGCGGCCAAGTACAGAGATATCCTAGATGAAAACCTCTTCCAGAGTGCTCTGGACCTCAGACTTGGCCGAAGGTTCACCTTCCAACAAGACAATGACCCTAAGCACACAGCTAAAATAACAAAGGAGTGGCTTCAGAACAACTCTGTGACCATTCCTGACCGGCCCAGCCAGAGCCCTGACCTAAACCCAACTGAGCATCTCTGGAGAGACCTGAAAATGGCTGTCCACTAACGTTCACCATCCAACCTGATGGAAATGGAGAGGATCTGCAAGGAAGAATGGCAGAGGATCCCCAAATCCAGGGGTGAAAGACTTGTGGCATCATTCCCAAGAAGACTCATGGCTGTACTAGCTCAAAAGGTGCATCTACTCAATACTGAGCAAAGGGGCTGAATACTTATGACCATGTGATATTTCGTTTTTGTCTTTTTTAATAAATTTGCAAAAATTCCTACATTTCATGTTTTTTCAGTCAAGATGGGGTGCAGAGTGCACATTAATGAGGAAAAAATTAACTTTTTTGAATTTACCAAATGGCTGCAATGAAACAAAGAGTGAAAAATTTTAAGGGGTCTGAATACTTTCCGTATCCACTGTAGCACAAATGGGGTTTTATCAGAGTAACAAAGGGAAGACCTAAGGCAATGGTACCGTACTTGCCTGGTGTGGTTGTGTCACCACAACCACTAAAGAGCTCAAGACTGTTGCATGTCTAAAGGGCATGTCACACTAAGCGATATCGCTAGCAATATCGCTATAACTAGTGACGTTATAGCGATATTGCTAGCGATATCGCTGTGTCTGATACTTACCTACAACCGGCTCACCCGCTGGTTATCGCTGATCGCGCGAGAACGTCCTGGACCGTTTCTCGTCGTCAGCTTCCTGCGGCGCTTCCTGCTGTGACGACGAGCGACGCGTGGAGCCGGGCGGGAGGACGTAGGATCGCCTGGTGTGACAGGTAAGTAGCGACCCCCGTCCCCAGCGATGTCGCTGGTGAGATCTGCCTGTGTGGCAGCTTACTAGCGACCACTTAGCGATGTACCAGCGATCCTGACCGCGTCATATCGGTGGTCGGGATCGCTGGTACATCGCTAAGTGTGACAGTACCTTAACTGTTAACAAAACAGGTAATTGGATTATGAGGGTTACCATTGTAGAAGGACATCTAAGAATGTGGTTTGTTATCCAATGCGTTTCGAAGTTCCAAACTTCTTCATCAGGACAAACCACAGTGTGTCTTGTCCTGATGAAGAAGTTTGGAACTTCGAAAAGCGTTGACTAATAAAGTCTGTCAGCAGTGATCTCACTGATGGACATTTAGTTAACTCATTAAGCCAGCAATAAGCAATGCAACACATAAGGTAAAAAGAAATTAAAAAATGAGCTGTTATGTGTATATGTGTTTCTCTTAAAGGGGAAGTCCACTACTGCAGAATCCCTGCTTAATAACTTCAGGGCTCCTTACAGAATTAAAACAATGCATACTAACCACTTACAGCAGCGCTACTCCTGTGCTGTCGGCACCACTAATCCTGACTCTACTGTGTAACCTGACCGCTGCAGTCAGACAGCGGTCGCTGATCGTCTGCAGCCGTCACGTGACACAACAATGACATGTTACCAGCCGGTAATAGCAGAGCCAACAGTGCAGGAACGGCGCTTCTTTGAAAGGTAGGTATACATGTACTTTGTTTTTCTTCTCTACCGGGGTCAACCCCTTCGCAGTGAATAACACCTTTGATTATCTTCTGCCTTCAAGTTACTTAAATCAAGTAATAACATTTTTGTAGAAAATGACAATGCAGATTTACTTGATGCTGTCATGTTTTTGATTTGATTTTGCTGATATAAAATTTTAGCAAATTGGTTCATACAATTCTGCAACACATTAAAAAAAATTCTTAGGACTATACTGTGTATTCCGTCACCCATGTATACAAGTATCTTAGTGGTGATATATTGACTTACAGCATTGCCCCTTGTAGAAAAAACAACAATATGAACTGTACCATAAGCCATCACTTACTTTCAATGATCCAGAAGATGACATGTGGATGTCAGGCAATGACTTGTATCTCTGCGATAAAATTCTGTCCTACAAAGACGAAGAAATATCGAAAAAAAAGTTACTTCCAAAAAGGGAGCACTGGGTCCTAGTTCTGGATATGATATCATAACAGATGACTATTGCACTATATACAGACATTTCCTGAAATGCTCTGGGCTTCTGCATTTATAAATTATTGCACACTTTCAGGGGAGTCATCCCCCAGTCAAAATCTTTTCGCCATCTTAAACAAACATGTCCTTCAGGAATGAGATGACACCACAGAACATCCTTAATTTACCAGCATCGCCAGGTCTTCGGGATCGACATCCTCCTCATCCGATGACTCGCTGTCTGCCTGCATGGACGCAAAATCTTCTATTTCATCCTGCTCTCGCAAGCAGCTCTAGAAAATGGTGAAACAGATTCTGACATATAGTTGCAGACATGTCAAATAACGTTAAGGGGGATCTTTTTCCAGATTTCACATTGTCATCTATATAACATTATTAAACAGATCTCTTACACATAGTGGGGCTGGTGTATTCACTTTGAAAACTGTTGTCAGAACGGCTGTATAATACTTTTGCAAAATTTTCTGGCCTGAAATGACAATAAGCATTAGA
Source organism: Dendrobates tinctorius (assembly GCF_039654945.1). Lineage (NCBI taxonomy): Eukaryota > Metazoa > Chordata > Amphibia > Anura > Dendrobatidae > Dendrobates > Dendrobates tinctorius. The sequence goes on from NW_027361875.1 coordinate 7,147,279, forward strand.
GCTAAAGCTGAAAAATGCCATTTTAAGAGCACTTTCAGCCATTTTGACAAAGTAAGCTTATCAGCCTGATCAGATCTAAGAGATCTATATAATAATGTATTCAGCTTGTATTGTGAAATCTGGTGATAGCGCTGCTTTTAAGCAGAACTTTAAAAAAAATCAATATACACTGCTCAAAGAAATAAAGTGAACACTTAACCAACACAATGGAGCTCCAAGTCAATCACACTTCTGTGAAATCAACCTGTCCAGTTATGAAGCAAAACTGATTGTGAATCAATTTCTCCTACTGTTGTATAACTGGAACAGACAACAGGTAGAAATGACAGGCAATTAGCAAGACAATCCCCATAAAGGAGTGGTTCTGCAGGGGGTGACCAAAGGAGTGGTTCTGCAGGGGGTGACCACAGACCATTTGTTTCTTTTCATCCTTTTTAGCTGTTTTGGTTACTTTTGCACTTCGTCATTGCTCTCACCGCTAGAGGTACAGTTGCATGATCCGGTGTCTACAACCCACAGAAGTTGCTCGGGTAATGCAGCTCATCCAGTATGGCACATCAATGCTAGCTGTGGCAAGAAGGGTAGCTGTGTCTGTCTGCTTACAGCCCAAAACAGTGCACGGCGATTGGCATTTGCCAGAGAACACTAAGATTGACAGATTCAACATTGGCGCCCTGTGTCATAGAGAACGTTGTACTGCCTGCAACATGCTCGAGCATGACCGGTTTGGCAGCGGGTAATGGTGTTTGGAGGCGTTTTTTTTTTTTTGGAGGGCCACACAGCCCTCCACGGTACCCTGACTGTCATTAGGTACCGGGATGAGATCCTCAGACCCATTGTGAGTCCATTTGCAGGGGCAATGGGCCCTGCGTTCCTTCTCATGCATGACAATGCTAGGCCTCATGTGGCTGAAGTGTGTCAGCAGTTCCTGCATGATAAAGGCATTGATGCTTTGGACTGGCCTGCCCATTCCCCAGACCTGAATCCAATCGTGCACATCTGGGATATCACATCTCGTTACATCCACCAACGCCACGTTGAACCACAGACTGTCCAGAAATTGACTGATGCTTTAATCTATGTCTGGGAGGAGATCCCTCAGGAGAACATTGGCTGCCTCATCAGGACCATGCCCAGGCATTATAGGGAAGTCAATCAGGCACATGGAGGCCACACACACTACTGAGCATCATTTCCTTGTCTTGAGGCATTTCCACTGAAGTTGCATCAGCCTGTAATTTGATTTTCCACTTTGATTTTGAGTATCATTCTAACTCCAGACCTCCATGGGATGTTTATTTTTTATTTACATTGATAATTGTTATGTTTTATTGTTCTCAATGCATTCCATTATGCAATGAATAAAGATTTGCAACTGGAATATTTAATTCAGCGATATCTAGGATGTGATATATAATTGTATATATTATGTGATATACATTGTATATAATAATATCATGAGCATTTAAAAATCCATAAGTATATGTCCACGTATAGACTTGGTTCAAGCCGGGATTAGATGCATTACATGATTAACTATGATAGGGTCCAGTAGGGTTTTCATCATTTCACAAGAAAAAATAGTGCATATTTATTACATTTCCAAAGCAATCTGCAAACCACAGAAAGCACGCATACAAGAATATCGGAATGAGCTCCAAGCTGTCACGTTGGAAGTTGCAGCAAACAAAATGTTAATGTTATCATGCCATCATCTGGACATTAGTAGTACTGCATCTATAACGACTGCATGCGTACAAAGGAAAAACCAAGGTACAACAAAAGTACTATACAACCAGAAAGTTATTTTACATATTTAAATGCTGCTGAAAATGCACTTTTAGCTGGAGTCAGTATTATTTTAGGGTGTGGGAACTGGGGTTTGTATTTGTTTACGGTGACCTATATGGGGATAATATTAATATTCTGGGTTTGATCTTTAATTGTTAAGGGGGTCTAGTTTTTGTATTAGTTTAGGGGTCTGAGGTCTGTATTTATTTTGCAATGTGATTACGAGAGCCATATGTAATGTTCATTGTGGGTTTTTGTAGGTAGTAAGTTGGGAAGATAGTGACCAGAGCATTGCTACCTCTAGGAAAGGCAACATCGAGCTGCATCACATTTATGTAAGTGGCCCTGCTAATCAGCTAGAAAGCAGAGGAACACATAACATCCAAACAAACAGTGCAGCAAAGGCTAAGGTCTGCATCCACTCATGATCAAGGAATGGGTGACTGTCTGTATTCCAGGATGACATGGGCAGTTGAGAGGTAAAGGGAAATTCCCATCTCCAAGATCCTATCCTAATATGTAGTAGGTGTAACAATAATAATATTAGCACATTGTCACGAGGTTACAGCGACAAAGCGGAGCCAGAAGACTGCAGCGTCTGGTTGCTCCTACTCCAGCGCTGAGAAGAAGCACTTCTCTGTCTTATTAAACATGTTTATTTCTTCTGCCAGAAGAGGGGTTAATCATCCATGTTGGAAATCCCTGTTTTCAGCTGTGCTCGGTTAGCCGCTCCTATTACCTATATAATGTGGGCTCTATTACTTATCCTCGTCAGAGGTAGCTTTGGCTGCATAGCTAGAGTAGGAACAGAAGTTGGTATGAGAAGGAGTGCTGGAGGAGTTATAAGCGACTGTTGATTGGTTTGTACACTTGGTAATTCATTATCCTTCCCTATTTTGGTTTCTTCCCCTTCCTAAACACCCCTGTGGATTCCTCTTTGATATGTGAGTGAATATTTTGAGTGTGTGGAGTTTCCAGTTACCCCTTGTCTTTGTTGCCCTGTTTGTCAGGATGGTGTACTGCAGTGCACAGTAGTGCCCCCTTCTCCCTGGGTGGGGGAAGAGAACAGACGGAGGGCTGTTTTAAGTGATAAGGCAAGGGCGGAGGATCCGGCATCTTCGCCATCTGAAGTATCCCGGGGAACAGGGTGAGCTAGGGTGCCTCTAGTGGTAGGGTCAGAAAAGGAGCCCCTGGTCCCAGGTCAGCTGTGTCATGACACAAATGTCTCCAATTAGAAATGTAGTATAGCTCTTCTGATTCGCTGTCGCTTATCCCATGTGCAAAGAATTCCAGTACCTTAGGTATCCATGGTTACGACCTCTCATATAGTGACAGTTGTTGCTGGCTGTAACCATGGATATCAAAGCTACTGCAATGTCCTGAACATTGGGAAAGCGACATAGAGAATCAGAAGAACTATACTACATGGAGGTATTTCTTAATATTATTATTGTTACATCTACTACATATTGGGATGGGAACTTGAAAATGCGAATACCCCTCTGATAAAGTGTGACAGTAATGTTTTATGTATCAGCATCTCCAGTGCGCTTAGGTTGTAAAAGTGTTCATGTTAATATTGCTGGTGGTCTAGGACAATGTGAGAATCTATGGTAAATCTGAAGTGTGAAGTAGTTAATATCTTTATCTTGGTTAGACAGTGAAAGGGTTAATGTATGTGTGGCAGGTGGTCTCTATGGCATTCAATGTATTAGTGCCAGCACACATGGTGAACTAGGGCAGTGAAAGGGTTAGTGTCAGTATAACTGGTGGGTTTTAGGAAGTTTCGCCCTCAGCAGTTCGCCCCCAGATACATTTCGTCCCTATCATTTCACCCCCAGGAGATTTCGCCCCCAGCAGTTCGCTTCTGGATGTTTCGCCCCTGGATGTTTCGCCCTCAGCAGTTCGCCCCGGGATTTTTCGCCCCCAGCAGTTCGCCCCCGGATGTTTCGCCCCTAGCAGTTCGCCCCTGCCAGTTCGCCCCCAGATACATTTCGTCCCTATCATTTCGCCCCCAGGAGATTTCGCCCCCAGCAGTTCGCTTCTGGATGTTTCGCCCCTGGATGTTTCGCCCTCAGCAGTTCGCCCCGGGATTTTTCGCCCCCAGCAGTTCGCCCCCGGATGTTTCGCCCCCAGCAGTTCGCCCCTGGATGGTTCGCCCCCGGATGTTTTGCCCCCAGGAGTTCACCCCGGGATTTTTCGCCCCCAGCAGTTCGCCCCTGCCAGTTCGCCCCCAGCAGTTCGCCCCTGGATGTTTCGCCCCCGGATGTTTCGCCCTCAGCAGTTCGCCCCGGGATTTTTCGCCCCCAGCAGTTCGCCCCTGGATGTTTCGCCCCCGGATTTTTCGCCCCCAGCAGTTCGCCCCTGGATGGTTCGCCCCCGGATGTTTTGCCCCCAGCAGTTCGCCCCGGGATTTTTCGCCCCCAGCAGTTCGCCCCTGCCAGTTCGCCCCTGGATGTTTCGCCCCCAGCAGTTCGCCCCTGGATGTTTCGCCCTCAGCAGTTCACCCCGGGATTTTTCACCCCCAGCAGTTCGCCCCTGGATGTTTCGCCCCCAGCAGTTCGCCCCTGCCAGTTCGCCCCCGGATGTTTCGCCCCCAGCAGTTCGCCCCTGGATGGTTCGCCACCGGATGTTTTGCCCCCAGCAGTTCGCCCCCGGATGTTTCGCCCCCAGCAGTTCGCCCCTGGATGGTTCGCCACCGGATGTTTTGCCCCCAGCAGTTCGCCCCCGGATGTTTCGCCCCCAGCAGTTCGCCCCTGCCAGTTCGCCCCCGGATGTTTCGCCCCCAGCAGTTCGCCCCCGGATGTTTCGCCCCCAGCAGTTCGCCCCTGCCAGTTCGCCCCCGGATGTTTCGCCCCCAGCAGTTCGCCCCTGGATGTTTCGCCCTCAGCAGTTCGCCCCGGGATTTTTCACCCCCAGCAGTTCGCCCCTGGATGTTTCGCCCCCAGCAGTTCGCCCCTGCCAGTTCGCCCCCGGATGTTTCGCCCCCAGCAGTTCTCCCCTGGATGGTTCGCCCCCGGATGTTTTGCCCCCAGCAGTTCGCCCCCGGATGTTTCGCCCCCAGCAGTTCGCCCCTGCCAGTTCGCCCCCGGATGTTTCGCCCCCAGCAGTTCGCCCCCGGATGTTTTGCCCCCGGATGTTTCGCCCCCAGCAGTTCGCCCCTGCCAGTTCGCCCCGGATGTTTCGCCCCCGGATGTTTCGCCCTCAGCAGTTTGCCCCGGGATTTTTCGCCCCTGGATGTTTCGCCCCCAGCAGTTCGCCCCCGGATGTTTCGCCCCCAGCAGTTCGCCCCTGGATGGTTCGCCCCCGGATGTTTCGCCCCCAGCAGTTCGCCCCCAGATGTTTCGCCCCCAGCAGTTCGCCCCTGGATTTTTCGCCCCCAGCAGTTCGCCCCTGGATGTTTCGCCCCCAGCAGTTCGCCCCCCGGATGTTTCGCCCCCAGCAGTTCGCCCCGGATTTTTCGCCCCCAGCAGTTCACCCCCGGATGTTTCACCCCCAGCAGTTCGCCCCTGGATTTTTCGCCCCCGGATGTTTCACCCCCAGCAGTTCGCCCCTGGATTTTTCGCCCCCGGATGGTTTGCCCCCAGCAGTTCGCCCCCGGATGGTTCGCCCCCGGATGTTTCGCCCCTGGATTTTTCGCCCCCAGAAGCTCGCCCCCGGATGTGTGTACCCTGTTTTGCCCCCAGAATTTTGTGTTTGGATGCTTCGCCAGTTTGTCCTTGTGGGTCATCAATTCACATGTCACAAAAGTACTGTACAGAGTGCTGCACTTTTGTGACATTTTAAATCAACTATTTTCATCTGTAAGCCTCACAACTGATTGCATTATAGTGTCAGAGCATTTTGCCGCAATTTTAACAAGACATTTTCCAAAACGTTCTGAAACGTTTTTGTTTTACATAAACATAACATGAAAAAAATAAACGGATTAAAAAAAATGTAGTGTGAATAAAGCCTGATTTAGGTGGGGAATGTAAACCACTCTAAAATCAAAACATTTTGTGAACTTTTACCTGACCCAGCACTGAGCTGCTTTTTTGCAAGTTTTGTTGCAGATGTAACAATTTTCATGTCAGGTGTCCTGCAAGTTACATTAGACTAGCCTTCCATCTTTACATCAGAATATAGCAGAGTCTAAAATCTCTACAAAGAGAGAGGTGTACTAGCACAAAACATCAGTCAGCTTCCACAGCAATTCACTTTCTACAAGTATGAATTCAGTTCTATCCAAACGTGGGAAGAAGTTGGTCTACGAGAATCACATTTACGTATTTTCCAAACGGACGGCTGACGATGTCCATTCCATCTGGGTGTGTGAAAAACGGTTGACTTGCAAGTAACCCACGCAGCACAACCACGCAGCACAAGCAGCAAGACCTGAAGCAATCCGACTTGTCAATGAGGCGCTCACCAGGGCAAGGACAACACCGGAGACACCACAACAGATTTTCACAGAAGTCATTTCAGGAGCCCATTCTAATGTTGTAGCACTTCTCCCAAGGAAAGCATCACTGAAGAGAATAGTACGATTATCAAGGCAACTTGGCAATATTCCAAGGTTGCCCCAAACCCTTGATCAACTTGTTATTCCCCAGGAGATCCAGGGGATCAATATTGATGGTATCCAGCAGCAGTTCCTTCTGCATGACTCTGGTGAGCATTTAACATTTCCATTATATAGAATTATGTTGCACAAATGTGAAAAATTATCTATTACAAAGTGCTGATAAAGAATACTATGTTATTATTTTACCTTAAATGGAAACTTTGAGGATAGTATAATGCAGGGTGAGGCCTACTGATTCCAACTATGGGTCACTTGTTTAGTTGCAGTCTGATTCTCTGCTCAGCTTCAAAGTAGAAGTCCTGCCTTTGAGATACAGTGGCCTGCCATGTTCATAAGCAGAGTGGTAACCTTGTCCACCAACCATGATTTGCAGGTATCCAGCCATTGTCAATCACAGCCAGAGGACAAGGTTGTCGCATCAAAATCGCATCACTACATGTCAATTTTAGTGTAGAATTTTCTATAAATTAGCTGCAGATTGCTGCAACTACTTAGTGCATGTGAATGGACCTTTAGGATTCATTAACATGTCTCCTAACCTCTGCCCTGCCCCTTTAGCCATGCCCCCTGCCAACAGCCTGAAAGGAAGTTCCAATACTGAATTAGTGCTGGGAAGAGGGTACACCATGCCCCAGTAGGTGCCCGTTACTTACCGGAGCATGGCAGGGGGTTAATTAATATTCACCACCTGCTGCCACACGCTGCTTTGATACAGGACCTGGAATGATGTATGCAATCATGTGATCGCTCACGTCTCAGGATCTGTATTGAAGCAGAGTGAGGAAAGCAGCGCAGCAGCAGGCGGTATTAGTTTATCCTTGCCATGCTCCAGGAGGAGACAGGCACATACCAGAGCATGGTAGATCCAGGGGGCCCGCTGTTCATGGACGCATCACACCCCTTGGCGGCAGGCCCCTGACGGCCCGAGGGCAGTGGCATCCCCTGCCTACATGGTATGTACGCCACTGCTGCACTGCATGTCATTTTTTTTAACTGTGCATTTTTTCATGAGCATGTGGATGGGATTTAGACATTTACGCTGCATGTGACCCCGACCTAATGAACCGTTGAGTTAGTATGCTTTTTTTCACAAATACTTCTTACATGTTTGCTTGTTTTTCCTGATGTAAACCTTTTCTTATCATGGAATTCTGCATTTTGCTAGTTTCTGCCGCCGATATTCCTTTCACGACTTTGAAAATGTGACATTTTTGAATCTTGGAGGCATTTTTAAACAGGAATATATCATTTTCCACTGGGACAATACATGTCGTAGAAAAAACTATTGTTTAGCTCCATCACACCAGATTTTGCTTCAATTTAAGGTTTTTGTTATAAAATCAGAAAATCTGAAACTAAATGTGAGTTTTTAATGTGAGATATGAACAATGGATGCTTCTGATTAGGAAAATTTATTGTGAATTCATCCCAAAATTCTCTGTCGTGCATCTGCCCTTTTTGCGCTGCACCGAGCGCACAAAAATGCAACACAGTGCGTTTGGCGCACGTGGGCGCAGCGCAAAAAGGGCGGATGCACGAGCAAAAGTGTACCAGCGCACAACCAGCGTACCCAACGCTAAGTATAGGGTATGCTGATCGCATGCAGCTGACAGGAGGGGGCGTGGCCAGGGCGGAGCTTAGCGGCGGCCCTGCGCCCAGTAACGCTAGTGTGAAACTAGCCTAAAGGGCCTGTAACACTAAGCGATATCGCTAGCAATATCGCTATAACTTGTGACGTTATAGCGATATTGCTAGCGACATCGCTGTGTCTGATACTTACCTACGACCGGCTCCCCCGCTGGTTATCGCTGATCGCGCGAGAACGATCAGGACTGTTTCTCGTCGAGGCGTGGAGCCGGGCGGGAGGACGCAGGATCGCCTGGTGTGACAGGTAAGTAGCGACCCCCGTCCCCAGCGATGTCGTAGTGAGATCTGCCTGTGTGGCAGCTCACTAGCGACCACTTAGCGATGCACCAGCGATCCTGACCGCGTCATATCGCGGATTTAATGGTTGTCCCCAAAGGGCCGTTTGTTACTGAAAGACCAGATGCACACAATCGAGTCCCGTCCAGAACATGCATTTCTCTGCACAGAGCAGTGCATGCCCCTGTATAAGGCATGTCATGGTGGATCAGCTCTTTACCAAGCGCTGTCACATCTTCCCTGGATCTCACTGAAATCATGGAGAGCTATGGCTGCAGCTTCCAGTCACTTGTCCTTGTCGTTGGTGCTGAAAGCTGCTGATAAACAGCTGGTTCAATGCAGAATACAACTGGACCCTATTCTTGGCCTAATCTGAGGAATGGGCATCAATAGAAAAAGGGATCCTGAAGTGAGAATACCACTTTTATCTGCTGCTCCATTCTTTGGTATACTGGCAGAGTGTTCTGTGAGGGCTAATTCCCAAAACCCTCCCTTCTGAAGACCTGATAAAGAGGTTCTGTAGAAGCTGGTTAACCACCACTTTAGTTCAGCAAAGCCAATATCTCAGTTCTGCAGAGATGGTTGGTGGAATTAACCCTGTAGTCAGTCAACAGTCCTGCTGCTTCCATACATAGCCTGCATTAAGGGGGTATTCTCATGCCGAGCAGCAAAATAAGGCAGCATGCTTTCAGGAATCATGTTGTGGTAAGCATGCTGCCGATCTTCCCCTCCTGGTACTTACCTAGAGGTCTTCTGCTCATCTTTGCCTGATCTTCTCCTGACTGTGTGGGCTGGGAATCGCCATGCTGGATCCAGAGGCCACCACGAGTCCTCTCCGCATTGCGCATGCGCAGCAGTGTTTTGGTGACAGGAGAGGCATCCTGCCCCCTGGATTGACTGATGAATGGGGCAGAAGTGACGTCACGTCAGTGAGCGGCCAGGAGATATTCGGCCTCACTGCCGCGGCATTCTTCATGCCTCATGGATCAGTGATCCAGGCAAGATGAAAAGACAGCCAGAAGCAGGAGAAGACGACACGGGAAACCGCTAGACTGCACTCTGGGACCCAAGGAGCTGCAGCTGCGACAGGTAAGCATGTCAGTTTTTTTGTGTTCTAGGGTGATAATACTCCTTTAAGGTCAGCCAATAGAGCTGCTGAAAAGGCAACCACAAGACTCCCCAGCAATTGGGGTCCTGTATATTTTACCCCAGGTATGTTCAGCCCTAGATGTTTTGTTCCCTGCATGTTGACCCCAAAAGCTGAGGGTGAAACATCTGGGGTCAAAATGCTAGGGGCAAAACATCAGATGGTGACACATCCAGGGACAAAATGCTGTAGGTGAAACATCCGGAGGCAAACTGCTGGGGGCAAAAAATCCAGGCGTGAAACATCCGGGGGACGAACTGCTGGGGGCGAAACGTCCGGGGGACGAACTGCTGGGGGCGAAACGTCCGGGGGACGAACTGCTGGGGGCGAAACGTCCGGGGGACGAACTGCTGGGGGCGAAACGTCCGGGGGACGAACTGCTGGGGGCGAAACATCCGGGGGCGAACTGCTGGGGGTGAAACATCCGGGGGGCGAACTGCTGGGGGCGAACTGCTGGGGGCAAAACATTCGGGGGGCGAACTGTTGGGGGCGAACTGCTAGGGGCAAAACATCCGGGGGTGAACTGCTGGGGGCGAAATGTGCGGGGGTGAAATGTGCGGGGGCGAACCCTCCTGGGGGCCAAATGCTGTGGACGAAATGTGCGGGGGCGAAATGTACCCGGGGGCGAACTGCTGGGTGCGAACTATCCAAATCCCAACTGGTGATCTAGCGTCATGATGGGAGACAAAGATTCCTTGATGGTCTAGAGCAGCGAATGGATTACTATCCATGTAGGTTGTGAATTAAGGGAGTCAAATTATTAAATTTAAGGTTGATCTAGGGCAGGGGTGGGCAATTAATTTTCCCAAGGGGCCACATGAGAGACCGTGACTGCTGTGGAGGGCCGAACCAATAGGCCGAAATTAATTCTTCTCAATATTAATATCGATATATTGTAATTATCATATTATTGATAATTTTATTAATATTAATTGTATCACTTAATAGTGAGCAGAATTAAATATGCTGACATCCCCCTATATATCGTTTGAACCCGAGTACAGCCCCTTCTGTAAATCATATGAGCCCCCAACAGCCCCTTATATGCGGCATGAGCCCCACACAGCCTCCCCCATATGCACCATGAGCACTACAAAGCCTCCCCATATACAGCATGAGCCCCGCACAGCCTCCTTATATTCACTGCATGAGCCCCGCACAGCCTCCCTATATAAGCTGCAGGAGCCCCACACAGCCTCCCTATATAAGCTGCACGAGCCCCACACAGTCTCCCTATATACACTGCATGAGCCCCGCACAGCCTGCCTATATATACTGCACGAGCACCACACAGTCTCCCTATATACACTGCATGAGCCCCACACAGCCTCCCTATATACACTGCATGAGTCCCACACAGCCTCCCCATATAAACTGCATGAGTCCCACACAGCCTCCCCATATAAACTGCATGAGCCCCGCACAGCCTGCCTATATATACTGCACAAGCCCCACACAGTCTCCCTATATACACTGCATGAGCCCCACACAGTCTCCCTATATATACTGCATGAGCCCCACACAGTCTCCCTATATACACTGCATGAGCCCCACACAGCCTCCCTATATAAGCTGCAGGAGCCCCACACAGTCTCCCTATATACGCTGCATGAGCCCCACACAGCCTCCCTATATACGCTGCAGGAGCCCCACACAGCCTCCCTATATACGCTGCATGAGCCCCACACAGCCTCCCTATATACGCTGCATGAGCCCCACACAGCCTCCCTATATACGCTGCATGAGCCCCACACAGTCTCCCTATATACACTGCATGAGCCCCACACAGCCTCCCTATATAAGCTGCAGGAGCCCCACACAGTCTCCCTATATACACTGCATGAGCCCCACGCAGTCTCCCTATATATACACTGCATGAGCCCCACACAGCCTCCCTATATACACTGCATGAGCCCCCACACAGCCTCCCTATATATACACTTATATACACTGCATGAGCCCCACAGAGCCTCCCTATATAAGCTGCAGGAGCCCCACACAGTCTCCCTATATACATTGCATGAGCCCCACTCAGTCTCCCTATATATACACTGCATGAGCCCCACACAGCCTCCCTATATACACTGCATGAGCCCCCACACAGCCTCCCTATATATACACTTATATACACTGCATGAGCCCCACAGAGCCTCCCTATATACAATGCATGAGCCCCACACAGCCTCCTTATATATACTGCATGAGCCCCACACAGCCTCCCTATATACACTGCATGAGCCTCACATAGCCTCCCCCATGTGCAACATATTGCCCTCATAGCCTCCCCATGTGGAGCATGTTGTCCGCATATGCAGCACCATGTGTGGCATGTCGCCCCCATAGGCAGCATCATGTTCATCATGTCACCCCACATGTGCAGCATCATGTCACCCCCCCCCCCCCCATGTGCAGCACCATGTCTCTCTCTTAGCCTCCCCATGCCCACCCAAACAGCCCATACACATGAGAAAAAAAAAACAAAAAACACCACATGCTCACCTCAGTCCCCTTCCCTGGTGCTCTGCTTCTCTCCCTGCCTCTGGTGCGCAGACTCTCCGGAGTACACAGCTGACACGATGAAATAATGTCATTGCATCAGCTGTTTCACACACTGATTGGTGGAGGAAGTGGCCGGAGGCCCCTCCTCTACCAAAGGAGTCAGTGGTGCGGCGCAGAGCCGCAGATGGAAACAGCGAGCGGGTGGGAACCGCCCGGCCCATGGACCTCTGATTTCCAGTCCCATGGCGGTCTTAGTCCGGCCCGCGGACAGCCAGAGGGCCAGATGTGGCTCGCGGGACACACTTAGCCCAGGTCTGATCTAGAGTGAATGAAGAGTTAATGCCACATAATTCTCTTTTCTCCAGCGTTCTCCTTTGGTGTATCTGATGTTCCCAACCGGCACGGACAATATTGATGAGTGCAGGGGGACATAACTGTACAGTTGGATAGTTCTCTCTATGATTGGGCAGAATGAGTCAGGAACACTCTGCCTGATCATTAGCGTAGCAGACTTTCACTGAACAGGAATAGGCTCTGAGCTGGGCGATCGTACAACTTAGAGGGAATCATGGTCATGTTTCCTATTTGGAAATCACAGGCCAAAGGTTGGGGACATGTGCTATGTAAATGTAAGGAGTCTAAGGAGATACAAGCTGTGTACCCTGTGCAAAAGCCACTTTTCAGAATCTCCCTGATGTCACATAAAGAGCACTTTACTACGATGGCAATGTAAGCAAGAATCCAGGCAGCAGCAACAGCAATGGATCCATCTTTTTACTCTTTGAAAAAGGCTGTCCAGGATTGGGGCACAAATCTGCAAACACTATGTGACGGCAGACTTCTGAATCCTTACAGTGTGCAATGTGCAGCGTTCAAGTTGGTAGGATTCTCCAGAGCCAGGAAAGTTCTCTTTGCAGTCATATCACCACCAGCACCCAGCGCCGATTAATCCTGACAGCTCGCGCTGTGAGTAGTCACAAGTCTGCAGACACATAGAGCGACTGCAGACTTGAGCCTTAAGCCCAGACAAGACCTTTAAAACAAGTTGTTTCTGTATTATCACAGCCATATAATGTGTCTACACTTTCAGTGAATATATTTATGCCATTATCATTATTACCTCATACTTGGAAAACAGGGTTCTCTGCAAAAGTGAAAGAGGAGCTGAGAATTTGGGGGGAGCTGGAGCCCAAAACATCTTCAGAGTTCCTGGGTTCACAAAAGCCTACATATTAACAACAGAGATTTATGGTTACATACAATATAAAATACACATTTAGGAATACCCCATATATTAAATGTATAATAAGACACCAAGAAAACGCCACCTGAAGCCTTAGGGTGTGTGCACACGCTGCGGATTCTGCTGCGGAATTCACTAAATTCGCAGGTGAAAAGACTGGTCTGCGGTTTTTCCCTGCAGTTTGACACCTGTCATGGAGCAGATGCCAAACCGCTGAGGAATCCGCACAAAGAATTGACATGCTGCGGTTTTGAAACCGCAGCAAATCCAAGCGGCAAATTCCGCACCGTGGGCACTGCGATTTTTGTTTTTCATAGGTTATAATGGTACTGTACACCGCAGCAGAAACTGCTGCGGATCCGCAGGGCCAAATCCGCTGCGGATCCGCAGCAGAATCCGCAGCGTGTGCACACACTCTTATAATAAGTAAATGGAGTTTTTTTTTAAATCCATCATATCGTTGGATGGGTCACATCATGGCTTTCTTTTTTTTTTAATTCTAGAAGCCATGCTACCTTTTCTCCAACGAGCTGCATTTGTGGTCCTTCCACATAATATTCAGCAATCTTCTGCCACTGCGGAAGGCTCTGTGGACTTCGAGGGGGCAGGGTAACAACACCGCCCTTCTGGTCCTGAAACTGTAGGGAAGAGGCTGGAATGCCTTCATGAAGAAGTCTGCAATGACACGACTACTCTCTAGTAATTCATAGATAAAGCCTCATTCACGCGGGGTGACAGTACAACAAGAAAAGAAGCAAAACAACAGTATTTATCCGAATTGTAGAGGTTGATAGCATTAGGCTAGCGCTACATAGCATCATGAAGACTGCCATGACGCCTTGTGACATCTCATGTAATGATTGTCAGTAGTACTGCAACGTGACCCGCAACCCTCAGAAAATAAATCTATTGGAATTCAGGTTGCAAGCCTTTCAACTTCAATATTACGTTGACTGTGACTTTCATTCAATATGTTTGGGATTTGACAGTTTCTCACAAAAAATCAGCTGTCAAAAAGCCACGTGGCAGCAAATTGATTTAAAGCTTTCGCTCATGTGACTAGTCTTAGGCTATGTGCACACGCTGCGGTTTTTGCTGCAGTTCCGCTACGGTTTTGGCCGCTGCGGCTCTGAAGCAGTTCTGCAGACAGTGTACAGTGGCATGTTATCCTATGGGATTTACAATCTGCTGTGCACATGTGCTCATTCAGACGTCCATATTTGTTCATGTACGCAAAAAAGAAAAAATTGGTCATCTGTATTTTGGATCCGATTTTCAGCACTGTTCGGTTAGCTTTTACCATCAGCGTTTCGGCAGTGAATTTTACGTACGGGTAAATGAGATACAAAGCTTCTATCCTTTTAAAGGTTAATCAAAAATTGCACATGGATTGTAGGCTGATGCCATCCATGTGCTGTCCAGGATTTTTACAGACTCATAGACTTATGTTTATACTTTTTTGATCCATGCCGGTAAAAAATGGACATGTACTTGTGATTTTTGCACGGATGCACAGTCAGCAAAAAACATGGACACGGGAATAGCATTATAGACTATAATTGGTATGTATTTTGTGAAAATAACAGAGCACATGCATGAAAAACACACATCTGAGAGAGGGCTTAGTGTATGTTCATACGTCAAAATCGCAGCATTTTACTGTCCAATCAGAGTCATTTAGATTTTTGTAATCTAGATTTTTGAAGCAGCTTCATACATGAAGCATGTTAGTTCTTTTGAGCGTTTTTCACACATTTTAACGAATGGGAAAAAGTACACATATATAAAACACATCAAAAACGCATGCAAAAATATGAACATTTTTTCATTATGCTTTTCCAGCCAACACATCAGTATTTGAATCAGATTTTTCTGCGACAATAATGAACATTTTCACTTAACCTTAGTTTTGAAATGTCAAGGACCTCAAAAAATGCACTTTCTGTATTCAGCTTCATATTTGTCTATTGACTGATCGTCAACACCTGGTTATAGCCTTTTTTGCTGCAAGAATTGTAGCCAAAAATGACAGAAAAAAAGGCAGTTTTGCAAAAAATGTTCCATGGGCAAGAAGCTAGAACATAAAACATGGTTCTTCACGATTCCACAGCAAAATCCACATTTCACATATGGAGAGTTTGCTGCAGATTTGCATAGGAATTTATTGCAGATTTAATCCATCTTTAATGATTCTGTAGTGAAAAATCCACAACAGATACCGACAGTTTGTGGATTCTAAAATTCTACATCACATGTCAATTTCTGTGCAGGATATTATTTTGCAGCCTTTGCATGACATCTATTCACACCCTTATTGCAGATACTGCAAGGGCTTGTTCACACACTGCATTTTTGTCATGTTTTTTTTACCCTGCAGAAAAAAAAATCCGCATTTTATAGTACATGCAAACTGAATGACATTTCTGAAATCTCATGCACACGCTGCTTATTTTTTGGTGCAGATTTGAACCATCAAAGTGTTTTTCACATCTGCAGCGTGTCAATTGTTTCAGTGTTTTTGCAGTTTTTCACCTATTCAAATTAATTAGAAAAAAATAACACAAGAAAAATGCACCAAAAATGAGGGTGAGAAAAAAAAATAAAAAAAAATGTAAACAAAAACTCAAGTAAAAATGCATAAAAAATGCACATATTTTGGGCAGTGTTTTCCCTGCCAACACTGGAAAAATCTGCTGCAAATACTCAGGATGTGCACATACCCTAACCCAGGGTTCCCCACTTCCAGTCCTCAAGGCCCACCACAACATATCAGACTCTCACCTACCATCAAAACCTTCAAAAAGAGCCTGAAGACCTACCTCTTCCGACAAGCCTACAACCTGCAGTAACCACCGATCGACCAAACCGCTGAACGACCAGCTCTACCCTCGCCTACTGTATTATCACCCATCCCTTGAAGATTGTGAGCCCTCGCGGGCAGGGTCCTCTCTCATCCTGTACCAGTTATGACTTGTATTGTTTAAGATTATTGTACTTGTTTTTATGTATACTCCTCCTTACATGTAAAGCGCCATGGAATAAATGGCGCTATAACAATAAATAATAATAATAATAAATAATGTTTTCGGGATTTCCTTAGTGTTGCTCACATGATAATTTCTTCACCTGAGCAATACTAAGGAAATCCTGAAAACATGATCTGTTGGTGGGCCTTGAGGACTGGAGTTGGGGAACCCTGCCCTAACCCACTGATGAATTTTTCATGCCTATTCCTTTGGTTATTCCTGAAATAAACCTAGGTAAATCACTGATCCTCTCTGTCCCACTCAATATATGCACTCTGACGGGTTAAACTCATGTTAAAGATGACCAAAACCTTTACGCTAATTTTACCATTCTGCACGTTCATGGCCACCCTCACTATCTCTCAGATATACACATATATATCTTCAGGTATATAATGGGAATCTCTTTTTGCAAGTTTCTTTTTTAGACTCGGTATTTTATTGATCACTGAGGTTTGTAACTAGAAACCATTGTTCTGGCAGTTTGGATAATTTCAATAGATAATACCACAGATAAGAATACATTTGTATTGCTCCTTATTTGAATAGTGAAACCAATAAACCCCGAGAGGTTAAGGATCACTGGGGATTGTAATTGGAAACCATTGTTTGAGTCGTTTGCTCAGTCGACACAGACACTATGCCTAATCTGCAAGCACAAGTGGAATTCAAACTTGCCCTTTCTGCCATAATACGACCCTCAGATGAAAGATGATGTCCATTTCAGTATAGTCATTTAATACAAATAATTGTGGCATTTCTGATATTTTCAATGCAGTCACTCCCAAGCCTTCCCTCGGTACAGGACATTGAGCTGAGCGTTTCTTAATTCTGCAATCTCTAACAGAAGCGATACATTTGGATACAGAGGTTGGGGTCAGTCAGAACAGTTTCATGGTCTACGTATGGTAAATTTTTGGACTGGAGGACAGAACTCAACAGCCACATATGAGGTTGTTGAGTTTGTGTCTTGAAACCAACGGCCAGTAGGGAATTTGTAGTTGTTCAAGGACCATGACAACTGGACACATGAAACAGACCGTGCAAGCAAAACTCGAATATCACAATTGATGGGGGTCTTAATAATTTGTAATGAACATTAAAAAAAAAGGGGTCCACATATATCCAAAGGAAATGCCATAGACGTCCAATAGATGGTTGCACTATGTGGCTACCTCTACACAGGTGGCGTCACCTAACTATGCTTTGTTTGCTAGATAGATGCGGCTCACAGGGTTTGGACATCTATGGGATATATCATGCATATTGCAAAAATTTCCTATATAGAACCCCTATAATATTTTAGAAAGGTGAAAGACAATATTCACCATATGCTACAGGCGTCAGGCATTTCAATGCAATGAAATAAACAAATTCTACAAATAACTATGAAAGTGTAGAGATGATAAAAAGGTCCAGGGTGGACACAGTGACTGGCGAAAGTAAACACATATCATTCACTGGATGGGCGACAAGTGGGGCCAGGTCGCTGACGACGGATGGCAGTTCTTGACACACTGGGAATCAAGCGTCCCCTCCACACGCTTCCCGTAATAGGCTCTTTGTGTAAATGGGAGGGACTGTCATGGATAAGTGATTTCTTAAGAGAGGCCACATTCCTACAGGAAAGATAATGACTGTCAACCAATTACACCTGCCTTCAGCATTACCCACAAATCTACTCTCCTTCGGGACCCCCAACTAAATGAGCAAAGTAAATCCAGGCTGACTTTGCAAACAATGGTGTAGAATACTGGCTGAGAAGATGTAGCATAATGTAATATATTCAAACAGTGAAACGTGAGTATGAACTGTGATGTAAAGAGTAGTCAAAGGTCTCCTGACCGAAACTCATCAGTTTCATATAAAACTACGAGGCTGCGGAGTTCAGGTCTGTACACCGCAGTCTGTACTGTACTTGGATCGTGTTTCACAGACCTGCCTGAGTAATCAGACTGTTGGAAAAAGAAGAGGGTGTGAGAATACACAATGGTATACGTGGCCATGTCCCAACTTTTTTTTTAGATGTGGTCAAACATGTGCAATGCTTTCACGCTTTTTCATATTAAGCAATACTGCTGTGAGGCTGGCTCGGATCTCTGAAGGGCACTGATATCTACTGAACTAAGTCAGCTTTAGTACCATTGCTCTGAGGCTGGCTGGAATCTCTGGAGGGCATTGATAGCTCTTGATCAAAGCCAGCTTTAGTGCAATTGCTCGGAGGCTGGCTGAGATCTCTGGAGGGCACTGATAACTCCAGAACTAAGCCAGCTTTAGGGTCTCGTCACACTAAACGATGCACCAGCGATCCCGACAACGATATGACCATGTCAGGATCGCTGGTGAGCTGTCAAACAGGCAGATTTGCCAGCTATCAGGACCAGCGAGGACGCTGGTATCCAAGGTAAATATCGGGTAACTAAGCGAGCGCGTCGCTTAGTTACCCGCTGTGTATCTTGGATACCTGCGTGCTCGCGCTGGGAGTTGGTATCCAAGGTAAATATTGGGTAACTAAGCGCGCGCGTCACTTAGTTACCTGCTGTGTACCTTGGATACCAGCTCCCAGCGCGAGCACGCAGGTATCCAAGGTACACAGCGGGTAACAAAGCGAGGCACGCGCTTAGTTACCCGATATTTACCTTGGATACCAGCTCCCAGCGTCTGCTTGCAGCGCTGGGAGCTCGCTGATCGTTGCTCTCCCGCTGCCACACGCAGCGATACGTGCTGGCCAGCGGGAGACCAACGATCAAAAAATGGCCCAGGACATTCGTGCACAATCAGCGATACCCGGGGGGGCCGGTCCAGTCGCTGATGCATGTCACACACAGCAAGATCACTGGCGAGATCGCTGTTGCATCACAAAATCAGCGATCTCGCTAGCGATTTCGCTGTGTGTGACGGGGCCCTTAGTGTCATTGCTCAGAGGCTGGCCGGGATCTCTGGAGGGAACTGATAGCTCCTGATTAGAGATGGGCGAAACCGAACACTAAAGTTCGGGGTCCGTACCGAACTACCCTCATTTTTAACAGCCAGTCAAGCTAAAGCAGTCAGCTGGGGGCTGGTATTCTCAGGCTGGTAAGTAGCCATGGATATTGGCCCCCATCAGCCTAAAAATAGCAGCCTGCAGACACCCAGAAAAGGTGCATCTATAGACTTTTTCTCACTGTGCTAGCAGTGATCCCACCAAGGTCACAGTAGTTCAGGGGCCCGGCTAGGAACACAGCCTTAGTGATCTGCAGTAATTTAGATGATGTCACCACTAGTCACACTGAAGGCTGTGCTTGCAGCAGCTCATTCTCCCAGTGGTTCTCAGCCTGGACGGTCGCATCTCAGCACCATCCAGGTTGAAAACTGCTTATGCCCAGACATGGATTACGGCGTGGGAAAGAACAATGGACAGGTGAAGGATAAAGTTGTTTTTTATTTTGTTTTTTTTACAGGAGACTATGGCTTTGGTGGAATTAGGCGTTAGGTGAGTTTAACTGTGTTTGTTATATTTAAATTAAAAAAGTCAAAGTGTGTTATGTTTTTATTTCAAATAAAATACTTTATTCTGCCTGTGTGTTTTTTTACAATACAACTATACGATTAGTAATCAATAAGCATCTTATAAACGCTTCTCCATTACTAAGCAGTGGGCTTGATGTCACCGGACATCAACCCTACAAATATGAACCCCACTTACCACCACCACAGGTCAAGTGGGAAGAGCTGGAAAAAGCGTCAGAATTGGTGCATCTAATAGATGCGCCTTTACAGGGAGGCTGCAGGCTGCTATTTTTAGGCTGAGGGGGGCCAATATCCATGGTCACTTACCAGTCTGAGAATACCAGCCCCCAGCTGTCTGCTTTAGCTTGGCTGGCAAAAATGGGGGTGACCCCACAATGTTTTTTTTATTATTTATTGATTTTTAAAATACGGCGTGGGAACTCCTCTATTCTTAATAACCAACCCTGCTAAAGCTGATAGCTGAGGATTGCAGCCCGCAGCTGTCAGGTTTGCTTGGCTGGTTATCAAAAATACAGGGGAACCCATGCCGTTTTTTTCATTCTTTTTAAATTATTTATAGCTCAGGCACTGGCTGATGAATATTCCCTTCAGGCGTCACCTGTTCTCATTGTTATTAGCGGCAGCAGGCATAGGCTGATGGATGTAGTAGTCCCATTAGCCGATGCCAGGCACCCCAGGTAAACTTTTTACCTCCAATCAAAGTTGCATGCTCACACTGTCATTTGACAGTGTGGGAACAGCGGCTTCTGACTGGCGGTAATGATTTTACTGACGATCAGAGGAAGTGTTTGTCACTCTGTCATGCACGACAGCGTGGCAAACACCAGATGGTCGGGACCCCCATTCAAGTGTATGGGGTCCGTGTTTGGGTACTGTTCTGGTACCCAAAACAAACTTTTTATAACTGTTAGGCCAAACGCGCCGAACACAAACATCCAGGGGTTTGGCCATCACTACCACTGATCTAAGCCAGCTTTAAGGCCCTTTTACATTTAGCGATGCAGGATCGCTGGTGCATCGCTAAATGATCGCTAGTGAGCTTTCACACAGAAAGATCTCACAGTGATGCAGCAGCGACGCAGCGCACGATACTCACCTTTCACACTCAGCGATCCTGACGTCCTCCCGCCCGCCTCCACGCGTCGCTTGTCTCACACAGCAGGAAGCCCAGCAGGAAGCAGACGACAAGAAATGGAGCCGCCCGATCTCGCGTGATCAGCGATGGACAGTGGGGGAGCCGGTCGGAGGTAAGTATCACACATAGCGATATCGCTATAACGTCACAAAATCAGTGACATTTTAGCGATATTGCTAGCGATATCGCCATGTGTAAAACCCCCTTTAGTGTCATTGCGATTCTAACACTACCTTACAGAGCAGCAATGGGAGTGTATGGTTTGCATCAATGGCGCCATGATGTTGCTAACCTGAGCTGCTAATCAATTAGGAGCACTCGTCTACCAGGAGTGAGGAAGTCAAGAGACACGGGAATGACGGGCTCTTGAAATTAGAAGATGGTATTAACCTTTCAATGCACCTTGAAGATGTTTAAAGAGCATTGGCAAAACCAGAGATGACTTATTACCAACATTAAGATATTAAAGACATTATTACCCCGAAACTTCTTCACAGCCATTTGGCAAGTAGTCATTTTTGGCATCAATTATATTCGACTCAAAATGATGACCCTTTCTATCCACTGTGTGATGCACCCGTGACGACACTTGTAGGTAGCCTGGTAAAACATGGCTGGGGGATATTGTGCAGAGGTGATGGATTGTCTGATGTTCACCAAATCTGAAAAGTGAAAAGGAAAATAATTAAATGACTGCTCTGACATTCCAACATGGAATGTAAAGATCGAATAACTTGATTGGTCAGTCTGGTTACAACATGTCTCCAATAACTAGAAAGACCCATAACATTTACCTTTCTACATCATAGTTTTTTGTACATGAAAATTAACTACAGATATAAATGGCATCTGATATTTTGTGCTAGGACCCAGGAGCCATTGAGCTCCACATACCAGAATAGATCTGTACCTAAGCGGTCCCTAGTGGCATATTCAACAGATGGGCAAATTCAGCACTTGATGGGCAAATATGTATATGAGGCTTTACATTTAACACACATGCCAGGAAATCTCTGCAGTGTATGCACCAAACTTAACTCCATAATATGATATGGATTGAGCCTAACATAGTCAGCATTAAAGTGGTTGCCCTTGTTTGTGTTGAAAGTATGCACTCACTGCATGTGACTGCAAACTTTTAAATCCTTACAGTGTGCGCACTGTGCACTGTCAAGATTCTCCGGTGTCGGTAACGAGAGCAGACAATTATGTGACTGCAAGTATGTAATATGCATACTTACAGCCACATTCAGACTAGAAGGTGCACGGCCTTGCACATCTAGTTGGAATGTGGGTAGAAATATGCATATTACATACTTGCGACTATTGACAGCCAGCTCTCACAAGCATTACCGGAGAATCCTGACAGTGAGCGCACAGCAAGCTATCAGGATTCAGAAGTGTGCAACAACAGAGAGTGAGTACAGACTTTGATCCCAAGCCTGAACAACTCCTTTAACCCTGCTATTCTGTTCGTTTCCACTATACACTTGTACTGCTCCGTTCATTTTTGACCGGACCTATTAAAATGCTGTTTTAGCTACTTAAAAAAAATTTTTTGAATACCTGTTGCATTATTATACTGTATGTGAACATGGTTGGTCATTATAAAAAAAAAATACGTAAAAAACTCAATTTTTTTATTTATTTTGTGTTTATAAAGGTTACAAGGGCTTATTGAATTCTGCACAGAAATTACAAATTTGAGCTTAACTAACTAACTAAAACAACTACTACTACTACTACTATAACAACTATAACTAACTAAAACTAAAATTAACTATAGTATAAAATGCGTGCAAACATTTTGAAAAAAATAGTAAAAATAATAAAAAAAAATAAAAATCATTTTTATTTATTTATTTTTAGAGGAAAAGCAGGGTAAATAACATGCAGAGAAAAAAAATTGCACAGAACTGTACTGAAAGCCAATGCGTATGGTTTGTACTGAAAGCATGTGTAAATCTGCACCTAAAGCAACTGTTTACTTCATAAACAATAGTAGATGCAATAAGTAGTCTCAAAAGAAATTATAACTCATTTGCTTTACTCAAAAAATGGCTGAAATTAGCATAAAATGCTATTCGGTCATTTTTGACTGGGACAGTACAAGTGTAAAAAAAAAATGTGGCGCAAAAACTAAACCCCAAAAAAAAAAATGTACCCTTAGAAAGAACCCCTCAAATTAGGAAAATAGAAGTAACCACAAGTTTCAGAACTGCATAATGAATTTTTTAAAAAATATCAAAGTTCAACAACGGTCATTTTTGACCGAACAGAACAGCAGGGTTAAAAATAAGTTGCATTTTATTGTTTGACTTTTTTCTTTAGGAGGAATGCTTTTTTTTTTTAGATTTATTTCATCCAGTCAAGAATAAATGGAAACCCCAACGGATTGGTACAGATTTATAATACATTCATCACAGATTTTGTAAATCTGTATTCCATGGCCCAAGTGTGAACACATGGTGATGGTCAATTTACTGATAAATCAAGCTAGATTACATATGTTATTTACTGTCATGTATAGATCAAGTGTCTATGTATTTGGGTTTAGAGAGATCATGCATAAAAAAATAATTTTCAGTTATAACTTGTAGCGCTCACTGATGCCCCAGGGTTATTAAAGATGGCTTCAATCTCTTTATACCAGTTTATACAGAAGTAATAGAGAAAACTAAACTTTTATGCTGCATTCATTAGGACACAGAAATGTTGCTTTTTATTCTAGATTTTCACAAGCTCATTATCTCCTAGTCCAACACTTTGACTAGAAAGCTGAGCAGTAAAACGCTTGGTCCTTTGCACAAAAATAAACAGAATACTAAAACTCTACAGCCCCTAAAGCATTTCACTATTGTTTAGAGTTTTTACAATCCCACAAAACATGTAGCTGACCTCTGTGCCATGTCACCCTGTCACCTCAGCCCTTTCTCTCAATGAATACTCAAGAAAGCCAATGTTTGGCACCACCGTCCTGACAGCCGCCCCAGGAACTTTCCTCGTTGGCAAACATTCCCAGAAGTCTATCAGCAGAAACGAGTTGTTTTTGGCGTGTTGCAGGTAAAAAGGTGCATGTTTTTATAGCCTCACGTCTCCTTAGCCTAGCTATTTATCACCCTTTATGCTGGGAGACAGAGGAGTGTTGAAGCTCCGTGTGTGGCCAATTTCTGCCTAATGCAAGGGGAAAAAAATATTTTTTTGCTTTGTGAGACTGGAGAGGGAGAAAAACCGTCAGTGCATTTCTGAGCCATAATCTGACAGTATTTATTGAAGGGGTAGGAGGTCTTTGTCTTTTACTGCTATCTTTTCTCATACATAATCTGGCCTAGGTGAAGAAGCTGCAGATAAGTAAGGGCATGTATGGGGGTCACCAAAATGCCAAGGTGATTGCTTTAGAAAATCAGGCCTCTTCTTATGAAGCTGTCTTGAAATGAAATACTCCAAGTAGTTTTATGAATTTATAAAGGTCAGCAACATACGGTTTGGGTAGATTCTTCTTCTTCATTTGGGATATAGTAGCAGGTGATCAGTTTTCAGGCGATGATGTGAGAAATCCCAGGAGAAAATTAGGGCAGTCTGACTCAGAAATTGTGAATATATGTTTTGCATTTTCTTTTGTTGCCTAATGCCTTTACTTCTGACGGTTGCAAGTGTCATCTAAATGACTAAGGAACTGGGAATGATCTAGTTGATTGGATTTTCTAGTGTCTACGAAAGAATATATTATTCTTAATACACCTGTCAAACATTTATATTCGTTATGCGTCAGCAAAAAAAAGAGATACATGGTCTGTTTCTCATCCAGTTGAATCCATATGTCACTCGTTTTTTGGCAAGAGGTTTCCAATGGATCTTCTAGCAACCTATCTATGAAAAACAGAAAGCACATACGGTAGATGCCATGCGTTTTGTGACCGCTTTTAGATCTGTAAGCAACATTAACCAGAGCAGGACATTTCGCATGGTCATGTTTCTGCGCACTATGAGTCCACAAAAAACATTGTGGATAGGCCACACAGAATATAATCTGTCCCGGTGTTGTTCCTGGAAAAAATAGACCTCTCATGTACAAAAAAAGCAGACATGTGAATAAAACCTAAATATTACATTACGATAAGGCCCTAATCCTGGACGAGAATTACCTTTGGCATCTAATTCAGAGGGTCTTCTGCCCAGGTAAGAGCTTCCCTATGCCATTTATAATGTAAAACCCCTTAAGAAATGTCCAAAATTACTGCTTAGACCTTACATAATTATGGTTTGCTATCTTTTTATATGATTAGTTTGGTTTAGCACTCTTTAAAACTCTATAACTTAGATCTTTTTACAATTCAGACTTTGATCTGATATAACAAGGCCTGATGCTGTATGGACATGCTTCTCCTGATGTGCCCTTGTCGACATGGTAGCTATCAGCACAGAGAAAACGCAAACATTGTCTGATTGCATCTCTTACGGTGCCTAAAAAAAGAATTATTATCAGAAGCGCATCTTTCCATATAAATAGGAATACGTGCAGTCCACAATATGCAAGCTACATGGGAACTAAAACATTTCTGCATCCACAGTTTGCACTGGCCTGTGGAAAAATGGCTTTACATGATCACTGATCGACTTGTCATAGTCAATCATCGCAGGTCATGGGCAGAAATGTTACTTTGTGTAAGGTGCATGAGATTGCACTTCTAGATACAGTTTCATGTGCCAGGAATTTCTGAAAGCAAAATTGCAAATGAACAAGACAGATTCCATCAAATGTGTCGCCTCACAATAGGGTAATTGTAGCAGCAATAATCTGCAATATCACACTGCATGATCAAGCAGCATGATAAGAGCTGACAATCTCTACCTCCTATTTGCTCAACAACCCCCCTTCAGCAAAGAGTCTGTGGTGCAGCCACCTCCTCTAGATTGTCAGCTCTTTTCCCCATGGCCCTGATTTACAATTCATTGTGAAGCCATACTTCTATGCTCGATATGAGGGTGACATGTCCCAAGAGGTTTTTGCTTCTGCCATCTTACCAATATTTTAAGGCATGTTGCACTTCCTACAGCATTGTGCTCCACGTGTACCAATTGTATACAAAATGCATCAAATTACTCAAAATTTGTATAGCATTTTCTCCTTTTCTTAGCATTTATACTAGTAGGAATAAGATGTCAAGCTTAAAAAATGTCCAACACGTTGCATTTGCAGATAGAATTAACAGAAAATGTGTGCATATGGGATAACCTTTTTATATATCAAAAATTACTTTGTTCTCGGCTTCCAGGTGGCAAGGAGAGCTGCATTAGGGCGATTCTTTGTTGTCTCAAGTCTCGTCGGTGGCGCTGCATCTTCTTTTAGGTGAATGATGTCGGAGAAAGAGATCTGAAGAAAAAAAAAACAAGATAAACATTTCAGGGGTTTAAAAAGGGAAAACAAGATTTTTCCAATCAGCAAAAATACAAACAGTTGTCTTGTCATCGCCTGGTGATTTCTCATCGCTGCGCCTCCCTCAAATACAGCCAGGGAGTCGCCACTGCTCACAAAAGCAACAGACTCTCAGTTCCAACATAGCAAATACTCCACTTATCCTGGGATACAATGGAATTGGTAAGGTTCACAGTCCGCACAATAAGACCTACAAAAATGGTATGCATGATTGCTACCCATATAGTGGGCGCATATATTACTTATGGATAATAATACAGTGACCAGCATCATCTGATCTGAACTCTGCAAGTCATAGGCAACAGATACATTACTGCTGACGTACAAGAACGGCAGAAAATTAATGAATGAGATTATAGGATATGAGGTTGGAAATGATGGGCTTGTTTAGCTTAGAAAAAAGATACCTCAGAGCAGATCTCATTAATATGTACAAATATATGTGTGTTCAGTACAAAGGACTGGCGGATGACTTATTCCTTCCAGGACCATACTAAGGACCAGGGGCACTCATTACCGGTGGAAGAAAGGCGACTCCGACAGCTAAATAGGAAAGGGTTCTTTACAGTTACAGCAGTCAGACTGTGGAATGCCGACCACAAGAGGTAGTAATGACCGACACTATAACAGCTTTTATACAAGGGCCGGATGATTTCCTCAGTACACAGAACATTGTGGGTTATAAATAATTTAGCCACAAAATGTACAATTGGTGGAAAAAGGTTGAACTTGACGGACCAAGGTCTTTTTTCCACCTATGTAACTATGACACGTTATAGACAGATTGCAGGGATCACACAGGCAGCAGAGTGCAGACTAGCATGGGACACTCGTTTATCACTGCATGCTCTAAAAGTTGATACTTCTATATTATATTAAATGTGGAGACAGATTCATCTCAATATCAGTCTCCAACTTAATGCTAGGAATGTATTCTGGATCCTGCAATAAAACCTATAGTAAAGAATAATGTGTTATGTCTAGAGTAGGTGTGGAACATTACAACCCAAGAACACCAAAGAAGGAATCCCCGCGTCATGCACCTTCTGCCCTGGGCCCATATGTAATTAAAGCACCACTCCAGCGTTTCTTTTTTTTAATTTCACCCCTGGATTGGCATCACTAATGTATGTTCCTTCCCCCTTGTAATATTTACCAACTATGGACTTCTGTTCTCAACATGGCACCAGTTGTCTTCTGCAGGTTGCAGAATTCCTCCAGTGCTTCCTGGGAGGACCAGAGGTCACTTACCAAAGTAAGTCTGAGAACCAGAACGCAGCCCTCACAGACCTACATTGAGAGCTTGTGACCGTTAGGCCTGTTTCACACATCAGTTTTTTCTGTCAGTTGTAATCCGCCAAAATGGCGGAAAACGGATCCGTCTGCGTACAGACATCAACGTGTGGCACCGGACCGTTTTTTTGACGGATCCGGTGAAGGAAGAAATTTAAAGGAACCGCTGTCGAGAGAGAGAATTTTTCCTCAGCCGCCAGGCCGGGATTTAGGGTTAAATTTACTGCAAAGGCGATTCTGCTGGGCATGCGCAGTGTAAAGTGCGGATCCCGCCAGCCAGAAAAACGTTGCATTGTCCGTCCAGTCTTGTCAGCGAACGCCAAAATCTTGGCGGATCCGCAAAAAAACGGATCCAACAGATGCCCATCCGTCAAGATCCGCCGGTAATGCAAGTCTATGGGGAAAAAACGGATCTGCCAAGAAAAATGGTAGATCCGTTTTTTTTTGCAAAACGGCGGATCTTGACTGATGGAGACAAATGGAAGTGTGAAACAGGCCTTACCTGGCTCTTACAGTCAGAAGTTGCAGTAGCAAGATGGCAGAGCAATTCCGAAGCAGCATCGAGAAGAGCAGAAGACGGCGGCTGGGGAGTATATCACCAATGGCAGGGAATGGCAGAAAATATATTTGGGATAATCTATGTAATTCGCTTAGAGACAATTGTGGAACTCTTTCCAAAATTTCAAGCCAATGGCTTTTTTCGATGGGACCTACGGTATACCACCCTCCCATTTTTCCCTTGAACGTATAGGGTATTTCATTAGAACATAATCCAGCATAATATTATAAAGCAATGAAATCAACCCACAGATATTAAGTGATTTGGCTATCCTTTGTATTAGTATTTTTAATGCACATTTGTATCTAGAGTGAGACACTCTGCCTAATATGCATGTCAAAATTGGAGGTACTTAAAAAACTCAGAGTGGGGTAATCCAAATTCGATTTGCAGTTGTGAAAATTCCTTAATCGAATCACCTATGAACACATGGCTGAATCTGTTCAATTCCTTGAACTCCAAGTTTTAAACTCTACTAATTGGTAGAGATTTGGAAGCCATGGGGTCTCCCATAGTGATGTCAATTTTGAAATCCTGCATATACCTTGTCATTTTTTAACCATCCACCAAAATTTGTGAATTAGTAGTACAGTTATAGTTTTAGGCTGGTTTCACATTAGCGTTTTTTTGCGCATTGTGCACATGCGTACCTATGTTTAACATGGCGTGCGCATAGTCTTGCGTTTGCATGCATTCGTCTGCGCTTTCGTGCGCATATGTTTTTTCAAGGTGTGCGTCTAGATGCGCCAGACGCAACCTGTTACATTTTTTGGTCCGCCCAAAGACGTAAAAAAACCGCATGCGTTCGCTTGAGCACGGAATGCGTCATAACAACGCATTACAGTCTATGGGAACGCAGGCGTGCGCATGGACATGCGTACGCATGCGTTTTACAAGTAAAAATGTATAGACACTGGTTTAACACCTAGAGAACGAATGCTCATAAGAAAACGCAAACATGCAAAAACGCATGATGCGTTTTTGCATGCGTTTCTATTTGCGCACAAAGACGCAAATGTGAAACCAGCTTTACCTGCATAAAGTCTTAAACTTGTGTGCTTCCAACACGTCATAAAGCTTATATCACGGGGCAGTAAGGGGAAAACAGATGTATAATGTCACGGAGCAGTAAGGGGAAAACAGATGTTGTGGAACCAGGGCCCCTGAACTGCCCCTAAGGCTAAGGGGGTGCCCTGTCTTTCCTTAACTTGGGGGTACACTTAAAGGTAGTAAGGCCCAAGTCCCCGATGTTATGAATGAGTCACCGTAGGAGGCAAAAACAGAAATGCTAGCTAAGTCCAGAAAACCAGAGAGGTTGGCAGCTATCGGATTGCAGACCCCTGATCCTATCCACAACAACTAACAGTAGCCGTGGGGGGTTCCTACGATGCCCTAGACCCCTCGATCACAGCCGGAGAATTAAATAGGCCTAAAGAAAGAAAGGGGAAATCTAAACTGCCCCAGAGCAGACCCCAAATCAATAGGCAGCCCCCAACATATAATGACGGTGAAGCAAGATGAAAACACTAACATAGACAGAAAGATAGACTGAGCAAAGACGGGGCCCAAGCTAACTAGATAGGAAAGGACAGGAAGGCTGCTGTCTGCAATCCGAGAAAAACCCTATGAAAATAAGAGCCAACAGACTGACAGTGAAAAAGGCCCTGAAGACGCTAGGCTTCAAAAAAGCTATGTCAGTACTCAGGAATATTCTGAAGACAGAGCAACAGGCAAAAGGAGATTCAGCTCACCCCAGCAGGGAATGGCAGAATCCAGAAAAGCAAGGAAAACAAAAACAAAACACAAATGCTAACAGGCAAAGCAGAAAACTTAGCTTTAGAGGAGCAGGAATGAGACTGGTGTCCTAGAAGTCCACAGAGAAATCACCCGCAGGGCAGAAGGGCGTCGGCAGCCTTATATCCAGTCCGTGACTCCACTCAGCCAGTCATCCTCATTAGGCTCAGGTGCCTGATAATCAGGCTCATTACCTTCCTTTACCAGAATAGGGAGTTCACCAGACCTCAGTGACGAAGGGGAAAATGAACTCACAACACCCCGACCTGTCCTTGTCTCCTGTTTAGCCCTAAGCTTAAAGGCCTCAATCCCCTCCCCAGGAGGTGAGACAGGGAAAAAGTGTACTGCACAAACCCCCAAAGGAAAGATACAACAGACAGGGTAAAACAAAACAAATCTTAGCTTGCTCTGCTGCAATGCTCCTGGACAGCAGAGATAGCCACTTGACAACAGCAAACAACTGAAGCACCACGGAACTCTGTCAGCTCCTGAACTCCAGCTTGGTTGGTCTTCCAAGAGCAAGCGTATAACCAACAGTGATCTAAAGCACCTGATGACCTTTTACATGAAGGAGGGGGCGTAGTCACCACCTGCATAGATAATTAATGCAGTAACCATGCAGTAACACCAGCAGCCACCGGGGGGAAAACCCATCAGCAGACCAACTACAGTTGTAGTAACACCAGCGGCCACCGGGGCAAAAACTCTTATTACCCCCCCGATGGCCGAAAAGGAAAAAAGGTTTAAATGTGAGGAAATCCAGATCTGACACAGATCCAAGAAATGGATCGTGACAGCTTATTTGACTTAAGATGATTCTGGAGTAAGAGATACTGAGCCCCTCCGCCCCCAGGATCATCTCACCCATGAATATGTTGAGCTGCCATATAATAAACCCACAGGTTCGGGACTGCGAGGCCACCTATTGTTTTGTTTCTTTGCAGTATTTCCAGCTTAATTCGCAGGGCTTGCCTTCCCCATACTAAATCTCTAATCTCACAATTAACCTTAAAAAAATGCCACTGGATTTTTAATGAGAGATAAATTGCAAATTTGCTTGTTTTTACCAGCACTTTGTAATTTTAAACATTCAAGAACTTAAGGAATTATATCAGCAGGCTTTTGCTAATTCATCTGATAGCAGCCTGATGTAGGCAAAGAGAAGATGAATCCAAATATGTATCAATTAATTTACTGGGTGCAGCCGTTCTGACACAATCAGAGCTTTTAGATTTAGCAAGGCAGCAGAGCTGAGAAAGCTAACCCTGCCCACACCACATCTAACCCCACCCACATCAGGCTCTCTGTACAAAGTCCATAGACAGTGAGGTGCTTATCCAAGGTCGGCTCCAGGTTTTCATGGACCCCGGGTGAAAGAGTCTCAGTGGGCCCCTTTAACACATACCATGATTCATGATGCACACATACAGCAGAAAAATATAGATATAGTACAATGCCAAGGGTTTCACTTACTTCTCATATTATATAACTGATATCTATTGTAAATTCTACAATAACTCAGAAACCGGCAAATCCTTACAGCGCACAGTGCGTGCAATGTGGGATTCAAAACTTTTAATTTTAGATTGGACAGTATAGTCCTCCATATAGTATTATAGACACAACATAGTCCTCCTTACAGTATAATGAGCCCCATAAAATGCAAAATACAGAATAATGGATTCTATATATTTCTCCATGGGTCTCATATAATGCTCCATACTGCATAAAGGACCTCATATATTGATCCATACAGAATAATCGGCCTCATATAGTCCTCCATATAGAATGGGCTCCATATAATGCTCCATAGAGAATGGGCTCCATACATAATAATCAAATACTTACCTCTTCTCGCTCCCCGCTGACTGCAGCTCCAGTCTCCTCAGCTCCGGTGTCTTCAGTCTATTCTGGCTCTCTGCCCTGCTAAACAGAGGGCGCTCTGTAGTGATGTCATCGCACCTTCTACTGTGAGACGTCAAGAGAGTCAGAAAATGCAAAAGAGACTAGACCTGCGGCCAGCGGGAAATGAGGAGAGGTGATTATTTCAAA
Organism: Dendrobates tinctorius; assembly: GCF_039654945.1. NCBI lineage: Eukaryota > Metazoa > Chordata > Amphibia > Anura > Dendrobatidae > Dendrobates > Dendrobates tinctorius. The sequence continues at coordinate 7,179,255 of NW_027361875.1, forward strand.
CAGTTTAAAGCACGGGGGGGGGCATAATGTGCCGGTGTCCCCGACAGTAAGTGGACCCCCGCTTGCTCAGAACTCTTGCCAGGGTTCACCAAGTGGTGACGCTGGCCCTATAATTATCATAGGGGATGGGGGCGTTGCCAGACTAACGTAGTTTAGCAAAGTTAATGTCACAGTTAGAAAACAACAGCAGGCACTTTGACAAATGACACATCCCTGAATTCTGTGTTTCAGCCTCTCCTGCTGTCTTCAGATTATGTAACAAAAACCTGCTGACAGATTCCTTTTCAAGGAATCAGAAAGACCTCCAAAGTACCTTCTAAAAACTGAAAGTAACTACATGACATCACTTTACTGCAAGCACCAAATAATAAAGTTACTTAGGTAGTAGACAGTGCCATGCAAACTACTCTTGGCTCTATTTTTAAGGGTTTACATGAACAATCCTCAGTCAGGCTCCTATGGAAGCAGCTTTTCTTGTGACCAACATATTGAAATCCAATTTAACTAATCCTACTCCGACCCCCTAAACATCCACTACTAGGGGGGCTCCTGGACTGCCCCCACAGTGAACTAATATGTCGACCGCTGTAATCTTTAGATTTAAAGCATGTGAGCGAGAAGTTATGTGGTCCTGTACCTGAGCAGATGACTTAAGGATTTCTTTGGCTTCTTCTCTCATTTCTGCTACCTTCAATGATCTTCTGGATTCCTCCCTAGCTAATATGAGTCCTTGGTGACTTAGTTCTTCCTCATCTCTACCCACAGAGGGAGTTGAAAGGTAGTCATCAGTCAGTGTGACATCTGCCTCAGGAACCTGGAGTTCAGGCTGAATGTAATACAGAAAATAACAGCAAGTGCCAGCATGAGTATGGCGTGACTTAAAGTGGAACATATTAAATATGTATTACTTCATGTTGTCAAGTTTATAAGGTAGAAATTAACTTTTGCAAATTGAAAGATCATGGATAAAAACAAAGTGCAGCCATATTTTTCAAGCTGTAATGCATCTGAAATAAAAATCTTAATGATCAATTACGTCCATTTTCTGAATAAATAAGTACTTATTTTTTCAAAATTATTCCTATTGTAGACATTTATGGTATATCCTATAAATTTCTGATACATACAGGTCCCACTTCCCATCCCCTGGTCAATGGGTTGTGCCCTGCACATGCTGTTATTAGTGACTGGATAGCCTCAGAATGTATAGGGACACACCCACATTTGATAACACCCAGTTGTCAATTTATGCTTACAGTATATTTCTATGAGGAATAACGGAGGAACACAAAGCTCAAGGAAAGTATGCTTCAAAATTGTTATGTTAGGTGAAATACGACCATTTACCAAGGCAGACAAAAGAGATGAATCTCCTTTAAAGGGAAGCTGTAATCAGAAAATTACCTATTGTCGAAGTCAGGTTTTGCTAATGCATTTTTTTTCTATCCATTTGGTATTGTGATCTTTATTAAGAAAACGAAATGGTCATCTTGCAACTCTCACAGTGGCTACTGGGACTTTTTTACACTCATATTTCCTGTCCTTTCAGGAAAAGTTTTCAACAGGATTACAATGACTGATAACTTGTAAGAAGACAATATGGGATTCAGCTGACCCTGCTCCCCCTTACATCAAAATAACCTTTGTACAGGCTCTTTAAACACTTCAATACAAAAATTAACGTTGGACTATTTACATGTGTTGTTTCCTGACACAACAGGAAGTTCAAATCTAAAAAAAAAAACTAGTGTAAGTGGTCCATGATAAAATTGCAAGATTTCTATTTTTATTTTTAATAGATTGTGATGTGGAAAAAAAAATTAATAAATGATGAATTGAGGAATTCAACAATAAGTAAAAATTTAGAAAACTTTATTGCAAAAGCATTAAAATTCTGCATGTATTTCCAGTACCCCACATACCTCATCGCTGTATTTAAATGTTTTTGGAATAAACTTGGCTGAATTTTTACGTACTGGTGCGCCAAAATTCATTTCCTATTACATCTTTTTCAACTGTCCTTTAAACTATTTACTTTTTATTGCTAAACACCACTCAAATGGATGGGGTAGTGTGTTTTGCTGAGTGCCGGTATTGATTCTCTTGTGAAGGATAAAAAAGAGAAAAGTGCCCCTAGTACAACCTACTACAGGTAAGAAATGAAGCCTTGTGAATTGTCACGCTCTCCTGGTCATGTTTTACAACACAGGCATCACACTGACCATCAATGGAAGGATATCTCTCCTTAGGCCGGGGTCACACTGGTGAGGAATACGGCCGAGTGAGAGGCGCTAAAAGCACGCATTAGACACGGACCAATGATTCTCTATGGGGTCCCTCGCACCAGCCGTATATTTCTCATCCGTATTCTACGGTCCGTGCCAATCGCAGCATGCTGCGATTGTCAGCGTACTACGGCCGTAATACGCCAATGCAAGTCTATGGGTGCGCAAAAAATACGGATTACACACGGAGCACACATGTGACTTGCGAGAAATACGCACCCGGTGTCTTTTAGCAAAGGCGGCAATTCAGTGCGCTATACAGTAAACTCACACTGACAGGTTTAATAAAGAAATGAAAGAATAGATATATACACATAGAATACATACATATATATATATGCATTCTATGTGTCTATATCTATTCTTTGGTTTCTGTTATAAACCCTGTCATAGGGCTCCATTATATGCCCATTTTGCAAGCCTGTGAGAAAATCTCGCCATACGGATGCCATACGGATTACATACGGATGCTTACATGCGCAAAATACGCGACCACACCTTGATTACGGATGACATACGGAGCACTGTTTAGGGGCCATTCATCCGTATTACGCATGTAAACTACGGACCGTATTTTGCGTCGGTTAGTGTGACCCCGGCCTTAGGCTGTAGCTACATCCTAAGAAGACCCAGGACTTGGAAATGGCAGTGAAAAGGGAAAAACGCGGACTTGTGTGTTGCTAGGAAGATGAGGATCCAATGGTAAGTGTAAAAACCTTATTATTCAGACTACACATTTCAAAGCAGATCTGGGCCCTTCATTACGTACATAATAACAGGATACTGGTCATGATCTTTTATAGTGATCATTGATGACGTGATAAGTTAATTTCACAATAAGAAATACATACATACAACATAAAAAATGCACACCATAAAACTTTATATATACACATTATTTCCTATCACATACTATTTACATAAAATAAAATATAATGAAAAAAAAGTTTGACATTCAATCAAAAATGATTAGTGAAGTTAAACTCTGCGATCGACATATATTTAATTGCTGACTGTGAAATGCATTTATTAGGGAAAGGAAAAGAGATTTGTGTCCTAATTCTACCAGTGTATTCACATAGGCCAATCTCTTGGGTGAATTGCCACAGCTAATCCTCCATGAAAACAGTCCTTGGATTAACCCTTCATTAGTCTGTATTTTCAATCCCTTTTACAATTAGCGATGCACCTGCGATCCGACCAGCGATCCGACCCGGTCAGGATTGCTGGTGCATCGCTAAATGATCGCTAGTGAGCTGTCACACAGGCAGACCTCACAGCGATGCAGCAGCGATACAGCGGACGATACTCACCTTTCACACACAGCGATGAGGACGTCCTCCCGCCCGCCTCCACGCGTCGCTCATCGTCACAGCAGGAAGCACAGCAGGAAGCTGACGACAAGAAATGGAGCCGGACATTCTCGTGCGATCAGCGATAACCAGCGTGGGAGCCGGTTGGAGGTAAGTATCACACATAGCGATATCGCTATAACGTCACAAAATCGTTATGTGTAAAACCCCCTTTAGTGTGGATAATTTTAAGATTCAATAGGTTTCTCTGTTAATTCGTTTTTTATAACGATTGGGGCTTTTTCAGGTATCAGTTCAATAATATTTAATTTCAAACCACTGGGATCTTTCTTGTGTACAGTTAAAAATGTCTTGATATACTATGGTTAGTTATCCCATTACAAATATTATGCCTATGTTTGTTCATTCTCCTAGGGGTTTGTTGTATGGGCCTACCCACATATTGTAAATTGCATTTGCATTGTAATAGATATATCACATACAGGCGCTTCTCACAAAGTTAGAATATCATCAAAAAGTTAATTTATTTCATTTCTTCATGACAAATAATGAAACTCATATATTATAGAGAGTCACTGCAAACAGAGTGATTATATTCAGGTATCATAGAATCATAGAATCATAGAATCGTAGAGTTGGAAGGGACCTCCTGGGCCATCTGGTCCAACCCCCTGCTCAAAGCAGGATTCGTTAAATCATCCCAGTCAGATGTCTGTCCAGCCTCTGTTTGAAGACATCCATTGAAGGTGTTTATTTCTGTTAAAGTTGATGATTGTGGCTTAGAGCCAATGAAAACCCAAAAGTCATTATTTGAGTAAATTAGAATAGTTAACAAAACACACCTGCAAAGGCTTCCTAAGCGTTTAATAAGGTCCCTTATTCTGTTTCAGTAGGCTCTACAATCATGGGGAAGACTGCTGTGACGGTCCCCGTCGCCATGCCCCTCGTCGCGCGCTCTGTGACTTACCCGGCGCCGCAGCCTCGCTCCCCCTTGCCTCAGCGGCGGCGTCCTCCTCTGACCGATCCGCAGCCTATGACATCATTGCGAGCCCTGCGCATGCGCCATAGGTCGCGGCCGACCCTCCCTGTCTGATCTTATCCTCCGGCGGTGCCCTGACCCGGTAGCACCGCCGGACCAATGGGGGCATGTCCGCAGGTATATCAGGCCACCCTCCCATAATGGAGGCGCCTGATCGCTGTTGTTGTTGTATCAGCACTCTAGGCTCCCATGGCTTGACCTGTGTTCGGCTCCTGCCTACCGTGTCTGTTCCTGCAGTCCTACTCCAGTCCAGCCTACCTGTGTCTGTTCCTGCAGTCCTACTCCGGTCCTGCCTACCGTGTCTGTTCCTGCAGTCCTACTCCAGCCCTGTCTACCCGTGTCTGTTCCTGCAGTCCTTTCCGAGCCGCCCCTCTTGGTTCCAGCTGCCGTGGCATTCGAACCCCTGGACCTGCTCCTAACGGTCCCTGTATAGGGGTCGGTTCCACCAGGTTGCTCGTCCGGGGTACCCTCGGTGCCACGGTCCAGAGGTTCCACTCCGGGATACCCGTCTTGCCCAGCGCTACTCTTACAGTACGATCAGGCCATGGATCCCGCCGGTACTTCTGCTCCCGCTCAAAAGGAGTTGCTCTTTTTGCGGGAGAACCAGGGGCGCATCATGTCCGTAATGAAGTTTATGGAGTCGCGCCTGTCAGCTCTTTAGGCCACCGATCCGGAGAATGCTGCTCAATTGGCCAGTCTCCAACAGGAGCTGGGCCAGCAGCGTGACGCCCAGTCCCATATTCTGACTTATGGCCTCCGTAGATAACCATTTGGTGGCTCTCCAGTCCACTGCTGCGGCACCTGCCGCTCCCACCAGTCCCGCTTCGTTTCCCTCTCCTCGCCTTGCCAAACCACCCCGGTACAGTAGTGACCCCAAACATTGTAGAGGGTTTTTAAACCAATGCAGTCTTCACTTCGAGCTTCTGCCTCACCAGTATCCCTCCGATAGGGCCAAGGTGGCCTTTATTATGTCCCATCTGGAGGGAGAGGCCCTGTCTTGGCTGCATCCTCTCTGGGAGAGGGATGATCCCATAGTTTCAAATATTCTGGTCTTTTTGGATACCTTTCGTAAGGTGTTTGATGAGCCAGGACGAGTAGCCTCTCTTACTGAGTCGCTTTTCAACCCCCACCAGGGCGCTCTGTCTGTCGGTCAGTATGCCATCCGGTTCCGCACGTTGTCTTCAGAGTTGGGTTGGAACAATGCGGCATTGGTAGGAGCCTTCTGGCGTGGGCTGTTGGGCAGGATAAAAGATGAATTGGCAGGTCGGGGTACTCCCACCACTCTCGAGGATCTCATCTCCCTGGCCACTCGTATAGACCTCTGGTTCCAGGAGCGCGCGCGGGAGTCAGCTAGGGACAGGAGACCTACCAGGCCAGTCCCATCCGCTAATCGCTCCTTTAGTCCACGACCAGCTGGGTCAGCCCATACTCCTCCTCCCAAACCCATGCAGGTAGACCAGGTCCGGTTGGCTGAGTCACGTCAGAGAGAGAGACGGGCGCAGGGTCTATGTCTTTATTGTGGAGGAGCGTCACATTTCATCCATTCTTGCCCTGAGAGACCGGGAAACTCTTCCACCTAGGCCAGGTAAGAGAGGCCTCCCTAGGTGTTAATGATTCCTCTCAAGCCCTCACGTTTTCTGTTCTTTTGCTTTCTGGGGAGAGGCGTGGGTCTGAGGTGGCCTACGTGGATTCGGGCTCAGCAGGAAACTTCATCCGGCGTGAAGTAGTGGACAAATACCGGATTCCCATGATCACCCTAAAGAACCCTCGATTGATTGCTTCTGTTGACGGCAGACCACTTCTAGAACCCATCACCATGGTCACGGAGGAGGTTGTTTTGCAAGTCGGCGCTCTTCACCGGGAGAGAGTGACCTTCTACGTGTTACCCGAGTTGTCTCACGCCATTCTGCTTGGTCTTCCATGGCTACGGACTCATCAGCCGGTCCTCGATTGGTCGTCCAGGGAGGTACTGCGCTGGGGAGACCCGTGTCAAGGCCGGTGTCTGAACGCTATTCGTCCTGCTGCCTCCGCACGCCCACCTCTGGAGCTCTCAGAGCTTCCTTCGGCCTACTGGTCCTATGCAGACGTCTTTGACAAGAAGGAGGCAGAGATCCTTCCTCCGCACCGTTCTTTCGACTGTCCAATCGAGATGATCCCTGGTTCCACTCCTCCTAGGGGTAGGATTTACCCGCTGTCTCCCGCAGAAACCGCAGCCATGTCCGAGTACATCCAGGAGAACCTCGCCAAAGGATTTATTCGGAAATCTTCTTCCCCCGCAGGAGCCGGTTTCTCCTTCGTCAAAAAGGATGGTTTGCTGCGCCCATGCATCGACTATAGAGGTACCCCCTTCCACTCATCCCGGAGCTGTTTGATCGCCTCAGAGGGGCACGGATCTTCTCCAAGTTGGATCTCAGGGGGACTTACAATCTTATCCGCATCCGTGCCGGCGATGAATGGAAGACCGCCTTTAACACCCGTGACGGTCACTATGAGTACCTGGTTATGCCCTTTGGTCTGTGCAACGCCCCGGCTGTGTTTCAGGAGTTCGTCAATTAAATCTTCCGGGATCTTTTGCACTCCTGTGCGGTAGTGTACTTGGATGACATCCTTGTCTTCTCCCCAGATCTTTCGTCTCATAGGAGGACTGTCCGCCTGGTTCTTCAGCGTCTTCGGGAGAATCGTTTGTATGCCAAGATGGAGAAATGCCTGTTCGAGCAAACCTCACTACCATTTCTGGGTTACATCGTCTCCGACGCCGGGCTACAGATGGATCCCGAGAAACTGTCTGCCATTCTCAAATGGCCCCGCCCCGTCGGCCTAAGAGCTATCCAACGTTTTCTCGGATTCGCCAACTATTACAGGCAATTTATTCCACACTTTTCGTCACTCTCCAAGCCGATCTCCGCCCTTACCCGTAAGGGGATCAGTTCAAACTCCTGGGCGCCAGAGGCTGAGGAGGCCTTCCAGTCACTAAAACGGGCTTTTTCCACGACTCCTGTGTTGTCCCGTCCTGAGAGCAGCAAACCCTTCGTGCTGGAAGTGGATGCATCTTCGACAGGTGCCGGGGCTGTCTTATCCAAGAAAACCTCTTCTGGTCGCCTACGTCCCTGTGGATTCTTCTCCAAAGCCTTTTCCTCATCCGAGTGCAATTACTCGATTGGCGATCGTGAGCTCTTGGCCATCAAATTGGCCAAAACGACCGACAGGATCCAGGCATCAGGCTGCGGACATCAGCTCCGGACATCAGGCCGCAGTCATCTGGACAGAGTCCTGCACGTGCAGAGAGACACGCCAGGGTCAGGCGAGGCAGAGTCCTGCGCGTGCAGAGAGGCACGCCATGGTCAGGCGAGGCAGAGTCCTGCGCGTGCAGAGAGGCACGCCAGGGTCAGGCGAGGCGCACGCCAGGGTCAGGGTTCAAGGACAAGGTTAGGGCCTGTACGTGCAAGAGGGCATGACAGGTTACATGGCAAAACCTGCGCATACTTTTACAGAAGCACGTGAAGGTATGCCATGGGCAGGTGAGGGCCTGCACGTGCTATAGAGTACACGAAAAGCACAGTGCAGAAACAGCGTGAGGTGCAAGGGAGCACAGAGAGCACGGCTGGGGCACTGGCTAGCTGATCGGGCTGCGGCACTGACAGACGGGCAAGACTCCAGCGAACCTGGCTGAGGCATGGCAGGCGACACAGCTGTCATTGACCGACGAGCACGGCTGAGGCACAAGCAGGCGGGCACGGCTGAGGCACAAACAGGAGGCTAGGAAGGCCAGGCGCATGCAAAGGGCACACAAAGTAACAGAACAAGGCAAGACAAGAAACCAGGCAGAGCATAGGCAGACTACGGAACCAGGAACGGAAGCATAGGCAGAAACACATCAGAACAGAGCGAGAACAGAACTAGCAGCGGAGCGAAGGCCGGGCCAAGGTAGAGCCTTGGGACTAGTCTAGAAACGTGCAAGAGAGCACAATAGGAAAGAGTCAAGCAGCGGAGCGTAGGCCGAAGCCCTAGACATGGAAAAGAGCACCAAAAGTAAGAGAGGAGGAATGGTGCGTGTGCCAGGGAGCACTACAGAGCACCATAGGAGAGAGCGAGGCAGAGCAAGCAAAGACAGAGACCATAGGGAGGAACAAGGCAGAGCATAGCGAAGGCAAGACATGGCAGAAACAGGCAAGGCAGAGAACTTCAGGACTACAAGTCCAAGCATGACACGGACAAAACATGGCACAACGGACAAACATAAGACAAGGCACAGGACAAGAGAAGGAGTACGAGCACGGAGCGTGTGCAGAGACGCACGACAGAGCAGAGTGCAAGGGCACAGAATAGAGGGAGCGACCCAGCAAACCAAGCAGCCATGCAGGGAAGCAACACAATACTCAGGCCCTGAGCACGCGGTCTGATATAGGGCATAGCACCTCCACTTCTGGGTCAGGACCAGGGGAGAACTTCCAGTTCAGATCCTCCAGGATCACAGGGAGCAGTCACATGATCAGGATTCCAGACATGCAGGGATGATTGCAGAACCAGTGCTGAAACCTAGGCAGATCACATGATCAGAGTTCCAGACATGCAGAGATGATTGCAGAACCAATGCTGAAACCTAGGCAGGTCACATGATCAGAGTTCCAGACATGCAGAGATGAATGCAGAACCAGCCTCTGCTGGAACATAGGAAGGACACATGATCAGGGGTTCTAGACATGAGACGATCACAGAAGGCAGAGAAGAAATGCAGGCATCCCGCAGCTCAACAGTCATGAGGTGAGTGTGCACACTGCTCTAGGGAGCATGCAGGATAGCAGACATGAGATGCACGTGCACACCGCTCACAGGGTCATGAGGCAAAACAGACATGGCGTACATGACAGACATGGCGGACATGACAGCACTATTGGTGGCCAACTCTCCGTCAAGATGTAGCCTCCTGTTCCTCCTGCGCTAGGAATAAAATACCACGTCGGCCTCCGTTTGGTCTCCTGCTTCCTTTGCCGGCACCTACGTCACCTTGGGAGAATATTGCCATGGACTTTATCACCGATTTGCCCCGCTCTTCCGATTGTACGGTGATTCTTGTGGTGGTGGACCGCTTTTTCCAAAATGGCGCATTTTATTCCTCTGAGCAGCCTCCCCTCTGCACCCGGATTAGCCAAGATCTTCGTCCATCAAATTTTTAGACTTCACAGCCTACCTCGACGTATTGTATCTGACCGAGGAGTCCAGTTTACTTCCAAGTTTTGGAGACACTTGGATATATCCTTGGACTTCTCATCCGCCTACCATCCGCAGACCAATGGGCAAGTGGAGCGAACTAACCAGACGTTGATTGCATATCTTCGTCATTTCTCCAACGCACATCAGGATGACTGGGTTGACTTGCTTCCCTGGGCAGAGTTCGCCTACAACAATCATGCCGGCGAATCCTGAACCAAGTCGACATTTTTCGTGGTGTTTGGCAAACATCCTAGCCTACCTCTTCCTGTAGCACCGGCCTCCGAGGTACCTGCAGCCAACTCCTTGTCCCAAGAATTCTCTGAAATCTGGTCCGAGACCAACACGGCCCTCAAGAGGGCCAGTGAGCGGATGAAGAGTCACGCAGACAAGAGGAGGTTGGATCCTCCACCGTTTCACGTGGGGGATAAGGTCTGGCTCTCGTCCAAGTATATCCGGTTAAAATTACCCTCTTACAAGCTGGGTCCCCAGTACAACGGTCCTTTTGAGATCCTGGAACGTGTCAATAAAGTCGCCTACAAGTTGAGGTTGCCTGCTTCGCTCCATATCCCGAACACCTTCCACGTCTCTCTCCTGAAACCCGTGGTACTAAATCAGTTCCATCCCTCACCATGTCCTACTCCTCGGCCGGTGGGCTCTGACAACACCTTCGAGGTAAGGGATATTCTCGCCATGAAAAAAGTTAGAGGGAGGACCTTTTCCTTATTGACTGGAGGTTTTGGTCCTGAGGAGAGATCCTGGGAACCCCGGGAGAACATCAACGCTCCCCGCATTCTCAGGAGATTTTTTGCCAATCGCAGCAGGGGGCAGCTTAAGGGGGAGGGTACTGTCACGGTCCCCGTCGCCATGCCCCCCGTCGCGCGCCCTGTCGCTATGCCCCCCGTCGCGCGCTCTGTGACTTACCCGGCACCGCAGCCTCGCTCCCCCTTGCCTCGGCGGCGTCCTCCTCTGACCAGTCTGCGGCCTGTGACGTCATTGCGAGCCCTGCGCATGCGCCATAGGTCGCGGCCGGCCCTCCCTGTCTGATCTTATCCTCCGGCGGTGCCCTGACCCGGTAGCACCGCTGGACCAATAGGAGCATGTCCGCAGGTATATCAGGCCGCCCTCCCATAATGGAGGCGCCTGATCGTTGTTGTTGTATCAGCACTCTAGGCTCCCATGGCTTGACCTGTGTTCGGCTCCTGTTCTCACACTGCCTGTGCTTCCTTGCAGCCCTGCTCCGGTCCTGCCTACCGTGTTTGTTCCTGCAGTCCTGCCTACCCGTGTCTATTCCTGCACTCCTACTCCGGTCCTGCCTACCATGTCTGTTCCTGCAGTCCTACTCCAGTCCAGCCTACCCGTGTCTGTTCCTGCAGTCCTGCTCCAGTACTGCCTACCCGTGTCTATTCCTGCAGTCCTACTCCGGTCCTGCCTACTGTGTCTGTTCCTGCAGTCCTACTCCAGTCCAGCCTACCCGTGTCTGTTCCTGCAGTCCTACTCCAGTCCAGCCTACCCGTGTCTGTTCATGCAGTCCTACTCCAGCCCTGTCTACCCGTGTCTGTTCCTGCAGTCCTTTCCGAGCCGCCCCTCTTGGTTCTGGCTGCCGTGGCATTCGAACCCCTGAACCTGCTCCTAACGGTCCCTGTATAGGGGTCGGTTCCACCAGGTTGCTCGTCCGGGGTACCCTCGGTGCCACGGTCAAGAGGGTCCACTCCGGGATACCCGCCTTGCCCAGCGCTATGCTTACAACTGCTGACTTGACTTGACTGCTGACTTGTTGAGAAGGCCAAACTTTTAAATTCCTATTTTGCATATGTTTTCTCTTTTTTCACTGTCCTATTAAAGGAATAGAATAATTCACACTATCCATAAACAAAGAGATGGTGAGGGAATACTTATCTAACATAAATAAATTCAAGTCTCCAGGTCCAGATGAATTACACCCCAGAATACTGAAGAAGATAGCAGAAGAAATTTTTGAACCACTCTCCATAATCTTTGAAAATTCTTGGAGAGCAGGAGAAGTCCCCGAAGACTGAAGAAGAGAAAATGTTGTTCCTATCTTCAAAAAGGGGGAGAAAGTGGACGCAGGGTACTATAGGCTGGTGAGTCTGAGTTCTATACCAGGAAAGAACTTTTAACAAATTATCAAACAACATGTATGTAAGTACCTGGATAAGAATGAAGTGATTAACCAGAGTCAGCATGAGTTTGTAACTAATAAGTCATGTCAGACTAACTTAATTTCCTTCTATGACAGAATCACTGACTTGGTGGATCAGGGAAATGCGGTAGATATAGTATATCTTGATTTTAGCAAAGCATTTGACAAAGTATCTCATACTATCCTTATTGAAAAAATGACTAAGTATGGAACGGACAAGGCAACGGTTAGGTGGATTCATAACTGGCTTAGTGATCAGACCCAAAGAGTGGTCGTAAATGGCTGCACATCCAGTTGGAAGAATGTCTCAAGTAGGATACCACAGGGCTCTGTCCTGGGCCCTGTATTGTTCAACATCTTTATCCATGATTTAAATGAAGGAATTGAGGGTAAACTGATTAAATTTGCTGATGACACAAAGCTAGGAGGCATAGCTAATACTAAAGAGAGAGAATTCGAAAATATATAAATAAAATGGAGCAGTGAGCAACAACTAACAGAATGGTTTTTTTCAGGGAAAAATGCAAAGTACTACATCTGGGCAATAAAAATTAAAAAAGCATATACAGAATGGGAGGAATAGGGCTAAGCAACAGCATATGTGAAAAAGACTTGGGTACACTAATAGATCACAGACTGAACATGAGTCAACAGTGTGATGAAGCAGCAAAAAAGGCAAATACAATTCTGGTATGTATTAACAGAAGCATACAGTATAGATCACGAGAAGTCATTATTGCCCTCTACTCCTCTTTGGTCAGACCTCATCTGGAATACTGTGTCCAGTTTTGGGCACCACATTTTAAAAAAGACACCAACAAACTGAAGCAAGTTCTGAGAAGAGTGCTCAGAATGATGACCGGTCTGCAAACTATGTCCTATGAGGAACGGTTACAGGATTTGGGAATGTTTAGCTTGCAAAAAAGAAGACTGAGAGGTGACTTAATAACTTTCTACAAATATCTGAAGGGTTGTCACATTGTAGACGGATCATCTTTATTCTCATTTGCACAAAGAAAGACTAGAAGCAATGGGATGATACTGAATGGGAGGAGACACAGATTAGATATTAGAAAAAACTTTTTGACAGTTATGGTGATCAATGAGTGGAACAGGCTGCCACGAGAGGTGGTGAGTTCTCCTTCAAAGGAAGTCTAAAAACAGAGGCTGGACAGACATCTGTCAGGGATGATTTAGTGAATCCTGCTTTGAGCAGGGTGTTGGATCAGATGACCCAGGAGGTCCTTTCCAACTCTACCATTCTATAATTCTATCATTCCTGTTGACGCGTTTCAACTTTAGCAGTCTTAATCGTAACGAGGGGCAGCAAGCAGGGATGCTGGATCTATAAAGGCCATAGTACAACTGTTAGGGGACTGTCTATCCCAGACGTCTTGACTGTTTCAAGTAGCACACAGGCAATCTGTGGACTTAGCCTCTATAAGAACCATACTAATAATATACTTGTTACTAGTACAGTGATTCTATGACTCTATGACAGATGTTCAGAAGGCAGTCATTGACACACTCCACAAGGAAAGTAAATTTTGCATTTCATTTGGAAATCAATGTCCCAGAGCCTGGTGGAAGAGTGGAGAGGCCACAATCCAAGCTGCTTGAGGTCTAGCGTGAAGTTTCCACAATCAGTGATGGTTTGGGAAGCAATGTCATTTGCTGGTGTAGGTCCACTGTGTGTAATCAAGATCAAAGTCAGCGCAGACGTCTTCCAGGAAATTTTAGAGCACTTCATGCTTCCCTCTGCTGACAAGCTTTTAGGAGATGGAAATTTCATTCTCCAGCAGGACTTGGCACCTGTCCACACTGCTAAAAGTATCAATACCTGGTTTAAAAATAACTATCGCTGGGCTTGATTGGCCAGCAAACTCACCTGACCTTAACCCAGATCTGGGCAAAGTGCGTCCCGAGGGCCACATCCAGCCCTCTGGCTGTCTCAGTCTGGCTCACGGACCGAGACAGCCGTGGGGCTGAAAATCTGAGGTCCGTGGGCCGCACCGTGCCCACCCGCTCGCTGTCTCCCACAGTCAGCATTGGTGGAGGATGCTGTGGGGCTCATGCCGTACATGAGGAGGCTGTGTAGGGCTCATGCCGCATATAGGAAGAGCGTGTGGGGCTCATGCCGCATATAGGGAGGCTGTGTGGGGCTCATGCCGTGTATAGGGAGGCTGTGAATAGCAAGGGTAGAAACAGAAGCGCAGAAAACAGTGCACACACAGATCAAATGAATATATATATAAAAAGGCTTTATTAAACATCAATGCCTGACAGACAGAAAAATGTATTTTAAAAACACCATAAAATCACAAAAAACATGGACAATTCAAACCTGACACGGTATCCCAGGAAGGCAATATTTGATAAGGGTGCAGCTGTGAATGAGGGACTCACACATTAACCCCTTTACCCCCAAGGGTGGTTTGCACGTTCATGACCGGGCTAATTTTTACAATTCTGACCACTGTCCCTTTATGAGCTAATAACTCTGAAACACTTCCATGGATCCTGGTGATTCTGACAGTTTTCTCGTGACATATTGTACTTTATGTTAGTGGTAAAATTTCATTCAAATAACTTGCGTTTATTTGTGGAAAAAAACGGAAATTTGGCGAAAATTTTGAAAATTTTGCAATTTTCCAAATTTGAATTTTTATGCCCTTAAATCACAGAGATACAGCACACAAAAAACTTAATAAGTAACATTTCCCACATGTTTACTTTACAACATCACAATTTTGGAACCAAAATTTTTTTTTGTTAGGAAGTTATAAGGGTTAAAAGTTAACCAGCGATTTCTCATTTTTGCAACACCATTTTATTTTTATGGACCACATCACATTTGAAGTCACTTTGAGGGGTCTATATGATAGAAAATCCCCAAAAGTGACACCATTCTAAAAACTGAACCCCTCAAGGTGCTCAAAACCACATTCAAGAAGTTTATTAACCCTTCAGGTGCTTCACAGGAATTTTTTGAATGTTTAAAAAAAATGAACATTTAACTTTTTTTCACAAAAAAAATTACTTCAGGTCCAATTTTTTTTATTTTACCAAGGGTAACAGGAGAAATTAGACTGCAAAAGTTATTGTGCAATTTGTCCTGAGTACGCTGATACCTGATATGTGGGGGGGGAACTACTGTTTCGGCGCATGGCAGAGCTCAGAATGGAAGGAGCGGCGTTTGACTTTTTCAATGCAAAATTGGCTGGAATTCAGATCGTCACGTTTGGAGAGCCCCTGATGTACCTAAACAGTGGAAACCCCCCACAAGTGACCCCATTTTGGAAACTAGACCCCCCAAGGAACTTATCTAGATATGTGGTGAGAACTTTGAACTCACAAGGGCTTCATAGAAGTTTATAACGTACAACCGTACAATTAAAAAATCATATTTTTTCCACAAAAATCATCTTTTCACCCCCAATTTTTATTTTCCTAAGGGTAACAGGACCCTAAAAGTTATTGTACAATTTGTCCTGAGTACGCTGATACCCCAT
This sequence comes from Dendrobates tinctorius, assembly GCF_039654945.1. Classification (NCBI taxonomy): domain Eukaryota; kingdom Metazoa; phylum Chordata; class Amphibia; order Anura; family Dendrobatidae; genus Dendrobates; species Dendrobates tinctorius. The sequence continues at coordinate 7,194,776 of NW_027361875.1, forward strand.
ATGTGGGTGTAAACGACTATTTGGGCGCATGGCAGAGCTCGGAAGGGAAGCACCGCCATTTGACTTTTTTGGCTGGAATTAAGATCAGACACCTTGTCGCGTTTGGAAAGCCCCTGATGTACCAAGACAGTGGAAACCCCCCAGAAATGACACCACTTTGGAAACTAGACCCCCCCAAGGAACTTATCTAGATGTGTGGTGAGCACTTTGAACCCCCCAGTGCTTCATAGAAGCTTATAATGCCCAGGCATGAAAATAAAAAAATCATATTTTTTCCACAAACATGATCTTTTAGTCCCCAATTTTTTTATTTTCCCAAGGGTAACAGGAGAAATTGGACCCCAAAAGTTGTTGTCCAATTTGTCCTGAGTACCCTGATACCCCATATGTGGGAGAAAACTACTGTATGGGCACACGTCGGGGCTCAGGAGGGAAGTAGTGACGTTTTGGAATGCAGACTTTGATGGAATGGTCTGCTGGTGTCATGTTGCCTTTGGTGAGCTCCTGATGTACCTAAACAGTGGAAACCCCCCCATAAGTGACCCCATTTTGGAAACTAGATCCCCTAAGGAACTTATCTAGATGTGTGGTGAGCATTTTGAACCCCCCAGTGCTTCATAGAAGCTTATAACGCCCGGGCGTGAAAATAAAAAATCATATTTTTTCCACAAACATGGTCTGTTAGTCCCCAATTTTTTTATTTTCCCAAGGGTAACAGGAGAATTTGGACCCCAAAAGTTGTTGTCCAATTTGTCCTGAGTACCCTGATACCCCATATGTGGGAGAAAACTACTATATGGGCACACGTCGGGGATCGGAAGGGAAGTAGTGACGTTTTGGAATGCAGACTTTGATGGAATGGTCTGCTGGTGTCATGTTGCCTTTGGAGAGCCCCTGATGTACCTACTCAGTGAAAATCCCCCAAAAGTGACCCCATTTTGGAAACTAGACCACCTAAGGAACTTATCTAGATGTGTGGTGAGCACTTTGAACCTCCCAGTGCTTCACAGAAGTTTATAACGCCCGGGCGTGAAAATAAAAAAATCATATTTTTTCCACAAACATGATCTTTTAGTCCCCAATTTTTTTATTTTCCCAAGGGTAACAGGAGAAATTGGACCCCAAAAGTTGTTGTCCAATTTGCCCTGAGTCCGCTGATACCCCATATGTGGGAGAAAACTACTGTATGGGCTCACGTTGGGGGGCGGAAGGGAAGTAGTGACGTTTTGGAATGCAGACTTTGATGGAATGGTTTGCGGGTGTCATGTCGCGTTTGGAGAGCCTCTGATGTGCCTAAACTGTGGAAACTCCCCACAAGTGACCCCATTTTGGAAACTAGACACCCCCCACGGAACTTATCTAGATGTGTGGTGAGCACTTTGAACCCCCAAGTGCTTCACAGAAGTTTATAACGTCCGGACGTGAAAATAAAAAAAATCATATTTTTTTCCACAAAAATGATATTTTTGCCCCCAATTTTTTGTTTTCCTAAGGGTTACAGGAGAAATTGGACCCCAAAAGTTGTTTTTGCAATTTGTCCTGAATAGGCTGATACCCCATATGTGGGGGTAAACCACTGTTTGGGCGCATGACAGAGGTTTTAAGGGAAGGAGCACCATTTGACTTTTTCAACACAGAAACTGGCTGGAATTGAGATCAGACACCATGTTGCGTTTGGAGAGCCCCTGATGTGCCCAAACAGTGGAAACCCCCCAATTCTAACTCCAACCCTAACCCCAACACACCCCTAACCCTAGCCCTAACCCTAGCCCTAACCCTAATGGGAAAATGGAAATACTTTTTTTTTTTTAATTTTATTATTTTTCCCTAACTAAGGGGGGGAATAACGGGCGGTTTGATTTACTATTTATGGCGGGTTTTTATTTTTGGCAGCTGTCGCACGCTAAAAGACGCTTTTTATTGTAAAAATAGTTTTTGCATCTCCACATTTTGAGACCTATAATTTTTCCGTATTTTGACCCACAGAGTCATGTGAGGTCTTATTTTTTGCGGGACGAGTTGACGTTTTTATTGGTACCATTTTCGGGCGCGTGACATTTTTTGATCGCTTTTTATTCCGATTTTTGGGACGCAGAATAAACAAAAACCAGCATTTCAAGAATTTCTTTTGGGGGTGCGTTTACACCGTTCCACGTGCAGTAAAATTGATAAAGTGGTTTTATTGTTTGGGTCAGTACAGTTACAGCGATACCTCATTTATGTCGTTTTTTTATGTTTTGGCGCTTTTATGCAATGAAAACAATTTTATATAAAAAATAATTATTTTTGCATCGCTTTATTCTGCGAGCTATAACTTTTTTTATTTCTCGCTGATGACGCTGTATTGCAGCTCGTTTTTTGCGGGACAAGATGACGTTTTCAGCGGTACCATGGATATTTATATGCGTCTTTTTGATCGCGTGTTATTGCACTTTTTATTCGGCGGTATGATAATAAATCATTATTTTTTGCCTTATTTTTTTATTTTTATTTTTTAAGGGGTTCGCTAAAGGGGTTAACTAATGGGACAGTTTTATAGGACGGGTCGTTATGGAGGCGGCGATACCAAATATGTGCACTTTTATTGTTTTTTTTTAATTTCCAAAAAATGAATTTATTAGGGAATATTTTTTTTTTAATTTATTTAGCGATTTTTTAAAAATTATTTTTACACTTTTTTTTTTTTTTTTAACTCTATTACATTGTCCTAGGGGGGACATAGCTGTCCTGTGACAGATCGCTGATCTGTCACATCACAGGTCACTGTGACAGATCAGCGATCTGTCACAGGCATAGAATCAGACTTCCTCATGCCTGCGCTTTGCAGGCACTGAGGAAGCCAGCTCTCTGCAGGCCCTTGAAGGTCCCCATCACCATCTTGGATACGGGGACCTGCAGGGAAGGAGCCCCCCGCAGCAGCGCTGCACATTGCGCTGCTGTGGGGGGCTCAAGGAAGCACGGAGGGAGCTCCCTCCCTGCCGATGCTTCCCTTTAACCCCCGGTACACCGCGATCGTGTTTGATCGCGGTGTGCAAGGGGTTATCGTGTCGGGGTGCCTGGTGTCAGCTGTGATAATCAGCTGACGCCCGACCGCGATCAGCTGCGCTCCCCCTGTGAGCGCAGCTGATCGCGCTAGACGTACTATCCCGTCCATGGGCATAGGGGCCCGGGTCTCATGGACGGGATAGTACGTCTGATGTCAGAAAGGGGTTAATCATTGCCAGGGTGGCATATTAAAGGCACCTTATATTCAGGTCCAAAATATAAATAAATGCTATGATATTTTAATTAATATTTGATATTAGATAGTATGATAACACATCAAGATTATCCCAACTTACTAATGAACTAATACCATAAGCGCCCTGAGCAGAGATCATGCGCTAGACACCTACATAGAACATTATGAAATAAACACTCCATGCATTGGTGATACAGAGGTCAATAGATAAATCATCAAAAAGCCACAGCTGGGGCACTGGGCAATATTTTATTGCTCTGGCAGATACAACATACAAAAAAATAATAATTTATGCACTAAACCAAGTATAATATAGATAAATACTCTAACCCAAAGAGGCTGGTATAGTGGATATTTAATGAATTGTTATCGCTTTAAGATTTATGCCAGAGCAATAGCAATGCTATATCCATGTGCGCTCTCAGCAGTGGCCATGCGATACATACGAAAACATGCATACGATTAACAAATAAGCACACACTGCGATCACATAATTACCCAGAGCCTAGGTCATACCATCAGGTCTGTCCGGTCCGACGCGTGTCACTGTCCCACAACAGCTTCGTCAGGGAAGTCTCTGTCTCCCGCAGTCAGCATTTGTGGAGGAGGCTGTGTGGGGCTCATGCCGTACATGGGGAGGCTATGTGGGGCTCATGCCGCATATAGGAAGGCTGTGTGGCGCTCATGCCGTATATAGGGAGGCTGTGTGGGGCTCATGCCGTATATAGGGAGGCTGTGTGGGGCTCATGCCCCCTGATGAAGGCACGCCGAAACGCGCGTTGGGGTTGGTAGGTCGGTCCGGGAGGGTTGCCTTTTGCCTACAAGGTACCTGTATACTTCTATACTTTGCTTAATATTGGTGGCATTCACCTCTTGTATGAACATGTGACTCTGTTCTGGGTATGGCATAGTTGCCTGAATGGGTACCTGGTATTTATTACCTGTTGGCATAACATTATGAGTGATTGATGTATTCACAATACCCTGTTGTTTAGGGCTACTCCCCTGTGACATACCTACCAGGGCTTTTTGTATGTGGTTGATATAGCCTTTTTCCATCTGTCAGCCCTTTTCCATGCATGTTTGTCTGTATATATGTATACATATTTTTATACATACCAATAAAATTGTTTTTACTTGGTGTTTGACCTTTTGACTGTATTTGCCTTTTGTCTGTGAGTTCACATTGCAGTTGGTCTTTTTTCTGTCTTTATTATGGTGGATATGTGAGATTGTGGCTGTGTCCATTATAATACTTTTTAATCCTCTTATCCACTATGTTCATTGGACTATTCTCTCATGCCGCATAGGTAGTAGGCTGTGTGAGGCTCATGCTGTATATAAGGAGCTGTGTGGGGGTGCAAAGATATATAGGGGGTGTCAGCATACTTAATTATGCTCAATATTAAGTGATACAATTAATATTAATAAATTAATATTGAGTAGAATTAATTTCAAGCTATTAGTTCGGCTCCTCACAACAGTCATGGTCTCTCATGTGGCCCCTCGGGAAAATTAATTGCCTCCCCTGCCTTAAACCCATAGAGAATTTATGGGATATTGTCAAGAGGAAGATGAGCGACACCGGACCCAACAATGTAGACGAGATGAAGGCTGCTATCAAAGCAACCTAGGCTATCATAACACCTCAGCAGTGGATTCTCTTTTCCTGGTAGTGCAGACCAAATCCATGTTTTTTCCTTTTCACTGGTATTGATTCTCAAGACCTGATTATTTCTGGACTTTATATGGTAAAAAACTACAAAAATTAATAAAATAAAAACATCTAACATAAAAACCTGATTTAAGTGAGAGGTCAATTCCTCATGATAGTTTCTCTTTCAGGATAATATCAAGTACGTCGTATTATATAGTTTTTCTCTATTATATATTATGGGGCCAAGGAGGTTTTCCTTCTAAACATTAAAACGCCACCGATTTACTCTATTTTTTTCTGCTTTTTTGGCTGCTGTAAGGATGCAGCTGGACAGGTCCTGTGATTTGAATCCCGGAGAGAAGGCTACAGCAAAGTAGTTGCTGAGACGATTTTTAATGGACCTGGATTTTTAGGTATGGGTTTTAGGAACGACCAGAAAAGATAGGTGGGACTGGTCATTCACCTGGCTCCAATCCAGGCTTTGCAGCTCATTTAAAAGGCAGCTGAGCCACCCCAGAGTATGGAGGTGAAACAAAGGATTTTTGGTACTCACTATAAAATCTCTTTCTCAGAGCCTGCATTGGGGGACACAGGTAACCATGGGTGTATGCTGCTGTCGCTAGGAGGCCGACACTGGGCAAAATAGGAAAATAACTCCTCCTCAGCAGTATACACCCACCAACTGGCACAAAGCACATCAGTTAGCGTTAAAGCAGTAGGAGAAGCAACCAAAGCTCAACATATGTACAAACCCAACAAAACCAATTAAGGAGGGTTCTGTGTCCCCCAATGAAGGCTCCAAGAAAGAGATTTTATGATGAGTACCAAAAATCCATCTTTCTTTATTGCTTCATTAGGGGACATAGGTAACCATGGGACGTCCCAAAGCAGTCCCAAGGGTGGAAAAACAGAGAAAACAAAAAAGAAACGGGCTAAGGTTGGATAGTGTGAAACCGCCACCTGCAGCAACTTCCTTCCCAGGTCTGCATCAGACAAGGTATGGGTTTAAACCCTGTAAAACCTTGCAAAGGTGTGCAAAGATGACCAGGTCGCTGCCTTACAAATCTGCAAAGCAGATGCTGGTGATGAGCTGCTCAGGAAGTTCCTACTGCCCGGGTCGAGTGAACCCTCACCCCCGAAGCAGGATGTTTTGTCCTGAACGCGATATGCCTCCAATATTGCCGAACGAATCCAACGGGTGGACTTGGAAGCTGGAATCCCCTTATGACGACCTTCAGAGATGACGAACAGAGCATCAGAGTGAGAAAGGAAGCAGTCCTTGAGAGGTAGATTCGCATAGCTCTAACCATGATCCAGCTTGTGGAGGGACTTCTCCAGGGGATGGAGTGGAGAGGGACAGAGAGAAGGAAGGACAATCTCTTCATTAATGTGAAATGAAGAGACCACCTTAGGTAAGAAGGAAGGAACGGGTCTGAGAACCACCTTGTCTTGATGTCTTGATGTAGAACTAGAAACGGGAAATGGCAGGATAGTGCCACTAACTCAGAGACTCTACTGATAGACGTAATGGTGACTAAAAAGGCAACCTGCTATGACAGGAGAGAAGATCGAATGTCCTGAAAGGGAGGCCGCTGAAGTGCGCCGAGAACGAGATTAAGATCCCATGGATCTATAGGAGGACGATAAGGAGGTGCCAAGTGAGTAACTCCTTGAAGGAAAGTCTTCACTTAAGGACAAGAGGCCAAATTTTGTTTGAAAAGAAAAGAAAAGTGTGGAGACCTGACCCTTAAGGGTACTGAGTGAGAGACAAGAGTCAAGACCTGATTGGAGAAACCCCAGGGTGAAAGGAAGGGAAAACGACATAGGGGCTGAATTGTTGTCCTCACTCCATTGAAAGAAGGCTCTCCAGTATCTGTGATAAATACGCAAGAATACTGGTTTCCTCGCATTAATCATAGTCTGAATGACCTGATGGGAAAAACCAGCCTCTTTCAGAACCGGGCCCTCAACAGCCATGCCCATAAACTCAGAGACTGCGACCTCTGCTGGAAGAGGGGACCTTGTGAAAGCAGATTTGGACGGTCTGAAAGCCTCCAAGGGACGTCCATGAGCATATTCACTAGTTCCGCGTCCCAGGCGCTTCTGGGCCAGTCCGAAGCTACCAGGGTTGCAGGAATCTTTTCCGCCTTTATCTTTTATCTTTTTCACGACTCTCAAAATCAAAGGGGAGAGGTGGTAAAAGATAAGTCAGCTGTAATTGTGACCACGGGATTACTGGGACATCGTAGCTGATGGCTATCGGATCTCGGGACCTGGCTACGAACTGAGGCACCTTGTGGTTCAGTCGAGACGACATGAGGTCGACGTCCGGGCTGCTCCAACTTTGACATATCTGCTCAAAGATGGCGGTGTTGAAAGTCCACTCGCCCGATGTGAGACCCTGACGACTCAGAAAATCGGCTGCCCAATTGTCCACCCCTGGAATGTGAATGGCTGATATAGCGGGAACATGACGCTAAGCCCAAATCAGAATCTTTGCTACCTTCGCCATGACCTGTTTTCTGCGCGTCCTGCCTTGATGGTTTATGTAAGCACGGCAGTGGCGTTGTCAAATTGGATTCGGACAGGATGCCCAGCGATGCGGGTCTGCCAGCAGTGAAGGGAAAAGTAAATTGACCTGATCTCCAGGAGATGAATGGGGAGAGCGGCCTCCTGGGAGATTCAGCGACCCTGTGCTGTGATGGAGGTAGACCATTCCCCATCCAAGGAGACTGGCATCAGTGGCGATTACCTGCTAGAGGAAAGGGAGGAAGGATTTACTGTGTTGAACGTAGGCGGAGAGAGTCCACCATGTTAGAGACTGCCTCACCTTGAGAGGCAGTAGAATGGACCAGTCCAGGAAGGAGGGTCTCTTGTCCCAAGCAGTAAAGCAAGCTGAAAGGGACGGGTATGGAACTGGGCAAAGGGTATGGCCTCCATGGTGGCAATCATCTTACCCAGTCCGCTCATGCAGAGGGGATGGACGTTTCAGAACACTGATCCCGTGGCAAAGAGAGGAAAGCTTTCCCCTGGAAGGAAGACCTTGGATCGGACTGTATTAAACTTCATGCACAGAAACACCAGGCACAGAGCTGGGGACAGGGAGGATTTTTCCCTGTTGACTATTCAGTCGAGACGGACGAGAGAGAGAGTTGAGCTGACAATTGATAGTGGTTCTCCTGTATCACAAACTAGAGGAATCGCTAATGCTGAACACAAACAGGAATGTGTAGGTAAGCAAACTGACTGAATGTCCACAGAAGAGAGAAATTCCCCTGGCTCCAAGGAGGCAATTACCGAATGTAAATTACAGATCCGAACATGAAGGTTCAATCGTTTGAGGTCCAGAATCGGACAGAGAGACCCGTCTTTCTTCGGGACCACAAAAAGATTGGAGTAAAACCCTGAAAAAATGTTTGTGCAAGGGAACGGGTACAATTACTCCTGTTCATAGCAGGGAAGAGACGGCCTGAAAAATACTCGATACCTGAGTCGGGAATCTTGGCGGGCGAGACTGGAAGAAGCGTTTCCTGGTGGAGAAGAAAAGTCAATTTTGTAGCATGAAGTCACGATATCTCAGACCCAGGTGTCGTCGACCACCAACAACCAGGCCTCCCGGAACAAAAGTAGCCAGCCACCTACTCTGGAAAGATTCCCGGGTGGGAAAAGTTTTTTCAAATGTCAAGTGTATTTAACTTGTAAGCTACGCTATTTTCTCCTGTATATCATCCCCTGAGGAAGAAGTGATTTGCACTTCGAAACGCGTTGGGAAAAAGAAATGAATAAGACATCGATCTTCTAATGCACGAGTAATTGTGTGTTATGTTCAGCAGCGCACTGAATCCATAAAAAAGCTCCATTTAACTATAGGTTGGAGACCTAGTAAGACATAGCAATAACCCATTCCAGAGGAAGGGGTGTGCTCTCATCCCAGGCGGTGGGGGGCTCCTGTGGTGAAGACATGGTAGAAGGTCTTAAGAACTGACAAATAGGTGAAGGCTGACCTGAGGACCACTTCTTTTTGCAGAAAGCACAGGCATAGTAAATAATAAGTTTAGTAGGGCAGAAAGAGGCCTCTCAAGGGTTGGGCATAAGTTGAGCCTTAGTGATGGTAGGTAAGGAAAAACGTACAGCCTACCAGATGCCAGCGACAACCAGGCAGGAGACTGTGTGTTTGCTGTGTCCCCCTGTATGGCTGTAGATGTCTGGAGCTGATATGGAACAAATCAATGTGAGAGGAGAAGCGGTGCGTGCAGGAGAAAGCAGGCTGTGCAGCATGCTTGAAGAAGGAAGCACTGTGCGATGCGTTAGGCGTGGCCGGCTGATTTTACCAACCGGAATCAGGATGAAAAAGGCCACTCCGATTGGTTGTCCTGCCAGGGGCGTGCACCAATCAGGGACAGGATGCTCCGTGATAGGAGAAAAAAGGTGCACGCAGAAAACGCGCACTTATGATGACGCGGTGCAGGTGGCGTGGCACGGTCCGGCCAGAACGGAAGGAGAGGAAAGCTAGCAGTGAGAAGCCAAGATATTAGCCAGGAAGGGGGGCGGCTAAAGAAGAGGGGCGTTAACAAAAGCCCTAGATAAAGAAATGGCCGCATCCCTTCAGCGCTGCCATGTCCTGAGTGCCGACCGTGGCAGCAGTGGATTGTGAGGCAGGTAGGCAGGAAGTGCGTCTGTTGCAAGGGAAAAAAGGACATACCTGTAGAGGTGAGTCCCGAGTGCCTCTTCACTGGTGAGGACATTGTCAGGGGCCCTCGGATGGATGAGAGTCACTGGAAGAAATGGTCCTTCCTTGCGCACCATCTCCAGATTATGCATAAGACGGTGTCAACCCCTTACAAGATGAGGCAAGGTCACCATAAGTGCCACCGTCTTCCTCCCAGCCCGCTCCGAGGAGAGGGGTTGGGTGGGGAAAAGGCTAGGACCGGCCATCGGGGATCACCGTGAAGCATCATGATGGTGACTGGATCAGGTCCTGCCTTGGGGGTCCGAGAGTGGGTGATGTGGGTGACACCACACTGCTCTCTCGGTCGTACACGATTGGGGAAAACAGGGTGAGAAATCTGCACCCTGTTACCCTGTAGGAGAAAACCTGAAATAGAAGGGGAAAAAGTTAATACAAAATAACAGGTGACCTGTAAGGAAAAAGATGGATCTTGGATCAGATCCATTTGCCTCCTACTAACACTAAGCTAAAACTGATGTGCTTTGTGGCAGATGGTGGGTGTATACTGCTTAGGAGGAGCTATTTTCCTTTTTTGCCTAGTGTCAGCCTCCTAGCGACAGCAGCATACACCCATGGTTACCTGTGTCCCCCAATGAAGCGATAAAGACCTGTACTGCTGACGAGTCTCAGACAGAGAATATGAGTGTATGGACTGTAATTAGTTTGGGAGATGCCGCACTGATACATGTTCATTTGGAACTAATTGTGTTCCCTTTTCAGTTATACCTTTTTGTCCTGGAGAAAAACTGTTTATTTTCTCAAACTGGAAGTGTTATTTACTTTTAATAAACCTTCCTGTGTGATCTAGACACTTCGTGCCTGTGCGTATACCTCAACTGCTGCCAGAGAGAATGCAATCCTTACGCTGCTTTTATGGTTAAACCTGTTTTGGGAAGCTATGTGACAATGACTACTACAACAGATCCCACACTCAGCTTGTCTAAAGTCCTAAACTGTAAACCTAAAAAATCTAAGTTATGAAAGAGTACCAAAAATGTTTACTTTAGTTAAAACTCGTATTCTCCATACAATAATGACTTTGAAGCATCTTTTCTTGCATTGAATGAATAAAATGACAACTGTGTGTTAACATTTCACGTCAATAAGATGTGACAAGTCTAGGACAGTTTTGGGACATGACCTATGACAAATGGAAGAGTAATGCCTAGTTGTCAATTTCCAGGAGAAATAACAAAATAATGTCATAGAAAGGATTCTAATGAATTTTATTTATTAAATACAGACTGTCTTTTTTATGACTGTCAGAACCTACCTGCTCTGGTCGCTGAACTTCCACAAGTGACGTTTCTGTACTTTCCAGCTGTGGCTGCTGGATTTCTTTCTCTTGTACAACAGTTTTTTCTTCTGTAGTTTCCTGAAACAATAAGTTACTGATTACATTGTTCATGGCCCTTGGTTTCCTCAACACCCTGTGAAGGTAAAGTCTCAAAATGCACTTGCAAAGCACTCTCTGAAGGAAACATTTGTTTTTTGGGGAACAAAAGCAACAAGCATCCCTTATTCTGATCTAGATTGCCAATTCTCATTCACCGATTCTTGACCAATCTTTCCCAATTACCCGCTTAAACATTTTGGTGATCACCCGACAAACAAGCAAAATACTTGTTCGTCAAAGTGAGATGATCGTTTATGCCGGCATAAAAAAAAAAACTTTGTTAGCTGCAATGTATCACTCAGTGTAATCATGGGATGCACTGCCGATAAAACATGCTGTACAGGGACAGATGGACATTGAATGATATTAATGACCATTCTTTTCTAATCAGTTATTTGTCGACCTGTTTAAACACAGCAGTAAATGAGTGCCAATCACCTTTTGTAGTCAATCCACGCTCATTAACAGGCCAAAATCGGCCAGTTTAAATTAACAGTAAGGTTCCTAAACACACAAAAAAGCCTGTGTTTTACATGCATTTGGCATGGCCTGTTTTCTGCAGTTTGGTTATTTATTTTTAAGTTTTTAGTTCCTGCAATTTTTTGGTGTGGCTTTTTTGCATTTCAAGTTATGTGTTTAAAAGGGGCCACCCACTACTTTATTTTTTTTATGACGGGGCTAAGAACGTACCAGCAGTTACTATCTGCCTCTTCTGCCTGCGACAATCTCTCCTGGATCAAACAGCGATTCTCTTGTTCCTTTTGACATCATGTCAACATAACAGCTTTATCTCTTCCCATCTGCCCTGTCGATAGGATGTCACGGCCAATGTTATGCTGATTGATAGCCAGCTCCCCACAGTTAAGGCCCCGTTACACACAGCGATCTCGCTGATTTTGTGATACATCAGCGATCACTCCAGCGATACCGCTGTGTGTAACATCCAGCAGCGACCGGCCCCCCCACCGGGTATCGCTGATCGTGCTGGATCGTCCTGGGCCGTTTTTTCATCGCTGGTCTCCCGCTGGCCAGCGCGCATCACTACGTGTGGCAGCGGGAGCCAGCGATCAGCAACGCTGCACGCTGGTATCCAACGTAAACATCGGGTTTCTAAGAGCCGCGCGGCCGCACGCCCTGTTGACAGAGCAGAGCAGAAGAGAAGGAGCTGCTCTGTCTATGTGACGTCCCCAGAAGCAAAAGACTCACCGGCAATCTGAGCTGGAAGAGATCATTGCAGGGCAGAACAGGCAGGTAGTTAGCAATTACTTAGTCCCATCGCAAAAAAAAACAAAGTCCCAGATAACCCTTTAATAAATATGTGATTCCAACAATACTCATAGAAATCACATGAACTGCAAAGGTGTAAGAAGATCTAAAAAGGAAGACTTACCACGCATACTACGTTATAGTCCAGTCCTAACACACTCTCCATTAACTGTTTTATCATCAGGTCTGTCGCTGTATACGTCTGAGGTGACCGCAGTGAGGCTATTATATCATCTACCGACCTTGCTGACATTTTACTTGGCGGCAACACACATATATTTGCATTTTCTATTATCCCTTTTGTGTTGTTCTGATCAACATTTGAGTCAGTAGAAGATGGCTCCACCACGTGGGGTAACTCAACCGCTATAGGAGATGGAGACCTTGTGGGGTCATTACTTTCAACTTGAACTTGCTCTGATGTAGCTAACGTCTGGTATTTCTTTAACCGCTGTTTCTTTTTCTTTTTACTAGTTTTTGTATCTTTCTGTGAGTCACTGCTATCCTGGGAATCAGAACTTGAAGAGGTGCTATCATCATCACTGTCTGCAGTTGACCTTACAACCACTTTCTTCATCTTGCAGAAAGATACTGGCGTCACTTTTTGTTTTTTTGTCACCTTCTTCTCTTTTACTGAAGGCTTCTTAGGTATATGGAGCTTGAACGACTCCTGAGGCATGTAAGATCTAGGCTTTGATGGTGGCTCTGGTCGGGTGAACACCATAATAGGTTTGGTAGTCCCAACGAAAGATGCAATAGCAGGCCTCAGCACATCACATTCACTCCCCAGGACGTCTTTACGTACATGCTGTGTCTGGTCTTTTGGTTCTTGAGTAATATCACCAGTTATACAAGTAGCATCTTTCGATATCGTACAGACTTTATTATAGACGAGCTGTATATGTGCAGTTTTAGAAACAGCCTCACTTTTTGATACAGATGAAGTTGGAGCAGATTGACAGACAGCTGAAGATGACTTGCTTCTAACCCCAGATCTTGGACGTGAGGAAGAATTAAATTGATTTGACTGGGGGATAGAAGGGTCCTGCGTCAGAGATAGGGGTGAGGTGCTTTTGGGCCTGAGTTCCACCATATCATGTCTGATAGCCCTATGAGGGGGCTTAAGCAATCTTTCCAGCTCTTTCTTGATTCTCAGCTCCTCTGCATAATTGAGTCTAAAATGCAAATGGCCCCTTCTGTCTGACATCTCTTCTGTGGTTGCCTGTATAATAAATTAACAAGAGCATTAGCTTTTTTTCCACCAGCGCTGCTTTTCATTTTCAGAAGCATGACTCGGTATTTGGAAGTAATCTAGTGGTCGATGCTTCCTAAATACGCAATTTAATGCACTGTTAAATCTAATTTTCCTTGCAGTTACTGCTGATCATCTCCTAGAAACTTGCCCTGATGGGATAATCCTATTCATCACACATTAATTCCAGTCACAGATTTCTCAATTTAGCAGGTCAATCTTATTTCACTGTTTGTGAATTATTTTACCTGCTTTATCCCTTATGTGGGTGGGTTTTTGAAATATGATTTATCGTGGATAAAGAACATTGCTGTGCATCTGGATTTCTTCTCTGCAGAATGCCCCAAGTATTGTGACTTTCAAGACCAGAAAAGGATAGTTTCCTCTTAAAAAACTCAATACCTGCCCTAATGATTTAGGCTCGGATAACGCGACCATTTTCTCTCCAAGAAAAATGAATCTATTATTCTGATCAGAAAAGTAAGTTTCTCTAGCTTCTCCATTCTGACAGCCCATGAAAATCGTACTGTACTCGGATGTCTTCCACAGCGCTGCTACTTCCGAATCGTGGGCACACAGCCTTAAACAATCATGTGCATGAACCCTAACACTGATTACTAAACCAATAATTACAATAAAGGCCCCATGCACACACTACAGAGCCATTGGCACCCCAGTCACCTTGCATGGTGCCTCTGGCGGCAAATTTTGGATATATTCTGCCCTCCACTCCTGCACTGGCACCGTTTCAGTACGTTTCCCGATGCTTGAGTGACACTGTTATATCACTTGAGCGTTGCAGACAATCAGCGACCTCTGACCGGCTGTTGAGACATATTTCTCAATACCGCCTAATCCTTAGACACTGCAAACTGCAACTAGGCAGTCGTAAAATGCGCTTGTTTTATCACAGTGTTTCATGTTTTTTTGATAAATCTGGTGCATCATTAGATTGTCTAGCCCAAGTCTGCACCTTCTATAAATTAGCTTATCACAAAGTAAGCTACCGGTAATTTATAGAAGTTGCACAAAACATTTGGCTCAGTTTTAAGTGCATGGTGTCGCATGTTAGGTCACAACCTTTTCTGCTAAACAACAAGCCCTCTTAGTGTGTCCACACCCAATTGTCTAACAATGTGTAGAGAGTGTCTAAAAGACATGTAAAAGGGAACCTGTCATACAAAATACAGCTATTAACCTGGGAAAAGGTAATTTTCTCTTGGAAGCGGGGCTCTCAGTCCTAGCATTGCCCAGTGTCAAAACGCTATTAACCTGCAATGAAACCCATATCTGTAGGGTTTCATCTGCAGGTTAATAGCATTTTGACACCAGCAGTGCTAGGACTGAGGGAGCCCCGCTGCTAGGAGAAAATTAGCTTTATCCACCCAGCAGTGTTCGGTTTCCATTCATAGTGTATATAGTGGTGACTGTATTCACGTCCCCGTCACCGACTGACAGCAGGATCAGCATTAGGGCCGTATAACAGTCAGTGCTGGGGGCGCAGTTACATACACATAGCGATGACTGAAACCGCACCAGTAACACCCTTTGACTGGAATGCTGCCGGGAGGAATTTCCTCCCAGCAGTGGGGCTCTTCAGTGCGGCGGCCGCACAGTGTCAGAATGCCATTAACCTGTTCCCTTTAAATGTGGTGTAAATCATTTTTGGAGCAAATATCTTATTCAGGTAGTAAAGTAGTGGCAGACACTGAAAAGATTTAATCACATGTCACATTATGCTTCAGTTTTGTGCACATTTCAAAAAAATCTAGTAGATAGCACCCTAAATGAAAAATAATATACAGACATTTGCTTGTCACGACACCAGCAATTTTTGCTACATTCACACCTATCAGATTCGTCTAACTGGAATCCATATAAGGCTATGTTCACACGCAGTGTTTTTGCAGCGTTTTTTGCTGTAAAAGAGAGGCGTATTTTACAGTGTCGGCAAAAGCTATGAGATTTCAGAAATTTCATGCACACACTTAGTTTTTTTTTCCTAACTAAATTTGAGAACAGTGTGTCAATTCTATCAGCATTTTTGCAGTGTTATTGTCACGGGTTTACTGCGACAAAGAGGAGGCAGAAGACCGCACCTTCATATTAAATGGTGTAAATTTATTTTAGCAGTGTAGTGGTTAATATGCTCAGTTGAGAGCTCCTGGAAAATTTCCTGCATTAAGTCTTTCAGCTGTTCACTGTTAGCCACTCCAATCTCCTATATAATATGGATCCTGGCTAGCACTCATTGTCAGAGTTAGCTTTACTGCATGGCAAGGTTGTTGTTGGTTGTAGAGTAGGCAGTTGGTGGATTTATCTATGACTGTTGCTAGGTTTTGAGTGTATGATAATTCCCTTTCTTCTTCTGCTTTGGTTTGACCCCATCCTCCACCCCCTGGTGCATCCCTCTGTTATTTGCGTGAGTAAATTTGTTTGTTTGGTATTTTCCATTATCCCTGAGCATATTGCCTTGTTAGTCTGGTTGGTGTATTACGGTACACTACTACTCCCCTCTTCCCTGGGAGGGGTAAGGGTGCAGACTGAGGGCGGATTCAGGGGCTAAGGCAAGGTACGTGACCCCAGCATCTTCACTATCAGAAGTAACCTGGTGAATAGGGAGAGCTAAGCCTCCCCTAGCGTTAGGGACAGGGAAGGAGCCTCTGGTCCCGGGACCCCCCAACAACAGAGTCGTGACAGTTTTATCACTCACAGAACGCAATGAGTGCAAAAACGCTGCACAAATACAGAAAACAGGTTTAGCTGTGATTTTGAAGAAAAAAACTTGTACTGTAAACAAATGACACGGGATCAGCACCCATAAAAAGCAACAAAGCCTGTGATTTGAATGCAGTGTTTTTACTCCCAAGAGAGCAGGATTTTGCAGCAGAAAGAAAAAACTGAGAGTGAACATAGACTAAACATTGTATGCGGTGTTTGACTGTCCAGTAAAAGCATTATGAGTTCTCAGGTGTCCCCATCCTTAGTGCACTCCAATAACACACCATTGTGTCTCCATCCTTAGTGCACCCCAATACCACACCATTGTGTCCATATCCTTAGAAACCCCAATACCACACCCACACCATTGTGTCTCCATTCTTAGTGCACCCCAATACCACACCATTGTGTCCATATCCTTAGAAACCCCAATACAACACCCACTCCATTGGGTCCCCATCCTTAGTGAACCCAAAATCACACCACTGTGTCCCCATCCTTACTGCTCCCCAATATCACTTCATTGTGACCCCACCCTATAGCACACCACTGTGTCCCTGGTGTCCCCCTTCCTTGGTGCCCCCCAATATCACACCATTGTGTCCCCATAGAATGTAAGTCCGCAAGGACAGGATCCTCTCCCCTCTGTGCCAGTCTGTCATTGTAAATTTGTTTACTGTTAACGATATCTATAACTTTGCATGTAACCCCCCTTCTCATGTACGTACAGCACCATGGAATTAATGGTGCTATGTAAAAAAATAAATAATAATAATAATAATCCTTAGTGCCCCCCATATCACACCATTGTAATCTTGGTGTCCTCATCCTTGTTGTCCTTCCCCACAATATCACACCATTGTGTCACTGGGGTCCCCAACTTTACTGCCCCCCCAATATCACACCATTGTGTCCTGGTGTCCATATCCATAGTACACCAATATCACACCATTGTGTCCCTCGTGTCCCCATCCTTAGTGCCCCCCATTATCACACTGTTGTGTCCCTGGTGTCCCCATTCTTAGTGCCCCCCCAATATCACACCATTGTGCCCCCTGTTATGAATGAGTCACCGTAGGAGGCAAAAACAGAAATACTAGCTAAGTCCAGAAAACCAGAGAAGTTGGCAGCTATCGGATTGCAGACCCCTGAACCTATCAACAACAACTAGCAGTAGCCGTGGGGGGTTCCTACGGTGCCCTAGACCCTTCGATCACAGCCGGAGAACTAAATAGCCTAAAGACAGAAAGGGAAATCTAAACTGCCCCAGAGCAGACCCCAAAGCAAAAGGCAGCCCCCAACATATAATGACGGTGAAGCAAGAAGAAAAAACACTCACACAGATAGAAAGATAGGCTGAGCAAATGATGGGGCCCAAGCTAACTAAATAGGAAAGGATAGAAAAGCTGCTGTCTGCAATCCGCCAAAATCCTATCAAAACAAGAGCCAACAGACTGACAGGGAAAAAGGCCCTGAAGACGCTAGGCTTCAAAAAGACTATATCAGCACTCAGGTATTTTCTGAAGACAGAGCAAAAAGGAATTCAGCTCACCCCAGCAGGGAATGGCAGAAATCCCGAAAAACAAGGCAAAACAAAACCAAAACACAAATGCAAAAAGCAGAGCAGAAAACTTAGCTTTTGAGGAGCAGGAATCAGACTGGTCTCCTAGAATCCCTCAGAGAGATCACCAGCAAGGCAGAAGGGCGTTGGCTGCCTTATATCCAGTCAGCAATTCCAGTCACCCAGTCATCATCATCCTGCACAGGTGCTTGGTAATCAGCCTCACTACCTTCCTTCACCAGAAGAGGGAGTTCATCAGACCTCAATGGTGAAGGGGAAAATGAACTCACAACAGCCCCCAATATCACACCATTGTGTCCCTGGTGTCCCCCATCCTTAGTGCCCCCCCAATATCACACCATTGTGTCCTTGATGACCCCATCCTTAATGCCCTCCAATATCACACCATTGTGTCCCTGGTGTCCCCATCCTTAGTGCCTCCCCATTATCACAACATTGCGTCCCTGGTGTCCCCATCATCACAAAATTGTGTCCCTGGTGTCCCCATCCTTAGTGTCCCCCGAATATCGCAACATTGTGTCCCTGGTGTCCCCATCCTCAGTGCCCCCCAATATCACACCATTGTGTCCCTGGAGTCCCCATCCTTAATAACCCCCCAATATCACACCACTGTGTCCCTGGTGTCTCCATCCTTAGTGCCTCGCCAATATCACAACATTGTGTCCCTGGTGTCCCCATCCTTAGTGTCCCCCCAATATCACAACATTGTGTCCCTGGTGTCCCCATCCTTAGTGCCCCCCCAATATCACACCATTGTGTCCCTGGTGTCTACATCCTTAATGACCCCCCCCAATATCACACCATTGTGTCCCTGGTGTCCCCATCCTCAGTGCCCCCCAATATCACACCAGTGTGTCCCTGGAGTCCCCATCCTTAATAACCCCCCAATATCACAACATTGTGTCCCTGGTGTCCTCATCCTTAGTGACCCCCCAATATCACATCATTGTGTCCATGGTGTCCTCATCCTTAGTGACCCCCCAATATCACACCATTGTGTCCCTGGTGTCCTCATCCTTAGTGCCCCCCAATATCACATCATTGTGTCCCTGATGCCCCCATCCTTGGTGCCCCCATATCACAACATTGTGTCCCTGGTGTCCCCATCCTTAGTGCCCCACAATATCACAACATTGTGGCCCTGTTGTCTCCATCCTTAATGACCCCCCCCTCAATATCACACCATTGTGTCCCTGGTGTCTCCATCCTTAGTGCCCCCATATCACACCATTGTGTCCCTGGTGTCCCCATCCTTAGTGACCCCCCAATATCACACCATTGTGTCCCTGGTGTCTACATCCTTAATGACCCCCCCCCCAATATCACACCATTGTGTCCCTGGTGTCCCCATCCTCAGTGCCCCCCAATATCACACCATTGTGTCCCTGGTGTCCCCATCCTCAGTGCCCCCCAACATCACACCATTGTGTCCCTGGAGTCCCCATCCTTAATAACCCCCCAATATCACAACATTGTGTCCCTGGTGTCCTCATCCTTAGTGACCCCCCAATATCACATCATTGTGTCCATGGTGTCCTCATCCTTAGTGACCCCCCAATATCACACCATCGTGTCTCTGGTGTCCTCATCCTTAGTGCCCCCCAATATCACATCATTGTGTCCCTGATGCCCCCATCCTTGGTGCCCCCATATCACAACATTGTGTCCCTGGTGTCCCCATCCTTAGTGCCCCACAATATCACAACATTGTGGCCCTGTTGTCTCCATCCTTAATGACCCCCCCCCCCCCAATATCACACCATTGTGTCCCTGGTGTCTCCATCCTTAGTGCCCCCATATCACATCATTGCGTCCCTGATGCCCCCATCCTTAGTGCCCCCATATCACAACATTGTGTCCCTGGTGTCCCCATCCTTAGTGACCCCCCAATATCACATCATTGTCTCCATGGTGTCCTCATCCTTAGTGACCCCCCAATATCACACCATTGTGTCCCTGGTGTCCCCAGATTTCACACATCCCAATATTTGGTAACACAATATAATTGTCTACAAACAAGTAAAAGTAAACAATCATTATAAGAAATAAATTCCTGATTTCGCAGTCACTTCCGGTCAGAAGTCGGGAGGGGGGCTACCGGCACTTGTCATGGCACAGGCTGCTTTGCAGTTTGCACCGCTCGCCTCAATGTGCATTGACGACACGGTCTAGGTGCGGTTTAGTTCTCTCTTGCACCCACCTCACTCTCCAGGTCCGGTGTCGCGGGTCACACGCCGCCCTGAGAGAAGCGGAGCCGTTACCTAGCAACGCCCGGGACTCCGGTCCCAGACTTCTCATAGTAACACAAAGTTGTGACTTTCCAGAGCCCCGCCCACAATCCTGACTGTGCACGCTGCTCCACCCCAGCGGCCGACTGTGGAACTGCAAGACGAATTTCAATGGAGTATTGTATTGTCAAATCACACAGTAGTGCTGCGGGGAGGACTGGGCGGCTTCATCTATGGAGCAAAGCTAAAACCTGGGCTTGTGTCACTGTATCAGCCTTCTATGAGCCAAGCAAGCCAAAAGCTGTGCTAACCTCTCGCCTGGCCAGTGATACACTGCAGAAAACAGCAAGAATAAGGCCATGTTCACACGTTCACTATTTCATCAGGCTTTTACATCAGGAGATGAAAACTGTAAGGCTACAGCCACACTATCAGCATTTGTTCAATATTTTTCTCACTGTGGTAATAGCAGGTACGCAGGATGCAGTGACGAGACGCGAGACAGAAATGACTTTAAACGTTAACTTTTATAGATAAATGCCGTTAGGGCTATTGTGACGCAACCAACAGAATAACAGTAGTTGTCGTCGCAGGGAGCCAATACACATAAACAAGAATTGGGAGAACACGACTAATCCGGCAAAGACCGGTCACTATATGGCCGCTGAATGGCCGACTGCAGGTCCTTAGTCACTATGTATCACTTATCCGTCCTGACGTCCCTCGGCGTTCTGCTCCACGGCGTGTCTGCGTCGCAGCCACTGGGCCCAGCCGCTGAAGATCTGGTGTAGTCTTTGGGCGTTCCGACGCCCAGGAGGAGTAGGGGCACAACAGGCCCGCGGAGAGTTCTTTGGCGGGATGTCCCCCAGTGGAGGCAGCGGGATACCGCCTGGGAGTGGGAGAGTGGAGGCCGCAACTCCCTGACAGGGACTGGCAGCGGCGGTGATAAGTGGTGGTTGATAGGCCACGGGCGCAGTCTGAAGCCGCACTGGAGGATCCGCAGCGGGCACAGGCCCAGTCTCTACTGCGGACTGGAGCGGAGTGGTGGCAGCTGCGGGCGGCAAAGGAGGAGTAACCGCTGTGGTCAGGAGTGAAGCGGCGGTGGCTGCGGGCAGCAGCGAAGAGGCCACAGCCATGAGCTCGAGTGAGGCGGCGTCGGCCGTGGACGGCTGCGAGTAGGCCGCAGCCGAGAGCTGGAGTGAGGCAGCAGTCTAATTTTGTCAGTAAGCTCGGCGCCGTCTCCCTGCGGTCCACCGAGAGTCTCCCTCCTGTCGCTGTCCTCCTCTCTGGAAGCTGCTTGTGGCTCTCGCTCTCTGGCCCTCCCCAAGTCTCCACCTCCTTCTCCCTCGTTCTGCTGACTCACGCAGTCTGGCCCTCTTCTCTGGACTCCTCCCCCAACTGCCCTGTCAGTCTCAGCAGTCCATCCCCTAGCTCTGCTCCCTGGAAACAGATACCCCAGGAACCTGGAAGACGGTCCCCTCGGTTCCGGCCTGGGTACTCGGTGGAGGCCTCTCCTCCTACACTACCATGTCTCCTCTCCGCCCTTGAGTGACAGATCTCTTTCTGCCTGTGAAAAAACATAGAATCTTGTCCAGCACTTTTTTAAGTAAAAAAAGGACTTTATTCATCCATTAAAAAGTTACAAAAAACATATGTTTAAAAAAAGAACATTCTGCGAAAGAATCCCACACCTTTTGAACCTAGAAATATGTAGGTTGCTAGCCATGGCTCTGGCTGCGTGAGTGTATAGGGAAAGACCTGTGAGTCCATGGCAGCGGGCGGGGAGAGGCCGCCAGGCTAGTCCTGTCTGACTAGCCTCTAAAGCACGTCTTTCTCCGAAGCGCATCTGTGGCGCCCCTGAGGCTCAGTCGCCACAGAGGTACTGCACCTTCTCCTAAGGTGTGGTGCCCCACCATCCAGGTAAGTTGGAGGCTCCTGACCATGCTCCAACACTCGCACCCCACACAATACAGTAGGTCAGCAAAACCACATTGCAACTCCTCGCTTAGAGAGAAGCAGAGCACCTTTGGTGGTTCCCTGCTTGGAACTCTAAACGTGCTGGGAGGTGGGTGGAGTTGAGAATACATATAAAAGATCGGGAAGGTTTCAGAATTGAGGTCAGTCTGAGGAATGTCAGCCAGTAAGCCACTCGGAGAGGAGTGGGGATCCCTGGAAGTGGGATGGAGGAAGGAGTGCTGCAGCTGCCTCAGTGATCTGAGCTAGCTGGCACGGGAAAGGAAAGAAGGAGAAAGACATTGAACCGAAGCCTGAGCTTCCGTAGAAGGGAAAGACAAGTACGGAACGTAGGAGTAAAAGGGAACACAGAGGACGTGGGTTAGAGGAACAACCCAGCCTAGAAGTTCTAAGCGCAAGGTCGGGGCCCTGTCCCCGAGGTTGTATGGACACTAATGGCTCTGCAGCAGACACCGGTGGAGTAGTGGGCTGTAAATGCACTACTCCCATCTAAGACTTGGGGGCACAACAGCAGCACGGATAGAGAGCCGGGACTCAGGATTAGAGAGTCCCCAAAGCAGGCTACAGCTGTCTGCCATACAAGTAGAGTTCTTGGGAAGATCTGTCAGGAGGAACTCCAGTGTAACTCAGTACTAGGAGATCTTCACCCTTAAAGGCGCTATAGAGGAGACGTTCAGAAAAGGCACATAAGTTGGCGGAGTGTTGGAAGGGACCTTTCCATCTTGCCTGGAGGTTGACTGAGTCCCTGACCCGGAGGACACGGCACAGAAGCGGGCACTACAGACTGTGAGTAAAGCTTTGGAACTACATGCCCTGGTGTCCTCCATTCCTTCCTGCGTCCGTCCGCCTGGCACTGCTACATCTTCTGCGCCAAACACTACACCACCTAGGTGTCTCTCCACATCAACACTGCCCTGGGACAACAGCCCTGCCTGTGGAGGGCTATAACATCATTGCTGCACCACACCATCTGTCCCGGAGGACCTGTCTGCAGCGTCGGCTTAACACCTCCCTTGCCGAACACCACAGGTGGCGTCACGAACTATTCCATTAACTACATTCCACCATTCACATCTCCCCATTACTTGGGTGCCCAGGGCCACGGACCGGGTCACCGCTGCTGTGACACATCCCGCCGACACCAGCCCGGTACCGAGTACCCCACGGCCCTGGGAGGGCGACCCACATCAGTGTAAGGTCTTATTTAAGCCACAAAAAATCTCTGTGTGAACGTAGCCCACTATCGATATGAGATGCCCCTGCTGAAGGCAGCACTTCGCATTTGGTGCCCAAAACTGGCGACCATTACTGCATTTCAAAAGCCAGAACTTCTTTATTTTTCTGTTACCGTCGCCACATGAGGACTTACTTTTGATGGAAAGAGTTTTATTATTATCATGGCACTATTTTGGGGTACATATAATGTTTAGTACAAGGGGGGCCATGGAGAACAGCCCCACGCCCCTCGTGTGGTCGCTTATCGGGCCTCATCCGTCATGACCGTCTCACAGTAAAGCCGTCTGTTCCCCATAGCAACCAATGCTCAGCTTTCACTTTACCTCAGCAGTGTATGAAATGGCTGAGGCCCATATCATCATTCCTACCAGTCCGGCGGCTCTCTGACTGTACGGTGTTGTGTCTGAGGGTCCAACATGGCATACTGTGAAGGAGACCGATGTTTTGCTGTTTAATATCCAACCAGCAAAAGCAAAACGCATGGTTTGGTGAAAAAGTGGTGTAAGGCCCCTTTCACACATCCGTATATTTCCAGTGCCGGAAAAACCGGTACCGAAGATATCTGTGTCCGTGTGTGTACTACGTGTGCCACCTGTGTGCCGCATCAATACCATACGGACAGCCGCCGGGGAAGAAGCGCTACAGTAATCGCTGTCCCCGGGGGCAGGTGCTGAAGCCGGCTGTCATCATTCTCCCCTGCTCTGCCGGCGGCCATCTGAGAGGGAAACGGGCACCTAGAGGCCCAGCGGTGGCGAGGGGGGGGAAAGATATGGATAAACTGACCATCATTTCAGGATGTCTGTTTCCTGCAGCAGATATCTTTGCCGTCGCCAACATCACCAACCCGGACTGGATAAACACTGGGGAGTCTGCGGGTGAGTGTGGGTGTGGCGCCCCCAGGAGTATGGTCGCCACAGTGGCATTACCTTCCTCCTAGGGAGTGTGATGTCATGCTTGGAAGCAATGAAGGATCTCTCTGTCAGGTAAATCAACACACAGCACGGTTCCCACTCAAGGCCAGCAGAGGGAGCTCTGAACCAAAGTTGGGGGAGGAACTGCTCTCTGGGGGCCAGGAGGGGGAAGTTTAGTTAGTTGTGTGAGGAGGGCAAAGTGTGTGGACGAGAGGAGAAGAGCTGGAGGATTGAGCAGAGTTCAGGCTCACTTCTAGCGTGGCGCATGGTTCCGGATTCCGGTATCCGAGGTTGTATGGATACTGATGTTCCTGCAGCAGAAACCGGAGGAATAGGAAGCTGTAAATGCTCTGTTCCCACATAAGACTCGGAGGCACAACAGCAAACTGTGAGCCAGAAGAAGGAGGCTACAGCTGTCTGCCATACGAGTGGGTTCTAAAAGAGAGCAAGCAAAGGGAACTTCAGTGTAACTCAGTACTGCAAGTGCCTCAGATAAGCCCTAGAAAGGAGACTACACAACCCATCTGCATAGAGAGATTCCTGAGTTGCTTCCAGGCTGGCCAACTACTGCTCCATCTGTAATCTGGATCCTGAACTGCACTTGCAAAGGTAAAGGAAACTGCACCCTGTTGTGTCATTGCCTTCTTCCTGCAACCCTTTCAGCACTGCTACATCTCTGTGCCTAATACTGCACTCTTCCGCAACACCTATTCTCACTGCCCTGGGACTACAGCTCTACCTGTGGGGAGCTATTACATCTTGCTGCCTTATACCATCTGTCCCAGAGGATCTGCCTGCAGCGTCGGCTTAACCCCTTCATTGCTGAGCACCACAGGTGGCGTCACGTATCATCCACTTATGAACTTTAACCAGCCACGCTTAACCCCTTTTACATGGACGCCCAGGGCCACAAACCGGGTCACCGCTACTGTGACAATTCCCTCTGAGATACCAGCCCGGTACCGAGTATCCCACTGCCCTAGCGGGTGATCCATGGGCGTCTGGGGCTGGAGGACAGGGCTGGTGTCTGGCACCAGGTGAGAGGGGAGCACACAGCAGAGGATCCCAGGAGGGCTCCAGCTGCAGAAGCTCTGAGTCAGACTCCTCCATCGTTGCTGTGAGTCATGGAGTCCCGCAGATGGGGGCAGAGTAGGGGAGAATGACAGCCGATTTCAGAACCAGCCGACGGGGAACAGCGCTTACAGTAGCGCTTCTTCCCCGGCTTCTCTGTGTGCACATGTGCGGGATGTTTTGACGTCCATGACGACGGCAAAAAACGGCAAAATGTCGTGTTTTACCCACAGACACATGGTCCCTGGAAACACACTGACGTGTATAGACCCATTAATTTGATTAGGTCAACATGTGTACATGTCTCTGGTACATGTGAAAACTGACACCCCACGTACCGGAGACACGGACATGTGAAAGGGGCCTAACACAGGATCGATAGCTGATGCCAAGCAAATAGACAACCTTGTGTTCAGACAGATATCCACCATTATTACAAAAAAATTCCAGCAGGCGCATATCAGCAGAACATGGGCCAAAATAATTTCCCCTGAAGCCAGCAAGGGCCCAATTCATCAAATGCATGTTAAATAAATTTTTGAGTCACTTTTTTTTTAGCTTTTGACATTTTTACATTTTTTCCAGTAAAGTTCCTCATAAGGCTATGTGCACACGTCCGGAAATCCAGCGGATTTTATGCGTTTTTGCCGCGAAAACGCTGCAAAAACGCATAAAATAAGCAACCCTTTGTATTCAATGGCATTCCGCACATGCTGTGCTAATGCTGCGTATTTTTCCGTGGCGGAATCGCATCGCGGAAAGATACACAGCGTGCTCATTCTTTTTGCGGAATCGCGGGAATTCCACACACATATGAATGCATTGTTCCACTTACTTTTCGCATGTGGCTATTCCCACTATCCACAAAGTAAGCGGAAAATGTGCGTATGGTACCAATGGTCTAGAGGAGAGGAGATTCTCTTCCAGGCTTTGGGTACCATATCCCTGTTAAAAAAAGAATTAAAATAAAAATTTGTGATATTCTCACCTTCCGGCATCCCACGCAACATCCCAAGGCCTCAGCGATGCTCCCGGCAAGTCCCGTTCCCAGCAATGCCTTGCGACAATGACCTTTGATGATGTAGCAGCCTTGCAGCGCTGGAGTCCTGGGTTCGAATCCCACCAAGGACAACATCTGCAAGGAGTTTGTATGTTCTCCCCGTGTTTGCGTGGGTTTCCTCCGGGCACTCCGGTTTCCTCCCACACTCCAAAGACATACTGATAGGGAATATAGATTGTGAGCCCCATCGGGGACAGTGATGAAAAATGTGTGCAAACTGTAAAGCGCTGCGGAATATGTTAGCGCTATATAGAAATAAAGATTATTATTTATTATTATTATGTAGCGGAGAAGGGTTGTAACAGGAGGAGAAATAAATCTTCTCCTCAGCTGATATGCACCACGTGCCCATACTAGAAAGCGCCTGTCTTAATCCTGCTCATTTAGACACTGTTCATATGTTCAGGTTTTGAATACATTAGATAGGGACTGCTTCAATACGGGTTACCTTGATGAGGTGGTTTGTGTTTCGGTCAGTGGGTGGTGTGAACATTGTCCAACAGACTTGTTCACATTTGTGCATGTCACATGTGTTTTTAATCCAGTTTTTTCATGCTTATGCATGATTTCAGAGACCCCACCCCTCTCTTGTGTGACATGCACATAAGGAGCTGTCTTACACCACGTGCCCATACTAGAAAGCGCCTGTCTTAATCCTGCTCATTTAGACACTGTTCATATGTTCAGGTTTTAAATACATTAGATAGGGACTGCTTCATTACGGGTTACGTTGACGAGGTGGAGCAGCTTGGCATACATTTTTTTGCAAAAAAAGTATCGACTAAATACCCTGTATTTGTTGTTACCTTTTATCAGCACTTGCTGACTACTGTCATATGTCTTACTGCAAGGTATTTCTGCACATTTGTCATTCTGTGCTTTTTGTTTGTGTTTAGGTCAGTGGGTGGTGTGAACATTGTCCAACAGACTTGTTCACATTTGTGCATGTCACATGTGTTTTTTACCTCCTCCTGAGGTGTAATATCCCACCACCCAGGTGAGGTGGAGACTCCTGACCACACTCCAACAACTGCACCCCACACCACAAAGTAGTGTAGCAAAGCACCTTCGGCGGCGTCCTGCTTGGAGTATAGCAAAGCACCCATTGGTGGCTCCCTGCTTGGAACACGAAACGTGCTGGGAGGTGGGTGGAGTTAGTTTACATTACAAGGAGTGGGAAGAGTTTAGGATTAGAGGTCAGTTGGTTAGAGAGCGGGAGAGAAGAAGATCCCCAGAGAGAGGGATGGATGGATGGAAGTGCTGCAGCAGATCCCAGTGATCTGGGTCTGCTGGCACGGGAAAGGGAGAGAGAGAGCAACGTAGCCTGAAAGCCTGATTTTCCATAGAAGGGAAGATTAGTACGGAACATGAGGAGTGAAAGGGAACAGAGGACGTGGGTTAGAAGAGCTCCCTTCCTAGGAGTTCTAAGCGCAAGGCCGGGGCCCGGTCCCCAAAGTTGTATGGATGCTAATGGTCCTGCAGCAGACATCAGAGGAATAGAAGTAGTGACCACTTTATTCCCACACAAGACTTGGGGGCACAACAGCAACCGGATAGTGAGCCGGGACTTAGTAGCAAGGAGTCCCCGAAGCAGGCTACAGCTGTCTGCCGTACAAGTATTCATAGGAACATCGGATAGGAGGAACTCCAGTGTAACTCAGTAGTAGGAGTACTTCACTTAAAGGCGCTATAAGAGGAGACGTTCAGAAAGGCACATATTGGCGGAGTGTTGGAAAGGAGTATTCCATCTGGCCTGGAGGTTGACCGAGTCCCTGACCCGGAGGACACGGCATGGAGGCAGGCACCTGTTTGTACAACAGACTGTGAGTAAAGCTTTGGAACTACATGCTCTGGTGTCCTCCACTCATTCCTGCGCCAACCTGCCCAGCACTGCTGCATCCTCTGCGCTTGACACTACACCATCTGCGTGTCACCTCACCTACACTGCCCTGGGACTACAGCCCTGCTTGTGGAGGGCTATAACATCATTGCTGTACCACACCATCTGTCCCAGAGGATCTGTCTGCAGCGTCGGCTTACATCTTCATTGCCGAACACCACAGGTGGCGTCACGAATCACTGATAAACTTTCACTACCACAAGCACACTGAAACAACCCCCCTTTTATAATGGGTGCCCAGGGCCACGGACCGGGCCACAGCTGCCGTGACATCTCCAATTGAGGCTCATCGGGCCCGGTACCGAGTACCCTACAGCCCTGGGAGCCATTTTTGGTGTCACGAACAGGATGACGAGACCCGATGCCATCGGGTTCTGTGTGCCTAAGACTCGAACCTTTTGAAAATGTGTAGAAGACCCAATTTAATAGACTGTGAAATGAACACTAAACATTGCCGCCGGTGCGGTGAAGAAGGGCGTGACAACATGGGTGGTCCTAAGAAAAGAGCGTGTACTGTTCTGGGCCTCCCCTGTCTGAACTTCTATGCGACAGCAATATGGCCCACCCCCCGAGGGGTTCGTATACTGGCTTGGTATGGAAGAGTAGGAAGAAGACGCCACCCTCAGAAGGAGGGGCGAGAGCCAGTGGCGGGAAGAGAACCCAGGGAGGGGGAATAATGCCAGAACGCCATGATGGAAGAAGCGCGGAGGCCAGAAGAAAACGGCGGGGAGAAGACATCCTCCCCCAAGCAACACCCGCAGAGTATACGACCGCTGTGACACCCTTTACAGTGCCGGCCACTACCTCCAGGCTGGTGCTGTCACTGGATGCGGCCTGCTAGGGGAAGGTACATGAGGGTTCCGGAGGCTGTGGGACAGGAGCTGAGTCCCAGCCCGGACCTAGCGCGGCCGCGCAGGCTTTTACCGGCATGCCCCCGTCCTGTGCCAACACGGATGCAACTACTGGCCATTCCTCAGTTCACTCCCGGGGTTGCGGCTGCCATCATTCCCCCCCTGTGACTCGGCAGGAGTCAGCATGTCACAGGGAAGCACCAGGTGTGGTCACCGCCCCTGCCATGATCCTGGTACTAGGCGCCGTGCCTGTAGACAGAAATGGTCCAGTGATTACCCAAACCAGGAGTGGTGGCAGTCCAATGGCATTCAGCCCGCAACAACCGGCTGTGGTACCGCCCACTGTGGTACCACTTGGGATCGCGGAGCAGCATCTGTGGGTACCGACGGCAGCCCTTGCTGACTTGGTGGCAGAAATACCATCTACAGCAGCTGATGTGCACTCAGTACTGGTAGCAGAGAGACCACCAGCAACCGTTGACATCACCACCCCTGCTGTACCTCAGGCAGCAGCCATGCCAGATGAGAATCGGCAGTTCCTCAACCCATCTGGACACCCAGAGCATCTCCCCTGGAAGCAGCCCAAGCAATCCGCTTCCAGAAACCCAGGAGGAGATAACTAGCTACAATGTTGATCTAAACTAACTTTTGTTGCCCAGGATGGTATTAGCAAGTTCCAGTTTTTCTATTTTTTTTGATTATTATGTTTATTTGTTGATCCTGTTGTTGCCCAGTTTTATTGGCAGCGGTTTTCATACTTGAACTGTGGAGATCATGGACGCTGAGTGATCCAGAACTGTACTTGTAAATAGTTTGCACCTCTTTAGGTGCTCTCTCTTGGTTTTACATAGGAAACTTTCCCTTGGAACAAGGACTACCTCGTTATAAGGACATTTCCAGACGTGATGGCCGGCCCAATGTCTATTCTTTGCACTTATGAATAATGCTTAGTATTTTTGAACAAGAAAATAGAAAGTGATAATGTGTAGTAACAGTATTAATGGCAGATTTTATAGGGTCCAATTGAGCAAGAAATATAGAGGATGTTTTAATAAAGATGTGAGAATTGAATAAAAGTATGCAGGTGACGAACCAGGTGTTGACGGTTGTCACTCCTTCAGAAAGTAGAAAATGTGACAGATAATAAAGAAAAGAAATGTGATGATAGAAAATGTGTTACTCAAGCTGATAGTTAGTTTGCTTCCATAGCACTTCAAATTAGGTAGCATAACTTTAAATATAGATAGGCAGTTAAATTGTTTGCAACATTCAAGAAACAGTGCCTCCCACATTGGGAAGTTTAGTATAAGATAAGTTCATTATGCAATATAAAATTTTGTATGTTCCTGTATTGTCAACTGTGTTTACCTTGCAGCCCGCGGACGTGCTGTGTTTAACGGGGGGTATGTGGCGCCCCTGATTCTCAGTCGCCACAGGGGTACTGCACCTATCCCTGTGGTGTAGTATCCCACCACCCAGGTAAGGTGGAGACTCCTGACCACACTCCAACACCTGCACCCCACACCACAAAGTAGTGTAGCAAAGCACCTTCAGCGGCTCCCTGCTTGGAGTATAGCAAAACACCCATTGGTGGCTCCCTGCTTGGAACACGAAACGTGCTGGGTGGTGGGTGGAGTTAGTTTACATTACAAGGAGTGGGAAGAGTTTAGGATTAGAGGTCAGTTGGTTAGAGAGCGGGAGAGAAGAAGATCCCTGAAGAGAGGGATGGATGGATGGAAGTGCTGCAGCAGATCCCAGTGATCTGGATCTGCTGGCACGGGAAAGGAAGAGAGAGAGCAACGTAGCCTGAAAGCCTGATTCTCCATAGAAGGGAAGATTAGTACGGAACGTGAGGAGTAAAAGGGAACAGAGGACGTGGGTTAGAAGAGCACCCTTCCTAGAAGTTCTAAGCGCAAGGCCAGGGCCCGGTCCCCGAGGTTGTATGGATACTAATGGTCCTGCAGCAGACACCGGAGGAATAGAAGTAGTGACCACTTTATTCCCACACAAGACTTGGGGGCACAACAGCAACCGGATAGTGAGCCAGGACTTAGTAGCAAGGAGTACCCAAAGCAGGCTACAGCTGTCTGCCGTACAAGTAGAGTTCATAGGAACATCTGATAGGAGGAACTCCAGTGTAACTCAGTACTAGGAGTACTTCACTTAAAGGCGCTATAAGAGGAGACGTTCAGAAAGGCACATATTGGCGGAGTGTTGGAAAGAAGTATTCCATCTGGCCTGGAGGTTGACTGAGTCCCTGACCCGGAGGACACAGCACGGAGGCAGGCACCTGTTTGTACAACAGACTGTGAGTAAAGCTTTGGAACTACATGCTCTGGTGTCCTCCACTCATTCCTGCGCCAACCTGCCCAGCACTTCTGCATCCTCTGCGCCTGACACTACACCATCTGCGTGTCACCTCACCTACACTGCCCTGGGACTACAGCCCTGCCTGTGGAGGGCTATAATATCATTGCTGCACCACACCATCTGTCCCAGAGGATCTGTCTGCAGCGTCGGCTTACATCTTCATTGCCGAACACCACAGGTGGCGTCACGAATCACTGATAAACTTTCACTACCACAAGCACACTGAAACAATCCCCCTTTTATAATGGGCGCCCAGGGCCACGGGCCGGGGCACAGCTGCCGTGACATCTCCCATTGAGGCTCATCGGGCCCGGTACCGAGTACCCCACAGCCCTGGGAGGGCGACCCACATGGATTTACAGAGGGGGGGAATTCCTCTATTCAGCCGACTAGTGTGGGGCCAAGTGGTCAGACCTCCACTGATCAACAAGCTATCACCTATCCTGTGGACAACCCCTTCAAAATTGTCAAGATATTTTTTGAAATTTAGATTGATTATCATCAGTTGGCAATGTTCAATCTGTTACTGAATTCGGTGGGGCCCCTGAGACGGCTCTAAGTGATGTCAGGTTTGGTAACTGTGTACTGACTCCAATTCAATAGAAGTAACCTATAATCAAGCGCTCTCAAAAATATGTTCCGGTAGTAGAATATTTCTACTGGGGACATTCAGATTCAGTTTTCAAGATTTTATTTGGCTCGGCTTTCACCCGAGCATCTGAAGGAATCCTCTAAAGAAAGTCCTGTATTACAGATGCAGAAAAAAATAAGACGTTTGAGTTAGGAAGATCTCTCCACCTGTGTGACTTGTATGATGATTAGAGTCACTACGTAGAAGAGGAATTTGCAGACTTATGAGAAATATTATTTTTATGATTTCTGGCTCTTTAGATATTGAATAGGATCATTGTATTCTTATATGCAGTAAGCACAGGGAAACATTATGAAATGACAGGATCAGGTTTAGTGTTTCCACCTGGCTGCAAATAAACAGACTTACTTCAGCCAAACCGGGCTTTTAAAATTGGGTAGCAAGATTTAAAATTATAAACAGACTGAGACTCTCCTTGAAGTACCATTTGTAGTTAAAGGAGAGGTCCGAGAAGGTAAAAGTCTGTCATTTTTTCAGAAATCTACAGGCTGCTGGCATCATCAGACTTGAATCAATATCTTATTTTGGAGAAGCTACAATGTATCCTTTACTTAATGAAAGAAGTTATTATTCATGTCATTTGTAAAAAGAGCAGCAGAGGCATAATTTCAAGCTCCTGGGCCCTAATGCAAAGTCTGTATCAGGGCCCCCAACTACCATGTGTTACCATGTGCTATTAAAGGGGTTTTCCACTTTTTGAAAATAAATAAACCCCAAAGAATTACAGCAAAGTAAAATAATATGATTATACTCACCCTCCCCCGCTGTATCATCAGCTCCGGTCTCTGTGATTTGGCTGCAGCGGTGACATCACCACTGCAGCCCATCACTGAGCTCAGCGGCTCTGCAGCCAAAACAAAAAAACTGGAGCAGCAGAGGGGGCTGTTGGTGGAGCAGGGGAGGGGAAATATTACTTGGTTTTGTTATTTTATATGACTGGAATCGTTAGGAATCCACTTTTCAAAAACTGGAAAGCCCTTTTATATTAATAGTGTTTTCTTTTGTCTTATGCAAGTTTAGGGACACCTCAGGCACTACAAGCCAGCTGTGACTAGTAAATTCATGGAATAACAATTCTGGGTTATCTTTTCTTCTAAGGGTTCAGTCAGATGGCCATATAGATTGGACCAATATTGGAACGTAGTGCACGGACTGGCCAGCGGATCTCCCCACCCAAGCATGACAGCTTGCTAGAGATACATGAATCTGTCACACTTGGGTGGGGACAGCCACTGACCAGTCCATATACTGCGTTCCGATCTCAGTCCGATTTATACATTCGTCTGTGTTGTGCCGTTCACCTGTATTTCCTTGTCAAAACATTAAATTGACAACCGGGCGTTACGTTACCAAGATCAAGCATTATTTCTACACAGTCTGACATTGGTATCACTGATCGGATATTGTCAGATATTACATAGACATATCCCCAGTTGGTAACATCAAGTTGTCAAGTAATCATAACTTTCCAAGAGTAATGACAGAGGAACAGCACAACACAGAGTAATAAGGAGGAGTTCTGAGGTGTGGTGATAGCTTCTCATTATAAGGGATTTCCAGTCACCACTTAAATTTTGGCAGTTACTCTGTGTGACTGCGGATTGCCACAACCTGATAGTATGTAACTTGCACACTGTTAGGATTATGCTCTGTTGCCAGCACTAGAGGTTGTCAAGTGACCACTCAAATGCGATTTGCATACTTTGCAGCCAAGTGCCTACTAGCAGCTTTTCTTGCTTTTCTTAATGTTCTATTATAAGAAGTGTATATGAGAAGCTAGTGGTCAATAACAACCATTCTAGCTGATTACAGAGCAGAATCCTGACAGTATGTAAGTTACATTTTAATAGAACTTGGCAATTTGCAGTCACATAGAATGACTACAGAAATGTATGTGGAGCCCCCAAAAATCCATATAAGTGATATTAGTTTAGATTTCTGTATGTATATTTTATGTTTGGTAAATGTTTTTACTTGAAGCAAACATACAAATAGATCACATACTATCATATTAACTAGTGAATGCATGTTCATGACCAATCAATCAGAAACAAGTTGCACTATTTAATATCTAATCTGGCTTGATTTCATAGCCAAGTATAGTGGTCAATACCTTCTACCAGTTACTCACTTGTGATGGCTGCAGTATCAGTGTCAGATGCTGCTTCTTCCGTCTTCCTCTGCCGTTTTGTGTATTAGGTTACCATTGTAACCCAGAGTGAATATTAGATGTCACATGCATATGCCTTTTTGGCTGTCTCAGGTGGCAATTTGCATCCCGAGTATTCAGGTAGATAGGTGTGCTCAACAATACCATCTTTTTCTGTTGCTTGCCTCCTGAAAAAGTCAGCCTGGCTGAACTCTGCTGCAACCAGTTCCAAGTGTGTCTATATATAAACACAGGGCTACTGTTCCACTTGGCTCTGCTATATATATATACAAAAGTAATTCACCTGAAAAATTCAGCTGTACTGTTCCACCTAGCTGGGCTTTTTCAAGATGTCTCTCAATATACTCGTCTCTGCTGTTCCAATGTGCCTGTGTAGGGGAGAGAGCCCCGATAAAAGGGCCCACTGTTTATCTGGGACGGAACTAAGGGGACTGTCACCCAGGTTGCCATGAGATACGTTCCCGGGGGAAAGAATGGCAGGCCAGGACCAACAGTCAATCAGAAAACATGGGGCGGGACAAAGAAAGGGGGCAGGGTAACTACCAAACGAGCGGAGGGGACCAGCTGGAGAGACTGGAGGGAGGAGCCTAGGTGGCGTCCCAGAGCGAGAGTGAGTCAGCGTTTTCAAGACCAGAGAGATGGAGACTCACCTGACCGGGAGGGAGGGCGGTGCCGAACAGCACGAGGAGGAGACCGCGTGAGACCCGCAGCCTGTACAGCGAGACCCGCGGCCGCAACTGCCTCATTCCATACCGCGGCTGCAGCCTGTACAGCTAGACCCGAAGCCGCCCCTGCCCCACTCCATACCGTGGCTGCAGCCTGTACAATGAGACCCGCGGCCGCCACTGCCACACCCCATACCATGGCTGGGGCCTGTGCGGCGAGACCTGTGGCCGCCACTGTCACCCTCCATACCGCGGCTGTGGCCTGCACGCCCAGACCCGTGGCTGCCTCTGCTTCACACGCCCGACGGGGCAACCCCGGCGGAGGGAAACCGGCCTGGGGCCTGTATCATTCCCCCAGCACCAGGGCGTGGGAATTCCAGAAGCCTGCGACAACTCTTCTTTGGCTGGACCCGGTGGCTGAGACGCCGATTGGACATCTCCCGGACTACAACTCTGCAGGACATAAGAGATTTCGTTTGCGTTTATAGTAAATCCATGGACCCGTAGCCGGCCATAGCGCGGCCATATAGTTACCACCCCTCGCCGTACTATTTAGCATTTTGCTACTTGTGTATTTGTATCTGGATTCCCTGCATGGAAAAACCATTGTTAGCTTTCCTCTTTACATATATAAAAGTCTAGTTTAACCCTTGCTCGGTCTCCGGCTCATCACTGCATCCTGCGTACCTGTGAGTACCACATTTGTCTGCATACTCGGTTCTGCTCTTCCAAGGTTCCTGTCCACATCCTCAGCTCTGTTGTTTCAAGGTGCCAGTCCGCATGCACTTGCTCTGTTGTTCCAAGGTGCTTGTCTGCAAATTCAATTCTGCCATTCCATGACCAAAGTAATATCCTCCATACTCAGCTCTGCCATTATGAGTCTCAAGTGACGTTCGATGAAAAAAAAACACTTGGCTACACTTTTGTCAAGGCCCATAGTTTTTCAAAATTCACATTAAAAACCGCTTCAGATACCCTTTAGGGATGTTCAGACTGAGGTTTTTTTAATGTGGATTTTGCAGCCTCCACCAGAAGGACAACCAAGACGATTCATGTTCACAAAACTCCAAACGAAAGGAAGAATATTTAGAATTGAGAGTCCTCAGTGGTTGATATCTTTTAATGGCTAACTGAAAAGATGGTAACAAATTGCAAGCTTTCGAGACTACGCAGATGTCTTCGTCTAGCCTGATGAAGAGACCTGCGTTGTCTCGAAAGCTTGCAATTTGTT
This sequence comes from Dendrobates tinctorius, assembly GCF_039654945.1. Taxonomy (NCBI): domain Eukaryota; kingdom Metazoa; phylum Chordata; class Amphibia; order Anura; family Dendrobatidae; genus Dendrobates; species Dendrobates tinctorius. The sequence continues at coordinate 7,230,939 of NW_027361875.1, forward strand.
ACCATCTTTTCAGTTAGCCATTAAAAGATATCAACTACTGAGGACTCTCAATCCTGAATATTCTTCTATCTACTGGCTAACACTGTACAAAGATATACATCTTTCCTGTATCAAACAAAAGGAACAATTCTTGAAGCATCTTCTTGAAAAAGACATTGTTGGCCCCCTAAAAAAACACCATGTGTGATAATGCCGACTGTTCTCATTTTCATGTATTAGGTTAATAATTTTGGGGGTGGTTATCCATTTGTTTTGACTTTTTAATCAAAATTAGTAACATCCTTTATATAATATTTTATTTTAATAGAATATCTAAAGGAAAATTGAACCTCTGTCATCCAGATGGGTAATTGATTGCTGTACATTTTCAGGGCTATCAAGGCTCCTCAATTCTAGCAAAACAGACCCATGCAGTAAATAGCCTTTAGACCAAAGCTAGGAAGCTTGTAGTTGAATGTTTTCACAAACAGTGATGGCGACTTTATAGTAAGCAGAAAAGCAAAGGTTGTTGAATGACTCACACAATGTGACTTTTATCAAGATGCATGGATACAGTTGCAATTTTATCCAAAATGATGTCATGGCGGTGATACCAATCACATTCTCTATTGTAGGAGGTCACTTGAGACAGCAATTATATCCAATCTCCCATAAAACGACTGAAAGGAGAACAACATGAAAATTCCCTTGTTTGTTACTTTATTACGCATTGAACAGGTTTCTAGTAAATCTATGTGCTCAATAAAATGTGTCTCCTGTCAGCAATTAAACAGATGTTCAGAGAGACTAAAAGCCATTTCAGTCTTATCTGATCTCACCTGGTGAAGACCTGGCCATGAACCCTTTTTGTAGAATGGCAGCCCTTACTTATTGCTAAAGTAGACCCTCCACCTCTCCACCTCCATATCCATTCCTTTTTGGAAGAATTAACAGGGGATATGGTCTGAAGTCACACAAAGGGTAAGGTCACATGGGACTTTCAGACTACAGCAAGTTTCTACGTGGAAAATCTTTAGGGCCCTGAAATAAAAAAAAATGGTTATTGGTATGCTTCATCTGTTGGTGATGTCAATAAGATGACTAAAGGAACACTTAAAGATTGTTTTACCATGCCTGAAAAATATAATTTTATTTTGTTATTTTGTATTCCTATAGTCTAAAATACTAACTATAAAAGTAGTAGAATCTTATATAATCAAAAGGTTATTCCAGTAAGAACAACAGAATAAGTGATATCCACTAGATTGCTGGGAGCCCACCGACAGCCAATATGTCTGAAATCATAGAAATCATAGAATCGTAGAGTTGGAAGGGACCTCCTGGGCCATCTGGTCCAACCCCCTGCTCAAAGCAGGATTCGCTAAATCATCCCAGTCAGATGTCTGTCCAGCCTCTGTTTGAAGACTTCCATTGAAGGAGAACTCACCACTTCTCGTGGCAGCCTGTTCCACTCATTGATCACTCTAACTGTCAAAAAGTTTTTTCTAATATCTAATCTGTGTCTCCTCCCATTCAGTTTCATCCCATTGCTTCTAGTCTTTCCTTGTGCAAATGAGAATAAAGTTGATCCTTCTACAATGTGACAGCCTTTTAGATATTTGTAGACAGCTATTAAGTCTCCTCTCAGTCTTCTCTTTTGCAAACTAAACATTCCCAAATCCTGCAACCTTTCCTCATAAGACAGGTTTTGCAGACCGGTCACCATTCTGGTCGCTCTTTTCTGAACTTGCTCCAGTTTGTTGATGTCTTTTTTAAAATGTGGTGCCCAAAACTGGACACAATATTCCAGATGAGGTCTGACCAAAGAGGAGTAGAGGGAAATAATGACTTCACGTGATCTAGACTGTATGCTTCTGTTAATACATCCTAGAATTGCATTTGCCTTTTTTGCTGCTGCATCACACTGTTGACTCATATTCAGTCTGTGATCTATTAGTATACCCAAGTCTTTTTCACATGTGCTGTCACTTAGCCCTATTCCTCCCATTCTATATATGCTTTTTTCATTTTTATTGCCCAGATGTAGTACTTTGCATTTCTCCCTGTTAAAAACCATTCTGTTAGTTGCTGCCCACTTCTCCAGTTTATTTAAATCTTTTTGAATCCTCTCTCTCTCTTCTCTAGTATTAGCTATCCCTCCTAGCTTTGTGTCATCAGCAAATTTAATCAGTTTACCCTCAATTCCTTCATCTAAATCGTTGATAAAGATGTTGAACAATACAGGGCCCAGGACAGAGCCCTATGGTACCCCACTTGAGACATTCTTCCAACTGGATGTGCAGCCATTTACGACCACTCTTTGGGTCCGATCACTAAGCCAGTTATGAATCCACCTAACAGTTGCCTTGTCCATTCCATACTTAGTCATTTTTTCAATAAGGATTGTATGAGAGACTTTGTCAAATGCTTTGCTGAAGTCAAGATATACTATATCTACAGCATTTCCTTGATCCACCCAATCAGTGATACCGTCATAGAAGGAAATTAAGTTAGTCTGACATGACTTATTAGTTACAAACCCATGCTGACTCTGTTTAATAACTTCATTCTTATCCAGGTATTGACATACATGTTGTTTAATAATTTGTTCAAAGATCTTTCCTGGTATAGAAGTCAGACTCACTGGCCTATAGTTCCCTGGGTCCACCTTCTTCCCCTTTTTGAAGATAGGAACAACATTTGCTCTTCTCCAGTCTTCTGGCACTTCTCCTGTTCTCCAAGAATTTTCAAAGATTATGGAGAGGGGTTCAAAAATTTCTTCTGCTATCTCCTTCAGTACTCTGGGGTGTAATTCATCTGGACCTGGAGACTTGAATTCATTTAGGTTAGCTAAGTGTTTCCTCACTAGCTTTCTGTTTATAGATATCCTGGATTCTTCTATTCCCTTAATAGGACAGTGAATAACAGTTGATGTTACATTTCCTTTCTGAGAGAAAACAGATGCAAAATAGGAATTTAAAAGTTCAGCCTTCTCAACATCCTGTCTTACCATTTCATCATTTTCATCCTGTAAAAATCCTATAGCATCTTTGACTTTTCTTTTACTTTTGACATATCCCCAAAATCCTTTATTATTGATTTTGACATCTCTTGCAAGCCTCAATTCATTTTCAGCTTTAGATAATCTGACTTGTGCCCTGCAGGTTCTGCAGACAGCATTATATTCTTCTTTAGATATGCCTCCCTCTTTCCATTTTATAAACATTTTTTTCTTCCTTTTTAGCATGTGCTTAAGTTCTGTGTTCATCCATCCTGGTTTCCTTAAATGCTTCCTATTCTTCCCTCTTTTCGGAATTGTTAACAACTGTGCTTTGAGAATTTCATTTTTCAAGATTTCCCATCCTTCCTGGACATTTTTGTCTTTTAGGATATCCAGCCATTGGATCCCTCCAATTCTCTTTCTGAATCCCTTAAAATCTGCCTTTCTGAAATCTAACCTTGACGTCTGAGTCTTCACAAGTCTTCCGCCTCTAGTTATCCAAAATTCTAAAATAGCATGGTCGCTATCTCCTAGGGTCCCAGCCACTTTTACCTCATCAACCATTTCCTCCCTGTTTATAAGGATTAGATCCAAGGTAGCAGTTCCCCTTGTTTTCTCCCTTACCTTTTGGAAGATAAAGTTGTCAGCAAGAGAGGATAAGAATTTCCTTGACCTGTTAGTTTTGCCTGAGAGAGATTCCCAACAAATGTCTGGATAGTTGAAATCTCCCATGACAACTATGTCATATTTTTTGGAGAACTTGGCCATTTGATGCATAAAGAGTTCATCCATATCTTCAGCTTGCACAGGCGGCCTGTAGTAAATGCCTACAATGGTGTCCTTTCCATTGTTCTGTCCTTGTATTCTTACCCAAACAGTTTCCACAGAACTCCCAGTCTCTGAAGCTTCAATCTCTGTGCAGATATACGCGTTTCTAACATACAATGCGACACCTCCTCCTCGTTTATCAAGTCTGTTTCTTGCGAATAAGTTGTATCCTTCTAGTCTTGTATTCCAATCATGTGTATTGTCCCACCAAGTTTCAGTGATTCCAATGACATCATATTTATTTTCCTGTGTTAGTAGTTCCAATTCTCCTTGTTTGTTGCCCATGCTTTGTGCATTAGTATAGAAACATTTTAGTTTGTGATTGGTTACTCTTTCTCCAATATTTTTATTAATTAGATTCTTTCGTCTTTGTTCTTCCTTTCCACTTCTAATAGCAGAGTTCTCAATAGCATTTGTCAGGTGTATGGCTTTTTCTGGTCTTTTGCTTCCCTTCCCATGTTGTTCTAGTTTAAAGCTCTCCTTACAAGTGTAGCAAGGCGACTTCCAAATACATGCTTTCCAGTCTTCGTAAGGTGCACCCCATCTCTAGCAAGTAGTCCATCGTATAAGTAGTTCACTCCGTGATCCAGAAATCCAAATAGTTGCTGACGGCACCATCGATGTAGCCAGTTGTTCACCTGCAGAATCTTATTCCACCTCCTTGTTCCATGGCCATCCACTGGGAAGATGGAAGAGAAGACCACCTGCGCTCCCAGTTCTTTCACTTTCTTGCCTAAGTCTTCAAAGTCTCTGCAGATGGTTTCCAGGTCGTTTCTTGCGGTGTCATTTGTCCCCACATGTAGTAGCAGGAATGGGTAGTCATCTGTAGGTCTGAAGAGTCCTGATATCCTGTCAGACACATCTTTAATTTTTGCACCTGGAAGACAGCACATTTCTCTTGAAGTTATATCCGGTCTGCAGATAGCAGCCTCTGTTCCTCTCAACAGGGAATCCCCCGTGACCACCACTCTCCGTTTCTTCTTCACAACATTTTTCTTTCTCCATCCAGGAGGACTCTGAAGGCGTACAAGGTTGCTGTTTGTGGGCAAAGTCTTATCCTGATGTATTTCTTCATCGTTTTCCTGCGTGAGAGCCTGGTACTGGTTCCTGAGCAGTATGGGTGCTGACTGCCTCCTGATCCTCCTGCTTCTCTGGGTCACATGTCTCCATTCCTCTGTTTCTTCAGGTGCACTTCGAATTTCTTCTCTTTCTGTAACATGAAGAGATAATTCTGCTCTGTCCAAGAACTCTTCACCGTCCTTAATGATCTTCAACGTAGCTAACCTCTCTTCGAGATTTTGCAACTTTTCCTCCAACAGGGACACAAGCTTGCATTTGTGGCATGTGAAGTTTGGCTTTTCCACTGGTAAGTCTGTGAACATGTAGCAAGAAATGCAGCTCACCAAATGGCTCCTGGCCTCTTCCATCTTGAGATTTCTTAAAAACGATGAAAGATGAGCCAAAATTCTATCGGCGAGCGGTTTTTCCGATTTCCTCTTTTCAGCTGCAACGGCCAAAGCCCAGTGATCGTGGAGCTCGCGGAGACTCTTCACTTATCCCAGAAGGCACTGGGAATATGCAAATGATCTCCTCAAGACTCTTCTCCTGGTTTTCCGATTTCCTCTTTTCAGCTGCAACGGCCAAAACCCAGTGATCGTTGAGCTCGCGGAGACTCTTCACTTATCCCAGAAGGCACTGGGAATATGCAAATGATCTCCTCAAGACTCTTCCCCTGGTTTTCCGATTTCCTCTTTTCAGCTGCAACGGCCAAAACCCAGTGATCGTTGAGCTCGCGGAGACTCTTCACTTATCCCAGAAGGCACTGGGAATATGCAAATGATCTCCTCAAGACTCTTCCCCTGCTACTACTCCTATAAGTTTTATGGGATTTCCATAGATAGCAGCAATCAATGCTCAGCTAGCTCCGTCAGTTTCATAGAGAATGGAGTCCTCCAAGGATCTATTAGTTATCACCCAACTTGTGGGTAGAAAATAACTTATTCCTACTTGTTGAGGAGCACTACACAGATTTGGCAAAATATAGGATTTAAGACCATATTAGAGAAAAATTAGCTTCAATTCCCCATTAATGAATAATAAAAATAATCTCCCAGAGCGTCCCCTTTAACAATACTGATAATGCCCAGGGCACCCCCTTAAATCAATACTACTGCCCAGAGGATCCTATCAATGAGTTCTTTATTAAAAGTGTTAATACCATGAAAAAAAATAAATCAGATATATAGAGCAGTGCTCGTCAGTGAAATTAGTGGCCATGTGACTCATTGACAACTTCATGGTGCCTGCACAGGAACACTGACGTCACACATGGCTCTGCTGTTCTATAGGTCTCAAGACTAAGGGTACCATTACACGTAGCGACGCACCAACGATTCCGACAACGATACGATCTGGCTAAGATCGTTTGTGCATCGCTAGTAAGCAGTCATACAGGCCGATCTTCATAACGACGCATCAGCGATCAGCGATGTCACTAACGACCACGGCGATCGTTGGTACCGTGTCACACACTGTCTATAATAGCGATTCAGACTTTGAATAGGCGTCCTTCAGCGCTATCTAAATGAGTTCGGAGTCGCCAACGAGTTCGCTCGTCGTTGATAAGGGGCGTCAAACACAGCGATGCATGCTGGTCAGCGTGACACCAGCGATCAAAAAATGATCCTGAACGTTCGCGCACGATCAGCGACATCGCAGCAGGGAGCCGGTCGTTTCCGCGTGTCACACTTAGCGAGATCGCTAGCGATGTCGCTGTTGCGTCACAAAATCGTTGTCGCTTCAGCGATATCGCTAGCGATCTAGCCGTGTGTAACGGGGGCTTAAAGCAGTCTGCAGCTTAGAAAACAAAGCCAGTCCTTGGCTCCATTCCCCACAACAGGGTTTTATTGCATTGATGGATGTTGATATTGTTCAAAATAGCACTTGACTTGTGGTTCAGTGGGACTACCTAAACCAGCTGGTTACCCCCTTGTACACTTGGTAGCGGCACTGCTGCCTTGCAGCTTGTCATTACAGGTTTTCCTCCTGGACTTTTTAGTACAGCCTTTCTCACAGACTGAACAGAGCTCCTGATCTCAAAACTGCTGCTGATGGAGTAACATGAGACCAGATCTTTTTGTTAGCCTCCTCCTATCAAAAAGATATCTCAAATGGGAAAGCTGTTTTTCAATGGTGTGAGGGCAGACAAATAGGCTTGTCATATGCTGCTCTGTTGACTGCCATTTTCAGAACAGGAAAGCTGGCAGTCTCTGAGGAGGAGAACCTTTAAAATGTGTCATATTTCTCAGACTATAAGACACACCGGACCATAAGACACACCCCAAATTTTCAGAATAAAAATAGGGAAAAATAAATGAATGTGTCAAATGGGGGTCCGTCTTACAGTCCGAATTCAGCTTACCCGGGGGGGTGGGGGTATCAGCAGCGCTGGTGGAGCGGGTTCACAGGGGGTGTTCGATGGTGCCAAGATCCCAATCTGCGCATGCGCCACCCCCAGCGGCCATTTTCCCGGAGGCCACCGCATCGTAGCAATGGATGTGCGGGGCCTCCGGGCTTTCACAAAATGCCAACAGAGCCCCCCACACCACAGAGCATCACCACCGAACCTGCCGCACCTGCTGCACCAATCACACCAGCCTGGGAAGGGAGTGTGATCATTGCCCGGCAGCGTTGGACCGGGACTGCCGCAGAATCGCCCGACTCCTGCTACCGCCACAGAATTTGTAAGTATATTCCAACTATAAGACGCACTCCCATTTTCCCCCAAAATTTTCTTGGGAAAAGTGTGTCTTAGGCCTCTTTCACACATCAGGTTTTCGGCGTCAGGCGCGATCCGGCGCTTTTGACTAAAACCGGATCCGGCGAAATGCAATGCCTGATCCGGTTTCCCCCCCATTGACTTGCATTAGAGCCGGATCGAGCCGGATGGCCATGCGTTTCATCCGATTTTCGCCGGATCCGGCAATGTGACGCAATCCGGCGTCTGGAAAAAACGGCTACTGTAACGTTTTTTGTCTCCGGCGAAAAAGCCGGACACGCCGGATCCGGCGTGTCCGGCTTTTTCATAAAATGAAAGCCTATGAGCGCCGCAATGCGCCTGATCCGGCAACAGCCGGATCCGGCAGCCGGATCCGGTTTCTTTGGTCTGAGCATGCTCAGTAGCTCTGCCCACAAGACATATATAAAAGCAAGACAGTGGGACCCTCAGCCACACCCAACATGCCACCCAAGCCAAGAACCAGGAGCAGGAGAAGGCAGCAGACATCTGCAGCAGCAGCACCATCAGCACCACCCCAAATGGAGCAGCATGCTGAACAACGGGAGGGGAGTCCAGCAGCAGATGAGAGACGGTAATTATCAAATCCCCCATTCCTCCAAACTAGGGCTATGGAATATCAAGATATTCATTGGCCCTTTGTTTCTCTTTATTCAACAGCCGCCCAATAGATGCAGCAGCAGCAGCAATGGCAGCAGCAGAAACACCACCCACAGCCATGGAGTGTGGCCAGCTGGAAGACAGCACATCTTCTTCTGGGAGCCCTCCCTCGCATCGTCAGCGTTTGACGGTATGTTTTTATTTCCAAAATCCATCATCTCTGTAATATATGTGTATTCATTGCCTTTTATTTCAAAACAGGAATCACAAGATGAAGAGGAGCTCCCAGAAGAAGAAGGAAGGGGTGGACAGACACTTGGAGTGGGCTCACAATTGGTAAGTTTTTTGCATCAAAAGCAGAAACACAACATCACACTGCACACAACACATAGAAAACAATGTTCTGCAGACCACACACAGCAAACAAATGCCTACATCCAAAGACATAACATTTTTTGTTTTCTTCTCTAGTCTTCCCAATCTGGTGCTCGGCCAAGAGGTCCTCGCAGTGCCTCCCAGGGTCGTCGGCGACAGCAACGCGGCGGTCACCAGCGTGTAAGTATAAATATTTTTGCTTTGTTTTTTTTGCACTTTTTATTTCATTTCTTTTGTGGAGGCTAATTATGTTATTTTTGTCTTTTTCTTTAACAGCCTTCACAGCGTGCTCCCGACTCTGACGGTGAGGATGGAGGGATTGATGTGGACCGCCTCATCGATCTCGTCAGAGAAAGGGAGCCGCTCTGGAATATGGCTGACCGCCGCCACGCTGACCTGATCGTTACCCGACGACTCTGGGAGGAAATCTGTTCGCTCCTTGTGGACCGCTGGGAGGACCTCGAAGCTCGGGCCCAGATTAAAGAGCGTAAGTATATACAGTACCGGTTGCTTGATTTAAACCAGTGTTTCCCGAACTCCAGTCCTCGTGGTCCCCACGGATCATGTGTTCAGGATTTCTATTTACTTTGGAAATCCTGAAAACATGACCCCTGGGGACCATGAGGACTGGAGTTTGGGAAACACTGATGTTGTATACTAACCACTTTGTCCTTTCTCGTTTCAGGGGAGAGAATTGTGAAGCGGTGGCGGTCTGTGAGGGATTGTTTCAAGAAGGAGTCCAATAAAGAGATGCGGGCCCCGAGTGGATCTGGAGGACGCAGGAGCAAGTACAAGTACGCATGAGCCCTGTCGTTCCTCCGGGAGACAATGCTCACCAGAAGGTAAATATTACACACCACATGTGACAAAAAAATGTTTAGATGTAACTTTTTTTTTTCAGCCAGGGCCATACCATGTCACTATTTTAATTGTTTTTTTTTCTCTTTATTCCACAGCACGGTGAGCAGCACTCGGGAGCCTGCACGATTGGACCCTTCTGAGGCGATCCCTGAGGAGACCGGCACCGAGGGACACTTCGACCGCCCCGGCACATCTGCACCTTCCCAACCTTCCCTCACATTCGACCCATCTGTCTCATCCACCAGCACAGGAGCATCGTGGCCGCCTACATTACATGAAGCTGCTGGTGAGGAGATCGCTTTCCCTTTACCCCACCCTTCTGCCCCTGCCACCTCTAGTACACCTGCGGGTACTGGGCGGCAGCGGCAGAGGGGTCAGGAAAAGAGTTATGCGCCAGAGTTCTTGCATCTGAATGCATCTTTCCAGAACTGTCTAAAAGTCTTGTCAGAGCAAATCTCCGCAGGCTTTCAGCAGATCAACTCCAGCATTCTGGAGGTGAAGACACTTCTGCAAACCATGCATTCAGAAGCAAGATCTTCGCCAAACCACACCTTTTTCAGGTCTGTTGTGGAGCGCATGGCAACACTATCTCCTACCCAGCAGATGCATGTAATGCATTCGTGCCACGGTGCTCTACAGCAGGTTACCTCCCAACCTCCGCCTCCCACCACTGTAGTTCCTCCACCTGCACCCCCTCCAGCCACTTTCCATCCTCCCCCTCCTATTACATCTGCACCCCCTCCAGCCACTTTCCATCCTCCCCCTCCTATTACATCTGCACCCCCTCCAGCCACTTTCCATCCTCCCCCTCCTATTACATACCAGCAACCTCCCCAGTACCAGCAACCTCCCCAGTACCAGACATCTCCCCACTTCCAGCAACCTGCCCCGTATCAAACTCCTTCCCCGTACCAAACTCCTTCCCCGTACCAAACTCCTTCCCCATACAACTTTCCATCAACATCATCTGCTCCTACAGTCCCTGCCCAACCCTCCACTCCACCGCCCACCACCTCTTCTGCCTCCCACATGTCCCCCCATTCTGTAGCTTTTTCCACACCATCACCTCTAACTGTTCCTTCCCCACCACGATCCCAGTCCTCTCTCCACACACCCAGTGTCGAAGTGTCCCGCAGCCCCTCCAGCAGTATTTCCACCCCACACTACACATATTTATGATGTGTTTTGTAATAAAAATGCCCAGTTTTTTTTCAAATCTTTATTAAAAAGTTTTTTTAACTTTAAAAACAGTTTACAAACAAAAAAATATTTTAAATAAAAGTTAAATTATTGTTTACACTGGTTGTCTGTCATTTCTTTCTGCGGCGAAATATGTTTAAAAAAAAGGTTAAATAAAGGGTATTTAAAAGGTAAAAAGGTATTCAAAACCAGGTATATAACTGTGGGTAAATTTTAGCTTTTTGCCACAGTTGTGTTCCTGGTTGTGTTTGAAGCAAAGTATTTCACCTAAAAAGTTGTGTTTATTGTTGGTGATTTCATAACAATGTACACAACTTTTGTTAAAAGGTGAAATACTTTGCATAAAACACAACCAGGTACACACCTGTGGCCTAAAGCTAAAAATAGAGACCATGACAAGATAGCCAACTTTGGTTGGCAAAGGTATATACTGTTGGTACAGAAGGTACACAAGTTTGGTTAGGGCACAAATCTTTCACACTCTGTCATCCTGCCAGTGTACTCTGCCTTGAGGTGACATAAAGTATAGTGCAAAATTGTCCCTCATTACTGAAACCGTCACAGAACTTCTAGTGGTAATGTCATGGTAATCTTGCAAGGTGGTTTCTTCAGAGGTGTCCTCAATGGAAATGGGTTCCTTGCAGATAACAAAATTGTGGAGTACCACGCAAGCTTTGATCACCTCGTCAACAGTTTCTGTCTTGAGGTTGATCGCAGTCAATAGGACCCGCCATTTGGCTGTCAGAATACCAAAGGTACATTCAACCATTCTTCTTGCTCTTGTGAGGCGGTAATTAAAAATGCGTTTTGGTCTTGTCAATCCTCTGCTAGAGTACGGTTTCAAAAGGTGTTCTGACAGCTGGAAGGCTTCATCCCCTACACAGACAAATGGCATAGGTGGACCAGATGTTTGCGGCAGCGGTCTAGGTGGTGGGAACTGGAAGGTGTTTCCATACAGTTTACGCCCAATGGCAGACAGTTTGAAAACTTGAGAGTCATTGGAGCTGCCATAGGCCCCAATATCCACAGCAATAAATTTGTATTCCGCGTCAGCGATGGCCATGAGGACAATTGAAAAATATTTCTTGTAATTGAAATATTCCGATCCCGATCCGGCTGGCTTTACAATGCGGATATGTTTCCCGTCCACAGCGCCCAAGCAGTTGGGAAACTGACATATCTGTTGAAACTTGTCAGCAATTTCAATCCACCTCTCTGTTGTGGGCTCTGGTAAAAACTCTTCAGCTAAGGAGTCCCACAGTGCACGGCATGTGTACTTCACTATTCCTGATATGATGGAAATCCCGAGTCTGTACTGGAAATGCAGTGACGAAAGGGATTCTCCAGTTGCAAGAAATCTGTGGGGAATTAAAAAACAATCAATTAGTTTAAAATCACAGCATTACATACCAAAACTCAGCTATAACACTTGGAGATACAAACTACCACCAACAAGATTGCAGTGTAAGTGTGCTCTGATGCGATCACATCCAATAAATGTGGCTTACCTTAAAGTCACCATCAGACGCTCTGCGGGTGAAACAGAGAAGCGGCAATAGGTGTCTGCTTTTCTTATGAGGTGTGCAATGCGCTCCACCAAGTAATCAAAACTCTCCATTTTCATCCGAACATATCCAAAAAATTTATCTGGGTTTCGTCGAAGGTCCATGCAGAGTGTAGAATAGACCCCACGCGTCATTCTCTTGGCTGTGATGGGGTGGATCCACAAACGTCGTCTACGATGCATGATGCGCTGCTGTCTCGCTCTCTCCTTCTCCAGAACAATCACCCTCAAACGATTCGCCTCCGCTGTAAAATCCGCCAAATTCTTCAAAATATTTCCAATGACAACATCCATCTTCGCCAATAACTTGCTCTTCTCTCCAACCTGCACTTTCTCCTCTACAACCTGTCAAAGAAGGGCTGTAGGAACATGCTATATATAGTTTTCCAGTAGCCAATCCCGTTCGGAAGGCCACAAGGGTCAATTTTAAAAACCGGATCCTGCGTAATCCGTCGAAAAACGGATAGAAAAACGGATGAACCGGATGAGACGGATCCGGTTTTGTCTGTCAAGAAAAAGACGGATCCGGCAGAAAACCGGATCCGTCACATACGGTTTTACTAAACATTTGCCGGATCCGGCGTTCCGGCACGATGCCGGATCGCGCCTGACGCCGAAAACCTGATGTGTGAAAGTAGCCTTATAGTCCGAAAAATACGGTATATATTATTATTACAAATCATGTCACTAACAGATATGTTAAAGATTAAATGGAGAGTCTCTTATAGTGGTTATAGTTTAGGTAATACAATTGCATTAAGTTTCAGTCTGCAATCTTTATTCCATTCATTTTCCGACCTCCAGATATAGACTATGAGCCCTGGCAGGCAGGGTCCTCTCTCCTCCTGTACTAGTCAGTAGCTCGTTTTGTTCAAAATTATTTTATTTGTTTTTTGTTATGTATATCCCTTTTTACATGTAAAGCACCATGGAATAAATGGTGCTATAATAATAAATAATAATAATATACTTTACAACGTGATCCAAATTTCAGATTTATCTCTTGTGGGAGTGTCCCTCCCAGTAATATAGGCTGTATACACATAACATTGCAGATTATTAGACAAAAAGAAATATGGAGAACAAGCCCAAATCTTATAATAATACAAATAGTGATACTTTTATTATGCACACCGGCACATCAGTATTTATTCAGTAGACCAGTATCCAGACAAGGAACTTCAAAATAGAGGGATTAGAATTGCACAAATATAATGTGGATCTTAGTAAATTTTAAAGAGGTGGGGGAGCAGTTATACAAAATACCAACAATATACAATTATGTCCATATATATTTGGACAGAGACAACATTTTTCTAATTTTGGTTCTAGACATTACCACAATGAATTTTAAACAAAACAATTAAGATGCAGTTGAAGCTCAGACTTTCAGCTTTCATTTGAGGGTATCCACATTAAAATTGAATGAAGGGTTTAGGAGTTTCAGCTCCTTAACACGTGCCACCCTGTTTTTAAAGGGACCAAAAGTAATTGGACAATTGACTCCAAGGCTATTTCATGGACAGGTGTGGGCAATCCCTTAGTTATGTCATTCTCAATTAAGCAGATAAAAGGCCTGGAGTTGATTTGAGGTGTGGTGCTTGCATTTGGAAGGTTTTGCTGTGAAGGAAACCGCGGTCAAAGGAACTCTCCATGCAGGTGCAACAAGCCATCCTTAACCCCTTCACTACCAAGGGTGGTTTGCACGTTAACTCCCGGGCCAATTTTTACAATTCTGACCACTGTCCCTTTATGAGGTAATAACTCTGAAACGCTTCCATGGATCCCGGTGATTCTGACATTGTTTTCTCGTGACATATTGTACTTCATGTTAGTGGTAAAATTTCATTCAAATAACTTGCGTTTATTTGTGAGAAAAACGGAAATTTGGCGAAAATTTTGAAAATTTTGCAATTTTCCAAATTTGAATTTTTATGCCCTTAAATCACAGAGATACGGCACACAAAAAAATTGATAACTAACATTTCCCACATGTTTACTTTACATCAGCACAATTTTGGAACCAAAATTTTTTTTTGTTAGGAAGTTATAAGGGTTAAAAGTTGACCAGCGATTTCTCATTTTTACAACACCATTTTATTGTTAGGACCACATCACATTTGAAGCCACTTTGAGGGGTCTATATGATAGAAAATACCCAAAAGTGACACCATTCTAAAAACTGCACCCCTTAAGGTGCTCAAAACCACATTCAAGAAGTTTATTAACCCTTTAGGTGCGTCACAGGAATTTTTTTGAATATTTAAAAAAAATGAACATCTAACTTTTTTTCACAAAAAAAATACTTCAGGTTCAATTTTTTTTATTTTACCAAGGGTAACAGGAGAAATTGGACTGCAAAAGTTATTGTGCAATTTGTCCTGAGTACGCTGATACCTGATATGTGGGGGGGAACCACTGTTTCGGCGCATGGCAGAGCTCAGAATGGAAGGAGCGCCGTTTGACTTTTTCAATGCAAAATTGGCTGGAATTCAGATCGGACGCCATGTCACGTTTGGAGAGCCCCTGATGTACCTAAACAGTGGAAACCCCCTACAAGTGACCCCATTTTGGAAACTAGACCCCCCAAGGAACTTATCTAGATATGTGGTGAGAACTTTGAACCCACAAGGGCTTTACAGAAGTTTATAACATACAGCGGTACAATTAAAAAATCATATTTTTTCCACAAAAATGATCTTTTCACCCCAATTTTTATTTTCCCAAGAGTAAAAGGACCCTAAAAGTTATTGTGCAATTTGTCCTGAGTACGCTGATACCCCACATGTGGGGGTAAACCACTATTTGGGCGCATGGCAGAGCTCGGAAGGGAAGCAGCGCCATTTGACGTTTTTGGCTGGAATTGAGATCGGACATCATGTCGCGATTGGAAAACCCCTGATGTACCAAAACAGTGGAAACCCCCCACAAATGACACCATTTTGGAAACTAGACCCCCTAAGGAACTTATCTAGATGTGTGGTGAGAACTTTGAACCCCCAAGTGCTTCACAGAAGTTTATAACGCCCAGGCGTGAAAATAAAAAAATATTTTTTTTCCACAAAAATGATATTTTTGCCCCAAAATTTTTATTTTCCTAAGGGCAACAGGAGAAATAGGACCCCAAAAGTTGTTTTGCAAATTGTCCTGAGTAGGCTGATACCCCACATGAGGGGGTAAAACACTGCTTGGGTGCATGGCAGAGCTTGGAAGGGAAGGAACACCATTTGACTTTTTCAACGCAGAATTGGCTGGAATTGAGATCAGACGCCATGTTGCGTTTGGAGAGCACCTGATGTGGCCAAACAGTTGAAACCCCCAATTCTAACCCTAACCCTAGCCCTAACCCTAACCCTAGCCCTAACCCTAACCCTAACCCTAGCCCTAACCCTAATGGGAAAATGGAAATAAATACATTTTTTTAATTTTATTATTTTTCCCTAACTAAGGGGGTGATAACGGGGGGTTTGATTTACTATTTATGGCGGTTTTTATGTTTGGCGGCTGTCGCACGCTAAAAGACCCTTTTTAAAAAAACCAGGGGAAGAGTCTTGAGGAGATCATTTGCATATTCCCAGTGCCTTCTGGGATAAGTGAAGAGTCTCCGCGAGCTCAACGATCACTGGGTTTTGGCCGTTGCAGCTGAAAAGAGGAAATCGGAAAACCAGGGGAAGAGTCTTGAGGAGATCATTTGCATATTCCCAGTGCCTTCTGGGATAAGTGAAGAGTCTCCGCGAGCTCAACGATCACTGGGTTTTGGCCGTTGCAGCTGAAAAGAGGAAATCGGAAAACCAGGGGAAGAGTCTTGAGGAGATCATTTGCATATTCCCAGTGCCTTCTGGGATAAGTGAAGAGTCTCCGCGAGCTCAACGATCACTGGGTTTTGGCCGTTGCAGCTGAAAAGAGGAAATCGGAAAACCAGGGGAAGAGTCTTGAGGAGATCATTTGCATATTCCCAGTGCCTTCTGGGATAAGTGAAGAGTCTCCGCGAGCTCAACGATCACTGGGTTTTGGCCGTTGCAGCTGAAAAGAGGAAATCGGAAAACCAGGGGAAGAGTCTTGAGGAGATCATTTGCATATTCCCGGAAATCGGAAATTGGGCTCATCTTTCATCGTTTTTAAGAAATCTCAAGATGGAAGAGGCCAGGAGCCATTTGGTGAGCTGCATTTCTTGCTACATGTTCACAGACTTACCAGTGGAAAAGCCAAACTTCACATGCCACAAATGCAAGCTTGTGTCCCTGTTGGAGGAAAAGTTGCAAAATCTCGAAGAGAGGTTAGCTACGTTGAAGATCATTAAGGAAGGTGAAGAGTTCTTGGACAGAGCAGAATTATCTCTTCATGTTACAGAAAGAGAAGAAATTCGAAGTGCACCTGAAGAAACAGAGGAATGGAGACATGTGACCCAGAGAAGCAGGAGGATCAGGAGGCAGTCAGCACCCATACTGCTCAGAAACCAGTACCAGGCTCTCACGCAGGAAAACAATGAAGAAATACATCAGGATAAGACTTTGCCAACAAGCAGCAACCTTGTACGCCTTCAGAGTCCTCCTGGATGGAGAAAGAAAAATGTTGTGAAGAAGAAACGGAGAGTGGTGGTCATGGGGGATTCCCTGTTGAGAGGAACTGAGGCCGCTATCTGCAGACCGGATATAACTTCAAGAGAAATGTGTTGTCTTCCAGGTGCAAAAATTAAAGATGTGTCTGACAGGATATCAGGACTCTTCAGACCTACAGATGACTACCCATTCCTGCTACTACATGTGGGGACAAAAGACACTGCAAGAAACGACCTGGAAACCATCTGCAGAGACTTTGAAGACTTAGGCAAGAAAGTGAAAGAACTGGGAGCGCAGGTGGTCTTCTCTTCTATCCTCCCAGTGGATGGCCATGGAACAAGGAGGTGGAATAAGATTCTGCAGGTGAACAACTGGCTACGTCGATGGTGCCGTCAGCAACGATTTGGATTTCTGGATCACGGAGTGAACTACTTATACGATGGACTACTTGCTAGAGATGGGGTGCACCTTACGAAGACTGGTAAGCATGTATTTGGAAGTCGCCTTGCTACACTTGTAAGGAGAGCTTTAAACTAGAACAACATGGGAAGGGAAGCAAAAGACCAGAAAAAGCCATACACCTGACAAATGCTATTGAGAACTCTGCTATTAGAAGTGGAAAGGAAGAACAAAGACGAAAGAATCTAATTAATAAAAATATTGGAGAAAGAGAAACCAATCACAAACTAAAATGTTTCTATACTAATGCACAAAGCATGGGCAACAAAAAAGGAGAATTGGAACTACTAACACAGGAAAAGAAATATGATGTCATTGGAATCACTGAAACTTGGTGGGACAATACACATGATTGGAATACAAGACTAGAAGGATACAACTTATTTGCAAGAAACAGACTTGATAAACGAGGAGGGGGTGTCGCATTGTATGTTAGAAACGCGTATATATCTGCACAGAGATTGAAGCTTCAGAGACTGGGAGTTCTGTGGAAACTGTTTGGGTAAGAATACAAGGACAGAACAATGGAAAGGACACCATTGTAGGCATTTACTACAGGCCGCCTGTGCAAGCTGAAGCTATGGATGAACTCTTTATGCATCAAATGGCCAAGTTCTCCAAAAAATATGACATAGTTGTCATGGGAGATTTCAACTATCCAGACATTTGTTGGGAATCTCTCTCAGGCAAAACTAACAGGTCAAGGAAATTCTTATCCTCTCTTGCTGACAACTTTATCTTCCAAAAGGTAAGGGAGAAAACAAGGGGAACTGCTACCTTGGATCTAATCCTTATAAACAGGGAGGAAATGGTTGAGGAGGTAAAAGTGGCTGGGACCCTAGGAGGTAGCGACCATGCTATTTTAGAATTTTGGATAACTAGAGGCGGAAGACCTGTGAAGACTCAGACGTCAAGGTTAGATTTCAGAAAGGCAGATTTTAAGGGATTCAGAAAGAGAATTGGAGGGATCCAATGGCTGGATATCCTTAAAGACAAAAATGTCCAGGAAGGATGGGAAATCTTGAAAAATGAAATTCTCAAAGCACAGTTGTTAACAATTCCGAAAAGAGGGAAGAATAGGAAGCAGTTAAGGAAACCAGGATGGATGAACACAGAACTTAAGCACATGCTAAAAAGGAAGAAAAAAATGTTTATAAAATGGAAAGAGGGAGGCATATCTAAAGAAGAATATAATGCTGTCTGCAGAACCTGCAGGGCACAAATCAGATTAGCTAAAGCTGAAAATGAATTGAGGCTTGCAAGAGATGTCAAAAGCAATAATAAAGGATTTTGGGGATATGTCAAAAGTAAAAGAAAAGTCAAAGATGCTATAGGATTTTTACAGGATGAAAATGATGAAATGGTAAGACAGGATGTTGAGAAGGCTGAACTTTTAAATTCCTATTTTGCATCTGTTTTCTCTCAGAAAGGAAATGTAACATCAACTGTTATTCACTGTCCTATTAAGGGAATAGAAGAATCCAGGATATCTATAAACAGAAAGATAGTGAGGAAACACTTAGCTAGCCTAAATGAATTCAAGTCTCCAGGTCCAGATGAATTACACCCCAGAGTACTGAAGGAGATAGCAGAAGAAATTTTTGAACCCCTCTCTATAATCTTTGAAAATTCTTGGAGAACAGGAGAAGTGCCAGAAGACTGGAGAAGAGCAAATGTTGTTCCTATCTTCAAAAAGGGGAAGAAGGTGGACCCAGGTAACTATAGGCCGGTGAGTCTGACTTCTATACCAGGAAAGATCTTTGAACAAATTATTAAACAACATGTATGTCAATACCTGGATAAGAATGAAGTGATTAAACAGAGTCAGCATGGGTTTGTAACTAATAAGTCATGTCAGACTAACTTAATTTCCTTCTATGACGGTATCACTGATTGGGTGGATCAAGGAAATGCTGTAGATATAGTATATCTTGACTTCAGCAAAGCATTTGACAAAGTCTCTCATACAATCCTTATTGAAAAAATGATTAAGTATGGAATGGACAAGGCAACTGTTAGGTGGATTCATAACTGGCTTAGTGATCGGACCCAAAGAGTGGTCGTAAATGGCTGCACATCCAGTTGGAAGAATGTCTCAAGTGGGGTACCACAGGGCTCTGTCCTGGGCCCTGTATTGTTCAACATCTTTATCAACGATTTAGATGAAGGAATTGAGGGTAAACTGATTAAATTTGCTGATGACACAAAGCTAGGAGGGATAGCTAATACTAGAGAAGAGAGAGAGAGGATTCAAAAAGATTTAAATAAACTGGAGAAGTGGGCAGCAACTAACAGAATGGTTTTTAACAGGGAGAAATGCAAAGTACTACATCTGGGCAATAAAAATGGAAAAAGCATATATAGAATGGGAGGAATAGGGCTAAGTGACAGCACATGTGAAAAAGACTTGGGTATACTAATAGATCACAGACTGAATATGAGTCAACAGTGTGATGCAGCAGCAAAAAAGGCAAATGCAATGCTAGGATGTATTAACAGAAGCATACAGTCTAGATCACGTGAAGTCATTATTTCCCTCTACTCCTCTTTGGTCAGACCTCATCTGGAATATTGTGTCCAGTTTTGGGCACCACATTTTAAAAAAGACATCAACAAACTGGAGCAAGTTCAGAAAAGAGCGACCAGAATGGTGACCGGTCTGCAAACCCTGTCTTATGAGGAAAGGTTGCAGGATTTGGGAATGTTTAGTTTGCAAAAGAGAAGACTGAGAGGAGACTTAATAGCTGTCTACAAATATCTAAAGGGCTGTCACATTGTAGAAGGATCAACTTTATTCTCATTTGCACAAGGAAAGACTAGAAGCAATGGGATGAAACTGAATGGGAGGAGACACAGATTAGATATTAGAAAAAACTTTTTGACAGTTAGAGTGATCAATGAGTGGAACAGGCTGCCACGAGAAGTGGTGAGTTCTCCTTCAATGGAAGTCTTCAAACAGAGGCTGCACAGACATCTGACTGGGATGATTTAGCGAATCCTGCTTTGAGCAGGGGGTTGGACCAGATGGCCCAGGAGGTCCCTTCCAACTCTACGATTCTATGATTCTATTGTAAAACTAGTTTTTGCATCACCACATATTGAGAGCTATAATTTTTCCATATTTTGACCCACCGAGTCATGTGAGGTCTTATTTTTTGCGGGACGAGTTGACGCTTTTATTGGTATCATGTTTGGGCATGTGACATTTTTTGATCGCTTTTTATTTCGTTTTTTGGGACGCAGAAATTACAAAAAACAGCGTTTCATGAATTTCTTTTGGGTGGTGCGTTTACGCCGATACGGGTGCGGTAAAATTTATAAGGTGGTTTTATTCTTTGGGTCAGTACGGTTACAGCGATACCTCATTTAGGTAGTTTTTTTTATGTTTTGGCGCTTTTATGCAATGAAAACAATTTTATATAAAAAATAATTATTTTGCATCACTTTATTCTGCGAGCTATAACTTTTTTATTTTTTCGCTGATGATGCTGTATGGCAGCTCGTTTTTTGCGGGACAAGATGACGTTTTCAGCGGTACCATGGATATTTATATGCGTCTTTTTGATCGCGCGTTATTGCACTTTTTGTTCGGCGGTATGATAATAAATCATTATTTTTTGCTTCGTTTTTTATTTTTATTTTTTAAGGGGTTCGCTTAAGGGGTTAACTATTGGGACAGTTTTATAGGGCGGGTCGTTACGGACGCGGCAATACCAAATATGTGTACTTTTATTGTGTTTTTTTTTATTTCCAAAAAATGAATTTATTGGGGAATATTTTTTTTTTTAAAATTTATTTAGCGATTTTTTTTTAATTATTTTTACACTTTTTTTTTTTTTTTTTTTACTTCATTACAATGTCCCAGGGGGGACATAACTGTCCTGTGACAGATCGCTGATCTGTCACATCACAGATCACTGTGACAGATCAGCGATCTGTCACAGGCACTGCACAGGCTTCCTCATGCCTGCGCTGCAGGCACTGAGGAAGCCAGCTTCCTGCAGGCCCTCGGAGGTCCCCGTCGCCATATTGGATCCGGGGACCTGCAGGAAAGGAGTCCCCCGCAGCAGCGCTGCACATTGCGCTGCCGTGGGGGGCTCAGGGAAGCAAGGAGGGAGCCCCCTCCCTGCCGATGCTTCCCTTTAACCCCCAGTACACCGCGATCATGTTTGATCACGGTGTGCAAGGGGTTAACGTGTCGGGGGCGGTCCGTGACTGCCCCTGACACATTGTGCCGGGTGTCAGCTATGATAATTAGCTGACACTCGGCCGCGATCAGTGGCGCTCACCACGTGGGCGCCGGTGATCGCGGTGACGTAATATTCCGTCCATGGTAATAAATTCCAGGGTCACATGGACGGAATATTACGTCAATTGTAGGTAAGGGGTTAAGCTGCAAAAACAGAAAAAACCCATCCGAGAAATTGCTACAACATTAGGAGTGGCAAAATCTACAGTTTGGTACACCCTGAGAAAGAAAGAAAGCACTGGTGAACTCATCAATGCAAAAAGACATGGGCGCCCACGGAAGACAACAGTGGTGGATGATCGCAGAATAATCTCCATGGTGAAGAGAAACCCCTTCACAACAGCCAACCAAGTGCACAACACTCTCCAGGAGGTAGGCGTATCAATATCCAAATCTACCATAAAGAGAAGACTGCATGAAAGTAAACACAGAGGGTTCACTGCACGGTGCAAGCCACTCATAAGCATCAAGAATCAAAAGGCTAGACTGGACTTTGCTAAAAACATCTAAAAAAGCCAGCACAGTTCTGGAAGAATATTCTTTGGACAGATGAAACCAAGATCAACCTCTACCAGAATGATGAAAAGAGAAAAGTATGGTGAAGGCGTGGTACAGCTCATAATCCAAAGCATACCACATCATCTGTAAAACACGGCGGAGGCAGTGTGATGGCTTGGGCATGCATGGCTGCCAGTGGCACTGGGTCACTAGTGTTTATTGATGATGTGACACAGGACTGAAGCAGCCGAATGAATTCTGAGGTATTCAGAGCCATACTGTGTACTCAGATCCAGCCAAATGCAGCCAAACTGATTGGTCATCGCTTCATACTACAGATGGACAATGACCCAAAACATAAAGCCAAAGCAACCCAGGAGTTTATTAAAGCAAAGAAGTGGAATATTCTTGAATGGCCAAGTCAGTCACCTGATCTCAACCCAATTGAGCTTGCATTTCACTTGTTAAAGACTAAACTTCAGACAGAAAGGCCCACAAACAAACAGCAACTGAAAACCACCGCAGTGAAGGCCTGGCAGAGCATCAAAAAGGAGGAAACACAGCGTCTGGTGATGTCCATGAGTTCAAGACTTCAGGTAGTCATTGCCAACAAAGGGTTTTCAAACAAATACTAGAAATGAACATTTTATTTACAATTATTTAATCTGTCCAATTACTTTTGGACCCTTTAAAAACAGGGTGGCACATGTTAAGGAGCTGAAACTCCTAAACCCTTCATCCAATTTTAATGTGGATACCCTCAAATGAAAGCTGAAAGGCTGAACTTCAACTGCATCTGAATTGTTTTGTTTAAAATTCATTGTGGTAATGTCTAGAACCAAAATTAGAAAAATGTTGTCTCTGTCCAAATATATATGGGCCTAACTGTATGAAAGTGCTTAGTGCTAAAATACAAGGTCACAGGTACTTATGAAAACATCATACTGCCTACAGCTTAGAATCCAAACATAGTACCCAAAAATGACCAACATAATCTACTGCTAATCACATAAAGCAGACCTTGCTCTTAGCCATAGTGCCTCAGCCAAGATACCACGAGAACGCAGCCCAAACATGCGTTTCTTCGAAACACGCGTTGGGGCTGCGTTCTCGTGAAAAAAAATCTCTCATCTTCACTGCCCTATTGAATAACTTTTTTCACTGACAAAACTACAGTCCTGTAGACCTACTCTAACACTGAGAGAATGGAGAGAGAGCAGAGAATTTTCTGAAACCAGAGATGGAGCTTTTATAGATTTCCTACATTTTTGCAGCATAAAGGCTCATTCAGACGTCCGTGCAAATCAGCCAGAGATGAAAATGCAATGCACGGACTGGCCGCAGCTTTCCCGACCTGAGCAGGACAGCCTCATCGAAATACATGAAGCTGTCACACTCGGGTTAGGAGATCCAATGTCAGACCCGATCTCAGGCCGATGTGCATGAATATCTGAATTAATGCAGTCACTCTGCAGCAGCCACATGGTAAAATATTACATTGCTCAAAAAAATAAAGGGAACACTTAAACAACAGAATATAACTCCAAGTAAATCAAACTTCTGTGAAATCAAACTGTCCAATTAGGACGCAGCACTTATTGACAATCAATTTCCCATTCTGTTGTGCAAATGGAATAGACAACAGGGGTAAATTATTGGCAATTATCAAAACACACTCAATAAAGGAGTGGTTCTGCAGGTGGGGACCACAGACCACATCTCAATAAAAATGCTTTCTGCCTGATGTTTTGGTCACTTTTGAATGTTGGTTGTGCTTTCACACTCATGGTAGCATGAGACGGTCTCTACAACCCACACAAGTGTCTCAGGTAGTGCAGCTCATCCAGGATGGCACATCAATGCGAGCTGTGGCAAGAAGGTTTGCTGTGTCTGTCAGCATAGTGTCCAGAGGCTGGAGGTGCTACCAGGAGACAGGCCAGTACACCAGGTGAAATGGAAGGAGCCGTAGGAGGGCAATAAACCAGCAGCAGGACCGCTACCTCAGCCTTTGTGCAAGGAGAGACAGGAGGAGACTGCCAGAGCTCTGCAAAATGACCTCCAGCAAGCCACAAATATGCATGTGTCTACACAAATGGTTAGAAACCAACTCCATGAGGATGTTCTGAGTGCCCAACGTCCACAAATAGGGGTTGTGGTCACAGCCCAACACCATGCAGGACGCATGGCATTTGCCACAGAACACCAGGATTCGCAAATTCCCCACTGGCGCCCTGTGCTCTTCACAGATGAAGGCAGGTTCACACTGAGCACATGTGACAGACGTGACAGAGTCTGGAGACGCTGTTGAGAGCGATCTGCTGCCTGCAACATCCTTCAGCATGACCGGTTTGGCAGTGGGTCAGTAATGGTGTGGGGTGGCATTTCTTTGGAGGGCTGCACAGCCCTCCATGTGCTCGCCAGAGGTAGCCTGACTGCCATTAGGGACCGAGATGAGATCCTCAGACCCCTTGTGAGACCATATGCTGGTGCGGTTGGCCCTGGGTTCCTCCTAATGCAGGACAATGCCAGACCTAATGTGGCTGGAGTGTGTCAGCAGTTCCTGCAAGATGAAGGCATTGAAGCTATGGACTGGCCCGCCCGTTCCCCAGACCTGAATCCGATTGAACACATCTGGGACATCATGTCTCGCTCCATCCACCAACGTCACTTTGCACCACAGACTGCCCAGGAGTTAGAGGATGCTTTAGTCCAGGTCTGGGAGGAGATCCCTCATGACAACATCCGCTGAGTCATCAGGAGCATGTCCAGGTGTCGTAGGGAGCTCAGTGAGGCATATGGAGGCCACGCACATTACTGAACATAATTTCCTTGTCTGGAGGCATTTCCACTGAAGTTGGATCAGCCTGCAATTTGATTTTCCACTTTGATTTTGAGTATCCTTCCAAATCCAGACCTCCATGGGATATTAATTTTGATTTACATTGATCATTTTTATGTTTTCTTGTTCTCAACGCATGCCACTATGTAATGAATAAAGATTTGCAGCTGCAATATTTCATTCAGTAATATCTACGATGTGGTATCTTAGTGTTCCCTTTATTTTTTGAGCAGTGTATAAAAGGATGCATTAAGGAAACAAATGAACACTTAAAAAATCTGTGCAAAGGTATACATAACTTTAACCCCACAGTGACCATTCCTGAACGTGCTTTATTGATCGGTCAAGGCTATGTTATGCAGATTACCTAGTACAAGTAGATTTTTGCTAATTTCTTTGCGTATGTAATAAAGTGTATTTTATATCAAATAAATCTAGATTTTGTTTTTTATTGTTTGATGGGACTTTTTAGTTATTTATTTTTTCCTTTATTTTTTGCATTTTTTTATGTACATACAATATTTTCAATACATAGCTTATTCCCTGGAGAATTGCTTCCTCCCAGCAGAGGAGTTAATGCTGTCTTATGGCTCTGCTCCATTGCGGTAACCCAGAGACACTGCCATTCTCTAAGTAAAAGTTGTTTTTTTTTTATTAACAGCGTGTCTCCTGGTTTGTTTGTTGCCCTGGTTCCAGAAGAGGGATTCCTGGAGTCAGAAGAGGTCTGCAGGCCAGAAGTAAGTGTGAAGAACACTGACTGACACTAACACTGCTGCCCTGTGTGACCGTGCCCCGGCCATCATTGTGCTGAATGCCTGCTGCCGGAGGAAGGTGATGGGCAGCTACAGGCATTCAACAATGTCAGGATTTTTTTTTTCAGAAATCGCCTCCTCGGGTAGTCAAGAGGTAGTGCCCTAAGCAGGTGCCTACCCTGCCTTCCTCTCATCCCAGCCCTGGTTGCCAGGCTTGGCAGTGTCTGAGAGAGAAGGGAGATAGCACACACCTGCAGAAAACACTCTAGTTGACTGACTGATCACAGTATGATCGTGTAGGAGGTGCTGAAATATCAGCACCTCCCACCTGATCACAGCAGGAGCTCGGCGCTGCTACTGGTCGAGCTCCTGCACTAACAAGCCAGAGACGTACCAGCGCCACCACTGGCTCTTTAACCCCCTAAGGTTATGTGCACACATGTGGATTTTAAGTGTTTTTGCAGCGTTTTTTTGCTGCGAAAACGCTTGCACAACGCAACCCTTTGAATTCAACGGCATTCCGCAATGCTGTACTAATGCTGCATATTTTTCCGCAGCGGAATTGCATTGCTCATTCTTTATGGGGAATCGCGGGGATTCCGCACACATAGGAATGCATTGATCCGCTAACTTTCTGCATGTGGCTATGCCCACCATGCGCAAAGTAAGCGTAAAATGTGCGGATGGTATCCAGGGTCTTGAGGAGAGGAAACTCTCCTCTAGGATACCATATCCCTGTTACACAAAGGATCAAAATAAAAATTTGTGATATTCTCACCTTCCGGCAGCCCCTGTATTCTTCCTGGTCCTTACCGATGCTCCCGGCAACTCCCGTTCCCAGTGATGCCTTGTGACAATGACCTGTGATGATGTAGCGGTCTCGCGTGATGCTATTTCATTTGGGGTCATTGACGCAAGGCATAGTTGGGAACGGGAGTTTCTGGGAGCTTCGCGAGAATCAGGAAGTCTGCAGGGGCTGCCGGAAGGTGAGAATATCACGATTTTTTATTTTTTTAATTATTTTTAACATTATATCTTTTTACTATTGATGCCGCATAGGCATGTTTGACAAGTGTGACCAACCTGTCAATCAGTTTTCCAAGTGATGCTACAGATCGTTTGGAAAACGCTAGCATTCTGCACGCTAATTACGCTTGCAAAACGCTAGTTTTTCATGGGAATTCCGCATGCGTATTTCCCGTGGCAGGGAGTTGCGGAATTGCCGCGGAAATTTCGTACGTGTGCACATAGCCTAAATGCTGCAATCGAGAGTGATTGCAACATTTAGGAGGCAGGCAGAGTGAGGGAGCTCCATCGGCCTTCAGATTGGCGCCCTCGCGACATCGAGGGGGACTGATCATTGCCATGGTGACCCCCGGATCACCAAGCTAGGGAAAGCTGTTTAGACCATGCTCAGAGCTACTGACCCAAAGGATAAAGCTGTCTTATCAATTTTACCACATGCGAAACAGCATTAAAAAAAAATACTGAAATGCTGTTTTTTGCTCATTCTGCCTCCCAAAAATTGGAATAGAAAGCGATCAAAAAATGTCGTGTGCCCAAAAATGCTACCAATAAAAACATTAATTAGTCCTATAAAAAAATGAAGCACTCACATGACTGATAGCAGAAATATGGAAAAATTATAGCTCTCAAAATATGGCGTTGCAAAAGCTAGTTTTTGCAAAACAAAAAGTGTCTTTTAGTGTGTCACCATAGCCAAGCAGAACAAAAACAATATAACGCTAGGTTCATATTGCGTTAACCCAGCCCGTTCAACGCATAGCGTTGACGGGCTGCGTTAATGATATAGCATAACGTGATCGCATTATGCTATACCCGCTAGCGCAGATGATTCATCTGCGCTAGCGGTGACGGAGCCTCAGACGCTGCAGCACGCATCTGAGGCTCCGTCACTGAATGGAGGCACATCGCGAGCGCATGCCGCTTTATGGCATGCATCGTGATGCGCCTGATAATGGGGGTTAATGGCAGCGTTAACGGACTGCGTTACAGCGCGTTATGCCGCAGTGTAACCCAGTCCGTCTAACAGACTGCCATAACGCAATGTGACCCCGGCCTTAATCTGGTATTGCTGTAATCCCACCAACCCGAAGAATAAATCCGTCTAATCACCTATACCATGCAAGGAATGATGTAAAAATAAATAAATCCAATTCTTCACTTGCTGTTGATTTTTTCATTCTGTCTCACAAACATTGCAGTAAGGCTCGGCTCACATATATCCTTTGCTGAGCATTATATCGAGATTTCCATGCAAATCTTTGAAATACATAAATCAGGCAGAACACAGCAGAAGATTCCTTATAATAAGGCATATGGAGGCACTTTGGAAGCCGTTTGACCTTTGATACGGAGATGTCCATCTTTTGAAGCATGCATAAAAGTGCGGTCAAGTTAGATGGAAAACCTGATGTAAGTGCTCAGTGTACAGTGCAGGATAAGTGTGATTCAAAATGTTATGTAAAATGTTCAGAATATAAGCTTCAATTCAATCCACAAAAGAGCACGCCACCACTCCTGTCTGTCGTCTGTTAACAAAAATATAGGGGGCTTCCACATTACTGGTAGTACAAAGGCTCTGGAAAAGTACCATGGTTCCTCGCCCCCCAAAAATAAATTCAGCGAATTCTGCATTCACAAATCCACATGTCCCCCTCCCTTCTGAGCCCTACAGTGTGCCTAAGCCACATGTTTGGCAGGAGTATGACATGAGAGGGGATATTCTGCTATTCCAGCACTTGGGAGCTCTGTATATAGAGT
This sequence comes from Dendrobates tinctorius, assembly GCF_039654945.1. NCBI lineage: Eukaryota > Metazoa > Chordata > Amphibia > Anura > Dendrobatidae > Dendrobates > Dendrobates tinctorius. Next base: position 7,259,283 of record NW_027361875.1, read on the forward strand.
TCACAAACTATTCTAGGAAAATAAGCCATCCAGGAGGCAAATAGCGCTTTGTCCCTCCCAAGTCTCGCTTTATGGCTAAGCAGTACTGTACATCCATGTATGAGTAATTCCAATTTCAGCAGAAATGATGTGACAAATTTTGGTGCCATTTTTACCCATTTCACTGTGTGAAAATGTAAAATATGGGGCTAAAACAAATGTTTTATTGTAAAAATGTAATTATTTTTTCTTCACTGCCCAATGGTATAAAATTCTATCACACACCCGTGGTGGCAATATGATCACTGCACCCCTAGATGAATTCATTGAGAGGTGTAGTTTGTAAAATTTGTTCACTTATTGGGGGTTCTGCTGTTCTGGCGCTTCAGGAGCTCTTCCATTGGATCATGGCACCTGAAAACCATAACAGTAAAATTTGCACTATAATATTGTGCTCCTACTGAAAAGTAGTTCTTGTTGGGTATTGGCACAATAAGGAGAAATTGCACAACCAACTTAGAGGTTCATTTTTTTCTCTTAGCCCTTATGAAAACTAAAAAATTGGGGCTAAAACAACATTTTAGCTGTAAAAATGTAATTATTCTTTCTTCACCGCTCAATGGTATATATTTGTGTGAGGCACAAGTAGTAGTGTCAACGCTAACGCTAAGGACTTCTGTTGGTGTAGACACCCAGGCCATGTTCCTTGCCTTAACTCCTGAATCCACCCTCTGTCTGTACCCTTCCCCCCACCCAGGGAAGAGGAAAGTAGTATTTAGAGATGAGCAAACATCGTCGGCTCCCTCCTTATTCGGCAAGCTACTACGCTAGCGCTTACCGAATAGCTGCATCGGAAACCCATATACCTGCAGTGCTCCCGATGATCAACTGTTCGGCACCGCAGCTGCATGTGTTGCGGCTGTGTGACAGTCACAGCACATGCATAGAGAGCCAACCAGACTAAGAAGGTAATACAAACAGGGATAAAAGAAAACCAATCATGCAAATATACTCACACAAACAACAGAGGAAAGCACCGGAAAGTGGAGGATGGGATAAAACCAAAGTAAGAGAAGGAGGGGAATTATCATACACCGAAAACCTAACAGCAGTCACAGATAAATCCACCAAACACCTTCTCAAACAACAACTCTCCACCAACTCCTGATCAGTGCTGCAAAAAAGCTATCCCTGACAATGAGTGCTAGCCAGGGCTCAGATTATATAGGAGATGGCTAAAAGTGAGCAGCTGAGCCTTAATGCAGGAAAGCTTCCAGGAGCTCTCAACTGAGCAGATTAACCCCTGCACTGCTAAAAGAAACCTGCACCATTTAATATTAAGGTGAAATGCTTCTAAACAGTGCAGGAGTAGGAGAAATCAGACGCTGTTGTCTTCTGGCTCCTTTCTGTCTCGGTAAACCCGTGACAGGGACTCTTTAATGTGAGCGTTCCATCAATTTTTGAAAGTAGAGAGTAACTGCAAAATATATCTCCTTCTATGGAGTACACAACACTTTTATTACTTACATGGACAGTCTATTGATTTTATGCGACCAGTGCTATCCTTAATCATTCCTGTGGAGGAGCTGCAGGAAAATTAAACACTCACTGCTAAGTTCCCCTGCAAATTACAACTGATTGCTGGAGATCACAGTTGTGGGACACTCCCAAAATATATTATCAGAAAATGCAACAATCCAACTAGAAATAATTGGAAAATAATTTCATTTCTTTTTCTTTATACATAAAATCTCTGAAATCTATGTATCTATGTGTATCTATTTACCCTCTCTATCTCCTCATCATATGATAAAAGGAGCAAAGGATGCTGTACACTCAATAGTCTGATTCCCTTATTCTTTACTGTTGTGAATTCTGAATAGTGTCAGTTTCATCCGCAGATTGGAGAACGACCTGGGGCAAACCCAAACTAACCACTTTCTTCTTTGGCCCAATTGAATTTGCATTGGCTACTTTTACAGTACATATTTCTTACTAACATATTTGGGTAACAGTTATTTTATATGCCCTTTAAAAAAAATAAATACAAAATACCAATATAAATTCTCCTTCTTAATCCATCATTTCATTAGAATATTTTGACCCTGAAATTTTAAATTTTTATTTCTGTACTTTGTATTTGCAAGCATATCCAAATTACACTTTGCAAGGAATGCTCCCCTTGCCCAACGTAAGCCACTGCAAATATTACCATTCTGGCTACTAATCAATGGCCTTTCATGTGTAACTATGTGCACTTTTGCAGATGTAGACTGGTATAGCCATACAAGAACATTTATGCTGTTTCTGGATGTCATTAGCCTCTTGACTAGACACAGGGTCACAAACAAAATACTATAAAAAAAAAATCATATATTTGTATAAATATAAATACAAGCAAGGCATAATTCATGCTAATCTAACTTATGGGGTTGCCATCTAATAATTTTTAGACAGACGTTAAATAATATCAGCATTTCACTCTTTATTTTTAGCTTTATTCACTTACTTAAAGGGAATCCTTCAGTAGGATCAATGCTACTAAGCCGTCTATATTGGTATGCGTTTCCTAGAAAGTTGAACAAAATGATACACTGATATCTGCGTTCTGATGTTTTATTCCAGAGAAATCCACATTTTTCTTATATATAAATGAGCTATGGGCCGGACATAGATCTTCCTGATAATCTGCCTCCAGAGCTTATTTTAAATAAAAGATGTTTCCAGGGTGAGACATGTACTGACTAACAGTCTGCTCTCATAATCACACACAGCTTTTCAGTGAAATCAGAACTAACACAGTGCAACAGAGCTAATGCAGTACAGCAGAGTTAAACGTTGTCTCAATTTCAACCATGACATGGACATTTGCAGTTGTCTTCTCACAGAGCTGTCAGCTCTGCTGTACTGCCCTTCCACCACAATGGTTGCATGTGAGATGAAAGCTGAAGCACTGTTAGAGGAATGCAGCTGAAAATGTGTGTTGTAATGAGGCAAAATTTACTTCTGCTGTACTGTGTTAGTTCTGATCTCACTGCAGAGCTGTGTGTGATTATGAGAGTAGACTATCAGTCTCTCACACTGGTAACGCCCCTTTTCATTTAAAATAACCTCTGGTAGCTGATTTTCAAGGAGATCTATGTCCAGCCCATAGATCTTAACAGCTCATTTGAATATAATGAAAGCATTGATTAGTCTGTATCAAGATATCACAGATATCAAGGTATAATTTTATTCCACTTTCTACGTGCCCATGCTTAGGCTAAGTGTTGAGCCTTAAAGGGGTTGTCTATTAATTTAAAAATGGTGGGGGTTCAACACCCAGCAGGCCTGATACTTAAGAACTGTACAGAGTAGAACACCACAGCTCTGTGCACAGCTTTGTGGCAAAGCTGGGTACTACAGGCTAGCTCCTATTGAAGAGACTAGATCACAAGCAGTGACCAAATGACTGCTTAAGGGGAATCTGTCATCAGATTTTTTTGCTATGTACGGTAATCTAAGAGCAGCATGATGTGGGGACAGAGACCATGATTTAAGTGACGTCACTTACTAGGTTATGTATTGCTGTTTCAATAAAATCAGTGTTTTTTTGTCAGCAGGAGATTAGAACTACTGGACTAGTCTTGTGCTTCCTAGTCAACTGCTGTGTGTATCCCCACCTTCACCAATAATTGGCAGCTTTCTGCCTATGCACAGTGTACACAGAAAGCTGCCAATCAGTGATGTGGGAGGGGATATACACAGCTCAGCATTCAGAGAACTGGTAGATCAGCAGCAAGGAAAACAGTGATTGTATCAAAATGACAACAACCAGCCATCACTGGAATTAGGGTCTCTGTCCCTACATGTTGTTGATCTCAGATTACAAAAACTTGCTGACAAATTACATTAAAAATATAAATTACTTCAAATAATTTCTAAATTACACTGCTATAAATGTAAATTAGGTTCAAAGGCAACAATCTCCACTTTCTGAGGGCACAACTGGGACTAATAAGAGGCCTGGCACCACTGCTTGCATCGGCACTGTTCTGGAGTCCAGGGTCCATAACCAAGCATGGGAAAGATGTGGCAGTATAGTTTGGAAGGGCAGGGAGTACAGTAAAGCTGTGCAGTATGTCTGCATCAAGCAAAACACAATTGCATGTACATTCACAGTGTTGCACTAGAGTCAAGAGTGGATCATTGTACATGCAAAACTTTCCGACTATATAATGCACGCTAGAGTCAAAGTGCACAGGCATACTGCAAAAGTGTATTAACTAAATGATGGCTGACTGTATGCGGCATGGCGGGGGAGGTAAAGAGGAGTATTTCTGGACTGTGCAAGTTGCAGAAGCAGGTGCTTCTCAGAAAATTAGAATAGCATCAAAAAGTTGATTTATTTCAGTTCTTCAATACAAAAAGTGAAACTCATATTATATAGAGTTATTACAAACGGAGTGATCTATTTCACATGTTTATTTCTGGTAATGTTGATAATTATGGCTTGCAGCCAATGAAAACCCAAAAGTCATTATCTCAGTAAATTAAAATAATTAACAAAAAACACCTGTGAAGGCTTCATGAGCATTTAAAAAGGTCCCTTATTCTGTTTTAGTAGGCTCCACAATTATGGGGAAGACTGCTGACGACAGATGTCCAGAAGGCAGTCTTTGACACACTCCACAAGGAGGGTAAGCCACAAAAGGTAATCTGTCAAATCAGCAGTCTTCCCCATGATTGTGGAGCTTACTGAAACAGACTAAGGGACCTTTTTAAACACTTAGGAAGCCTTTGCTGGTGTTTTTTGTAACATATTCTAATTTACTGAGATAATGACTTTTGAGTTTTCATTGGCTGTAAGCCATAATCATCAACATTAACAGAAATAAACACTTGAAATAGATCACTCTGTACTGATTTTATATAATATATGAGTTTCACTTTTTGTACTGAAGAACTGAAATAAATTAACTTTTTGATGATATTCTAATTTTGTGAGAAGCATTTGTAGGTAAAGAGCAAAAGTGCATGATATTTTGGGGTACAATGCTCTTGGGAAATTTAATTAAAAGTTTGCTCACAAGCTGATAGGACTCCAGTTACCCCACAAACAATCATCAGAAGCATTGGCTGGCAGGGCATACCCCTTCATGTCCTGTGTATGTTTTGAGTCCAGTTCTGAAGTGGATGCTGATGGAAGACATACAAAATAATTTAATTTCCCAAGAGATTTAATCCTTTAGAAGTAAATGTGATTCACAGACAGATCCCGTCCATTGCAGTTTGTTGAAATAAATCACATGCCAAGGTAACATAAAGAAAACCACTTGTGAGAGCTGTACACCCAAGGATACTAGATTAATGTTGATCAGCAGGAGGCGCTGGGACTTTGCAGATATTTTATGCTCACAGAAAGATTTCTTCTACAGCCAAGAGTCAACAGTTCTTCAATTATATTACAGCTGAAGGGGGGAAACAACCTCAGGATCTTGTAACCTCTGAGCCAGCAGTTCGATAACTGTCAGCATTGTCTGAGGGGCTTGTTTGCATTGTTTTGCATTGCAGTTTACTTTAGCCTTGGGGACACTGGTTTGCTCGCATTCCAGCCCCCCCCCCCCCAAATCCCCACAATTACTTCCCATTATTTACATTCTGTGTTTCTTTTGGCTGCATTTATTTGGAGTATTTAACCCTGTTCTATTCTAATGCCCACCTCCATTTTGTTTGCTCTCCTGTGTGGAACAGAGTGACCCTTTCTATACATGATGGTGTCTGTGGTAGTAAGGTATTGGAATGTCCAGGATTGTGAACTTTCAACTCATTAATGGATGCATTGGAAACAAGAACCTGCTGCAGATAAGATCCTGTTGCAGAAAAGAACCAGCTGCAGATAAGAACCTGCTGTGGACAAGGATCTGCTGCAGTAAAGAACCTGCTGCAGACAAGAACCTGCTGCAGATAAGATCCTGTTGCAGAAAAGAACCAGCTGCAGATAAGAACCTGCTGCGGACAAGGACCCGTTGCAGTAAAGAACCTGCTGCAGACAAGAACCTGCTGCGGACAAGGACCTGCTGCAGTAAAGAACCTGCTGCAGACAAGGACCTGCTGCAGACAAGAACCTGCTGCAGACAAGAACCTGCTGCAGACAAAAACCTGCTGCAGACAAGAATCTGCTGTAGAAAATAACCTGCTGCAGACAAGAACCAGATGCAGATAAGTACTTGTTAAAGATAAGAACCTGCTGCGGACAACAAACTGCTGTAGAAAAGAACCTGCTGCAGATAAGAACCTGCTGTAGAAAAGAACAAGCTGTGGAAAAGAACCTACTGCAGGAAAGAACCTGTTGCAGATAAGAACCTGCTGCTAACAAGAACTTGCTGTGGACAAGGACCTGCTGCAGACAAGAATCTGGTGCAGAAAGTAATTTGCTATGGACAAGGACCTATTGCAGGTAAAAAAAAACAGCTGTAGACAAGAACCTGCTGCAGATAAGAACCTGCTGTGGACAAAGACCTGCTGAAGAAAAGAACCAGATGCAGACAAAACCTGCTGCAAACAATAACTTGCTGTAGACAAGGACCTGCTGCAGAAAATAACCTGCAGTGGACCAGAACCTGCTGTGGATAAGGACCTGCTGCAGATAGGAAACAGCTGTAGACCAGAACCTGCTGTGGACTAAGACCTCCCGCAGAAAAGAACTTGCTGCGGACAAGAAGTTCCTGGTGACAAGATCCTGCAGCAGAAAAGAACTTGCTGTGGTCAATAACCTGCTGCAGACAGACATTGTCTAGAACTAAAATGGGATAAATCACAGCATAATACACACAACACTCCACATGTAATATGGAACAACAATATTACAATAATTTGGAAATTAGGGCTAAAGAGCTTACAATACATGTGTTCTGGGCACTGCAGGGGGCTCTAAAAAATAAAATTATATGTGTGCAGAATGATAATGCATATACACAGTATATATTATTTGACCCCACTCCCCATTTGCTTAGATAGTCCCAACATATGCCACAGTGCCGAATTTGAGATGATCACTATTCCTATCAGTCCCGCTACCTAATGAGGCTCGCAATATTCTTTTCCTATTTCAGACACATGCGAGTGGGTCATTTTTAAAGGAATCCAATTAATCTAAGTATGTTTTAGAGGTCCATAAGGAAAAAACAAAAAACCTGAGGGCACTACCAATAACTAAGGGGGACTGCTGACCACACACATAATTAGATATACAACCAACAAGAGAAAGAAGTGTGTATAATGGACGCGATCAACCCCATGGTCATCGCCACAATATAACACAAAAATATATAAACAAATGAATACATTTTATTAATAAAAAAAATTCCACACAAAGAGTGACATTGATAAGAATAAAAACAATTAAAAAAGGCCAGGACAAATTGGCCGTGTGTAACACTCCAAAAAAGGTTCTAAAATAAGAGCCTAATGCTCCATTCCTTAGCATCGTGGAGGAGTGGAGCATTAGGTTCTTATTTTAGAAGGTCCATAAGGAAACACAAGCATAATGCATATAGTACACCAGTACCCATACTATACTATGAATGCTGCCCATGAATATCGCAATCAGGATCGTAACTAGAGGTGCAAGGGTTGTAGTCACACCTGGGCAATGAAGTCCCTTTGGCCCATCTGAAAAGACTTAGTTGGATATTCTACATTGTGACCAATGAGCTCTATGTTAGACCACTTAGAGGGAACCTGTCACCCCCCCCCAGGCGTTTTTAACTAAAAGAGCCACCTTGTGCAGCACTAATGCTGCATTCTGTCAAGGTGGCTCTTTTAGTTGGGGTCCCTTCCACCGCTGAAAGAATCGTTTTTATAATTTCTCACAAATACCTCTAGTTTGTCTGGGGGCAGGTCTTTCCCCCCGGACACAGACGCCTCTCAGCCATCAGTCATTTCCTTTATTCTTTTGGGCGCCGCCTCCTCAGCATTCATTTATTTTCCTGTCGCCTGCACTGTTATTTATTTTTCTTGGGCATGCGCAGTTAGCGTTGCCCGTCCACTGACATCACATGATGTCTTCCTTCTCGCGCCTGCGTGGTCGCGCGGCCCGAGATCCCGCCCCACAGTCTCTTCTGATTTATTCACACTGCGAGGCAGGATCAAGGGCCACGCGTCCATGCAGGCGCGAGAAGGAAGACATCATGTGATGTCAGTGGATGGGCAATGCTAACTGCGCATGCCCAAGAAACAAGATTACAGAGCAGGCACCAGGTAAATAACTGCGGTGAGGAGGCGGCGCCCAAAAGAATAAAGGAAATGACTGATGGCTGAGAGGCATCTGTGTGCAGGGGGAAAGACCTGCCCCCCGGACAAACTAGAGGTATGAGTGACAAATTATAAAAACGATTCTTTCAGCGGTAGAAGGGACCCCAACTAAAAGAGCCACCTTGACAGAATGCAGCATTAGTGCTGCACAAGGTGGCTCTTTTAGTTAAAAATGCCTGGGGCGGGTGACAGGTTCCCTTTAATTCAATGTATGAATGTAAACATATGAAGTTAGGGATCCTTTTGGATAAAATATTTAGGCTTACTGTGCGCTGCTTGGCCGATTTATTAAAATATATCTGGACCTGTTGAAGCATTGTTTCGAGAAACTGTTGTCGTCCACTCCTTGCATGCCTCTGTAACCTCATCATCATGTTTTAGTCCTAATCCCAAGCAGCGCACAGTAAGCCTAAATATTTTATCCAAAAGGATCCTTATCTGTGGTCACGAACGTGAACCTCGGGCGTGCAGCAGGCTGACATTGACTTACATGCTTTAATCTATCTTGGAAAAGGTGAGTAGATTCCTTTGAATTTATTTCATCTGTTACCCAGATAAGACCCTATTGCGCTCTTTCTTTCCTCAGTTTTAACATATGAAGTTAATCAGATCATTTATTGGTTTCCTATAAGTATGTTACTTTTAGACAGAAAAGGACCCCTGTGCAAGAACAATATATGGCCCCTTTCCAGTCTAATATCTCATCAATTCCACCTGCTTTGGAGGTGGTAATGGCCCCCTTACCTCTTGGACCCCAGTGTGGATGCACAGGTTGCACCAATGATATGTCCGCCCCTGACCTATCGACAGGAAAGGTGATTGGCGAAAGTCCAAGCAATGGTTGCACCAATGATATGTCTGCTCCTGCATGTATTGCTATACCTATGGCTGTCCACATGATAACAGAGCGATACATCAGCCGGAAACACAACATAAAAACCTGCATTGCCAATAATTACAATGTTGAAAACTCCACCATGAATTGGATTTGCTTAATAATAAACATGTGACTACACAGCAAATACCGAAAATATTCACCTGATGAAACTTCTACAAAACTTCTTTACATCTATGCTTCCGTGAATATCAATCAACACAGGAGATGCCAATGTGAATGTGCCCACACAGAAAGCACCCAATCAAGATGATTGTAGGCAACAAGGCCACGCAGCTAAATAGATGTTTCTATTGATCCTCTAAATGACCTCTTCTCAGTTATAAAGGGGAACATTTTTATTAAATTCAGATTATTTTTAGAATGTGCGGCATTCACACATTACAGAAAATTTGTGGATTTTCTGTTTTGATTTTGGGATGTAAAATCCACAGCAGAATACAGCACTAGCAAAGTGCAACACTTACAAATACTCTGTTTTTATTTTCAGACTAGAAATTGACCTGTTTTACCTAATTTCCAATCCACAACATGTCTTTTTTTTCCATATTTATTGCGTTTTTAGTGTAGATTTTCCCGATAGATAGGAATTGGAGTGCCTTGAATCCAGAATAAAAAAAAAACAAAACACAATACTGTAATGTATGCTGCAGGTCTGCTGCTGACCCCCAGAAAAATCCACAAGACAAAAATTGGAAAAAAAAATGAAAATATTCCCCTCTTCTGGGGACATTTCTAATCAGGGACTGTAGTGTCACATTGGACTACAGAAGCCTGGAATAAGCCAAGACTGGCATATAAACTCTGATGGTATGAATTACCAGTCTGCTGTGTGATCTGGAGCAAGATCTAGATGTTTTGCTGCAGAACGTGCTCACTTACCCTTCTGTGTGAACTTACCCTTCTGTGTGAACTTACCCTTAACATAAATATTTGCAATTGAATTTTTGGCCACATATCCGAAAGTAGCTAATAAGAAGTTATTACATGTAAGGCCTGTTGTACATAGGTTCAGTTCTACGTCATCGTTTCCATCCGGTGTTTAACTACAACGCCGGATGGAAAATAATGGAGCAACTGGTCCTTTTGTTTGTTATGGAATCATTCCGCCTGTCCAACCATCAGTTTTTGCACCAGACAAGTGCAGGCATTGGTTTTACATAACATTGCAATCTAGTCCCTGACCAACATTTGGGAGTAAAATTTTATAATAATAACAATATTTTTATATAGTGCCAACATATTCTGCAGCACTTTACAGTTTGCCCAAGTTATAATCACTGTCCCCATTGGGGCTCACAAGCTAGAATCCCTATCAGAATGTCTTTGGAATGTGGGAGGAAACCAGAGAACCCGGAGGAAACCCACGCAAACACGGGGAGAACATACAAACTCCCTGCAGATGTTGTCCTTGGTGGGATTTCAACCCAGGACCCCAGCGCTGCAAGGCTGCAGCGCTAACCACTGAGCCACCGTGCTGAAAAAAATTGGAGGTAAATAATTTATTTTTGGCATCAGTTATGATCTGGTTGAGTTGCATTATGCTAAA